>NW_012140858.1:2926374-2977932 GCF_000956105.1 Propithecus coquereli | reverse complement strand
GTCTTGTTCTTGCTCAGGCTGGTCTCAAACTCTCTCAAATCAAGTGATGCTCCCGCCTCGGCCTCCCAGAGTGCTAGGATTGCAGGCGTGAACCACCTCATCTGGCTCCGGCCATGACTTTTAAATAAAATGATGCCCATGGAGCTTTTAGTATAGTGTCTGGTGTATTATAAGAGTTCAATAAACATTAGCTCTTGTTATTATCATAATTAATGCTAATACTATGTATCTTTATACTTTCCTTCTCTCAGAGGAATTTGGTACTAATTTACCAACTAATTGACTTTGAGCAGGTCACTGGGCCTCTGTGTTTCCCATCTCTAAGATGAGAATGCCAGCATACCTCTTTTAGTAAAATTTGAATTTGAATGCCTTAAGGACGGATGTGGTAGTTTGCTGCTGCCCTGCCTGGTCTGTGAAGGCTTCTGAGTTTGTAGCATATGCCCTGTGGTCTTCACCTACCACACTGGGAAACAGAATAGGTGCATGGAATGAAATTGATGCTTAATATCTCTCCAACTCTAGTTTACTTGTTTATATTCAGCCCAAAGCAGGAATTATTAAGCAAATAATTGATCTGATATGTGTAAAAAGTGATCTGCTAAACCCAGGAGATTAAACCAAAGAATCAGAAGAAAATTGAAAAAATAATTATAATCTCAGATCTTTGAGCAGCCACAAAAATTGTCCAGTATTGGTTCCATTGTATTCTCTAGTCATAACTATTCTTGTCACCTATTTCTAAGCCTCAGTAACTTCTGGTAGACTAGTGGTCTCCAACTTTTCTTTTTCTTTTCTCTCTCTCTGTCTCTCTCTTTTTTTTTTTAAACAATTTTGGGTTTTTAAATTGAGGCAAAATCCACATAATATAAAATTAACCATCTTTCTTTTTCTTTTTCTATTTAAGTTTTTATTTTCTGTTTTGAATAGGTAATTACATTCATATGGCCCAATTGTCAAAACAATATAACAAGATCTACATTGTGAGGACTCACTCCTATTCCTGTCCCCATCTTACCTATTCCATCTCACACCCCTTAGGTAACTGCTTTTATTAGTTTCTTATGTATTCTTTCAGATTCTTTCAGTATTTCTTTATGCAGGTGCACGCAAATAGGAATGTATATTTTATTCCTCCCTCTTTTCACACACAAAAAATAGCATGCTATATGTGTATTATGTACCTTACTTTTCCCATATAATACATATAAAACACAATGTCTTTCATGTTGGTATACAGAGAGCTTCCTCATTCTTGTTTTAATTTGTAGATCAAGATATTCCATTGTGTATATGGTTTATATAACAAGATCTTTCTTGATGTATCCAACATTTTTTGATTATATACCTCCATTAGTTAAGAAAAAATAAGCATGCACTCCCAATATATGTCTAATGATAAATTAAATTATATACATAAAGCACTATCAATCCCTGTAAACAAACTTAATGTCTTACATTTGTAGCTTAAAAATAATTCAAATGGAGGGTATGGTCATTTCTTTCTTCACTGAATAGATCATCTCTGCATCTTCAGGTGTATGTACTCTCCATTCTGAAACTACACTTTGGACTAGTTAATGGATACAGAAGCTTCTAAGCACAAGGTCTAGTGTGTAGTCAATGGCAAGTTTGAATTAAATGAACCTGAACAAAGAGCTCCTGTTTCCTTCCTCCCACAAATCTCTTCTGAATATCTACCTACTGAATTACTTCAGGCTTTTGAGAGGGTATTATCATCTAAAATGCCTCCCTCCTTAATCTCTCCACCTTAGTTTTTTATCTCTAAAATGAGAATGATTATGCCTGGTTGGGAGACTTGATTGAAATGAGGTAATCCATATGAAACCACTTTATCAATTCCAAACATGTAGGGAATTATTTTTACTGCTATTATTAATTGTGATCTGTGTATACTTCTATGCAAGAAATCTTTAATTCCCATTTTCTAGAGAAAATAGTTTCAAATAGATATGGTAGGGGGATTTGTTGAAGGATTTGATGTAAGAACCCAAAGGATAGAGCTGCCTGAAGGTATTGAACCTTGCTCACAGTGATTTTTTTGACTTTCCTCTTTTGTAGAGTCCTGATACAGTCAAGGCCAAGTTGATCTCTCGGATGGCTAAAATGGGCCAGCCCATGCTGCCCATCCTTCCACCACAGCTGGATTCCAATGACTCAGAAATTGAAGTATGTCCCCCTGGCTGAATTAGAATGAATAGTCCAAATGGTGCCATTTTCTGTTCCTTTGGTTGAAATGATTACTTTTTCTGCTTCTAGCCCAGAATCATTTAAAGGGCTTGTAGGCAAAATGATACAGATTGCTGATGGTCCATTGTTTCTACTGCCATTGGCATTGCCCCTGAGAGATGGAAGCAGTTCCATACATTTACTAGAATCTCTATTGTCATAGAGATCATTCTTTAGGCAGCATTGACGCCCAATTCATAGCAGGTGCTTAATTTATATTAGTTGATTGAATGTTTAGATCCTTTTGGGAAATGCTAATCTTCCCACTCATGTTGCCTATTACTAAAGATCAAACTGCTATGTCTTTTGATTTTGTATGTGGCAGTTTTGTTTATTTTATTTAGAAATTCAAGAATTGAATTGAAATCAGATCTATCAATTTTGTCCCCTTGTTTCTTGCCTTTGACATTTTGCTTAGAAAGCCTTCCTACTTTCAGATATTGCAAATATCACATATATTTTGAAAAATATTATTTCATATTTTGATCTAAATTTTTAATTCATTTTGAATTTGGTGTTGTGTGCTATGAAGTAACTTAATTTTAACTTAATTCTTTTTCCAATGGTTAGCTCCTTATTGAATAAAACCATCCTTTCTCAATAGGATTGATATACATAACCAAGATCGAATTTTAAAATTCTTCCACTTCGATGTAAAATGAAGAAAAGGTGATGCTCTTGAGAAAAAATTTTCTGAAATAGGCTTTACATATTTTACAATTTTGGTTTATTTCTTCCTGGAAAAGCTCTAAGTATAGTAGATTTAACATTTTAAAGGAAGATAGGATTTCTGAGTCTTACTGTTTTAGGATTAATTTTTATCTGGTCTGGAAATGAAATTTGAATAAGATAATATTCTTATTAAAAATTTTATATGCTATTTATTCATTGTAGAATAATTTAAAATCATAGATAAAGAAGAAATATACTTCACAAAAGGGCATTCTTCTTTATATATTGCTTTGTAACCTGATTTTTTTTTTGTTTTGGGACAGAGTCTCGCTTTGTTGCCCGGGCTAGAGTGCCATGGTGTCAGCCTAGCTCACAGCAACCTCAGACTCCTGGGCTCAAGCGATCCTCCTGCCTCAGCCTCCCGAGTAGCTGGGACTATAGGCGCTCTCCATCCACAGCTGGCTAATTTTTTCTATTTTTAGTAGAGATGGGGTCTTGCTCTTGCTCAGGCTGGTCTCGAGCTCCTGAGCTCAAGTTATCCTCCCACCTTGGCCTCCGAGAATGCTAGGATTACAGGCATGAGCCACTGTGCCCAGCCTCGTAACCTGACTTTTTAACCTAAGTTTATATCATAAACATTTAGTTAACATAAATAATATAAGTAAATAAAGCAAAATATTGTTAGTTTAAAGGTAGCCTAGTGTTCTATTATGTCAATTTATCGTAATTCCTTTCACTCTATTGTTAGACATTTGGGTTGGTTTAGAGCTGTAATGATCTAAAACTTGGATGCTTTTCCAGAAGAGAATATCATGGGACAAGGGGAAGTTCTAAATTAGTAAAAGAATGTCAAAGATACTTCAGCCCTTAAACTATAGCATAGCAGATTACAGTCACTATATATTGTGTCTCAAGATTTTCTCTTTCTGTATGAAGCTGGAAGATTTAAAATCACTTTGTTTAGAGTTATAGCTTTCATTTTATGAAAAGAAAGAATGGGGGAAAAACAGTCTAAAACTATATAGCATGTTATGAGGTGCAATGAATCCCACTCTTATCTGATTTTCACTGAGTACCTAGAGGCCTATGGAGATTATTTGACAGAAGTGAAGAGGCTGGATTATTCCTTGCAAGAGACTCCTCTTTTGTGGGAAAGATTAGATCAGTCTCGAGGTAGCTGCTGGTTTGGAAAATGATATATTCTAGAGAGCAGTTAGTTTAGCTGCTTCAGAAAATAAAACATCAACAATTTAGAATATTTGTACAAATTAACTATGTTTAATTATTTGATAATGATTTACAGGGAGAAGGGCATAGTAGAGTGCTTTCTCCTCACAACCCACACTCCAAACTCTTGGACTTCATTTCTTGCTTGCCTTTTCTTTCTCTTCTTTACCTAGAAACCCTGTTTTGGAAGCAGGTTTGGGGCAGACAGTCAGCCTCAGTCTTCAGTGAAGGACTCATACAGAGTAACTAAAATCTTCCTGCCTGTTTCAGGATGTGAATGCTCTGCGAGGAGTCGGGCAGCCCATGGTGACTCCGTCCGTCCAGCCCTCTCTTCAGCCAGCCCATCCAGTGTTACCACAGATGACCTCACAGGGTAAGAAACCTCTCTGAGGCTCTGTGCCTTGAACTGGGTCAGCACCAAAATTATCATCACTGTTCCTTAAATTGTCAGGCTACATTTTTTTAGTACTGAAGACTGCACTAGAATGTAAAAAACTTGTCAGTTTGCCCCTGGGTAGGGCATTTTCAGATCAGCAGATGTATTTGGCCTGCTTGTTATGACTTCTGCTGTGTTATGTTGTCAGTTTTGGAAGTCTGCACTCAGCTATTGAGACATCACCCTGTGTGTTATTCTGTGCTTCCTGTCAGCTGATGGGATCGTAGGGCTGGCTGAGTCAGAAGCACATGGGAACACCCAGTTTCCTTGTAGTGGCCCATTGCTGAGATGCCTGTAGAGCTGGTTTTAGGAGATGAGGTGAGGAAAATGGTAGAGTCTGAAGCGTGATGGTATGTAGGTGCTGGCCCAGACTTATACCAAGAAGCAGGGATGGGTAACAGTGAAAACATCTTGCTTTATCGTAGCACCTCAGCCACCTGTTTCTGGGCTCCAGGCTCCTTCTGCTGCCTTAATGCAAGTTGCATCTCTCGATTCCCACTCAGCTGTATCTGGAAATGCCCAGTCCTTTCAGGTAACATTTTAGAACCATATCAATTATATGCTATAATTTATTATGGTTCCAGTCAGTTACTTTTCTTCTTCTTGCACAATTCATACAGTAGCAGTTGCCCAAAGTCAGAGTTTTGTAATTTTTTCCCTTCCTGAATCACCACTTTCTAATCTCTAAACCAGACAAAGTATTACTTACTTTAACAGGTTGTTGTAGAGATTAAAGGCAAGAACAAGCAAAGCACCTGGTACAAGGCCTGGGCCTGGCACATAGTAAAGCTCCAATCAATGTTCGTTTCCTTTTCTTTTCATACATATCTAGTTGAGAGGTATCTGTTCATGTCTTCTGTGTTCTTTTCTATCAAAAGTTGATAGGCTAACATTCTGCACTATACTCAGCAGACAGGTTATGGGTTGAGGATGGGACTGTATGGGAAATAAAGCTGGACTCTGCTGTCTAGTTATCCTCCAAAAGTGATTTTGAAAGAAGATTTTCTTCCTGTTATCACAGAAGAAATGGTAGCAGCCTATCTGCCTCTGCTCATCTTTGCCAGGGTAGTAAACTCTTTCTTCTGCTTCAGTACACTCTCAATGATAACAGGGATTCACTTCCTTTGTGATTTTTTTTTTTTTTTTGTAAGACAGGGTCTTGCTCTGTCACCCAGGCTGGAGTATAGTAGTGTGATCATAGCTCACTGCAGCCTTGAACTCCTGGGCTCAAGCGATTCTTCTGCCTTAGCCTCCTGAGTAGCTGGGATCATAGGTGTGAGTCACCACATCCAGCCCCTTGGTGATTTTTAAGGGAGGGGTGGGGGTGATGGTGGGCAGGCTGTGCCCCATTAGGATGGGGAGTATCAAAACTGACTTAAGTCCTACTATTGCCCTCTTTCTACTCACCCCTCACCCCTCCATGGAGAATTACTATCCTATACACCAAGACTTTTTTTTAATGGATGGATAGTTATATCTGTCCCTGAAAATGAGCTAGATTTTCTTATTTCAAGGAAGAATAACCATCCTTTTATCTTTCAGGCACATAACTTACCAGCTGTTAGGAACTGTACCTATATCGCTTCATTTAGTCCACACAGCAGCCCTATGAAGTGATATTATTATATCTTCATTTTATGGTTCAGGTGACTGAGGTTCAGAGGAAAATGAGAGCCCTTGGTTACACAGATAAGCATCAGACTCTAGCGTGGAAGAGACATGCTTTGCAAACTGGCAGATTTGGTTTAGAATCTCAGTGAATGCTTTGTCTTTTAACTCAATGAAAACCTAACAGTTTAATTAGTTTTAAAATTTTAAAATTTCTTAGACAATAGGCCTGATAGTGGGAAGTGACTCCCTGCTTAATTAAATCATATCTCTAGAGGACTGGGTAGTGACCCAAGATACCGTTGCCTCATTTTCTGGGTAGGACTTCAGTGACTGAGTTCCACTGGGTTACATAGATAACTCACTTGCTGAGGATCTTACCCACTGCCAAACCCTGATCTCGCCATTTCTCCGGCTTCAATAAGTTTGAGTTTCTTCCAAGCTTACTGACTCTATTCCACTGAAGAGAACTGTAAGCAAAAAGAGAGAGCCCTGAATATTTTATAAATGAGTGGTAACTTGGCACTGTCTCAGCCCTATGCAGGTCTGCAAGCCTACGCTTATCCCCAGGCATCAACCGTCAACTCCCAGCTGCAGCCTGTTCGGCCCTTGTACCCAGCAGCACTCTCCCAGCCTCCCCATTTTCAAGGTAGGGAGTGATTCCCTCTGTTTCTCATCTTCCACTCTTGCTGCTCTCCTTCCCATTTCATTTTCATTTTTCCTCCAACAGCTCTCTACCTATTGTTTCTTTTTAACAGCTTTGTTGATATTCCCTATAATTCATTCATTTTAAGTGTGCAATTCGAAGATGTTTTAGTGAATTTGGCAGAGTTGTGCATCCATGGCTATAATCCTATTTTAGAACATTTCTATCATCCTCCAAAGTCCCCTTGTACCTACTTTCTGTGTTTTGTTTCTTGCGTATTCTCCCACCAGCTCTTTTAATTCTTCTGTCAGAATGGCTAGAGTTTATAAAAAATAGTAAAAGAGCAAAACATTGGAGGAAATTGGGAAAAAGCATGAAGACTGGTGTTCAATATCTCAAAGCCACTTTTAAAAAATTTTTAAATTATGAAAATAATATACTTTTATTAAAGTGTCAGATAATGCAAAAGCGTAGGAAGTGAAAAGTTACTGTCCTTCCCATCGTTAATCCCCACTGACCATGGGAAACCATTGTTAACAGTTACTTGGGTAACTTTTTAGATATTGTGCATGTGTCTCATGTAAAAAAAATGTGACAAAATAAAATGTAAACTGCTGTGATGGAATCCTGCCTTGTTCAGCTGTTTGTCTTTTGCTTAGTGGTCACCTTTGGTATAGGACAGTGGTAGGAAGAAGCCAGTATGTCCTACAACATAATTTGTGGTTCTAGAGTGGTCAGGAGTCCCTGGATACAGCCTTTGTCTGGAAGCTCTCCCCTTTCCATCTAGGGAACACTTTTTTATCCATCAAAACTGTCATCTTCTCTGTGAAACTTCCCTGTTATCCATCCCTCCATCTTCTCCTCTCACAGACTCAACTGTGTATGTGTATTGCCAAAGAGTTAATCTTGCTTTTCTCTGTGCTACTTTTGTACCTAGTACATGGTCCACTTTTGCACTTAAAACATTCTGTTGTAATGATTTGTTTACATGTCAGTCTTCCTACCAGACTGAGAGCTTGCCAAGGGCAGGAACCATATGTTATTCATTATTGTATCCCTGTACCTAGTACAATGCCTGGCATGCAGCTGGATGAATGGGGAAGCAATATGAGCTGCCAGTGCTTGTGCTCTTGGACCAGACTGTAGCCTTCCATGCATTTTGCAGGAATATAGCTTAGTTATTGTTCACTTTGGAGTCCTTTTACCTTCACTGTCTCCTCTACATCTCTTCCTGACAGTGTGAAATCACTTCTAGCATTTCCTAGTACATACATGCAAGAGTTCATTTCTTTCTTCCCTCTGCTAAAAGAGCTGCCGGCTTTTCCTCATACAGTTTCCTCTCCTCTAGTTTTATAAATTTCTTTTTGGCTTATGTCTGTTTAGGATCAGGTGACGTGGCTTCATTTCTCATGACTGAAGCCCGGCAACATAACACTGAAATTCGAATGGCAGTCAGCAAAGTGGCTGATAAAATGGATCATCTCATGACGAAGGTGACTGAGGGTTGGGGCTGTGTTGAGAGTGGGGTTATGAACAGAGATATATGTAAATAGGAAGCAGCTAGAGCTATAGGTAAACTCTTCTTGGGTTTCCTGTATTCGTAGTAGTTAGTGATTTCCCTAGAAGGATAGCTATAATTATTTTGGGATCCAGTTAGTAGGAGAAAACTCTAGCTTACATTTGGTGGTTATCTCAGAAACTCATTAACCCCTTTAAAAAAGCGGTCAGATCTTGGGTAAATTGTATTTCTTCATTTTAAACTTTCTCACAAGGTCTTTCTGGCATCTTTTTTGTAGGTTGAAGAGTTACAGAAACACAGTGCTGGTAATTCCATGCTTATTCCTAGCATGTCAGTTACAATGGAAACAAGCATGATTATGAGCAACATCCAGCGAATCATTCAGGTGAGGGTGATTGTGGATAGAACACTCAGCCTCAAGTCTTGCCCATGCTCTCTCCCCAGATATACTACCCTTTAATACCTCCAACCCAGAAATAGCATGTGATAAATGCTACACTGAGTTAAAAAATTCTGGAGAATTCATTATGGCATAATTTGGTCCAAGTGACTTATCACTATATAGTCAGAAGGAAACATTGCTTTTTGACCATACTTCAGAATTTTCACTTCATTTTATAGCCATTTATATACTCAATCCAATGGACCTAGTGATTTGTATCCGTCAAGTATAATTTGACGTGTTGTTTTAATTAATATATCTATGTGGACATAGTTCTAGTTTTTTGTCTCAAAATATGTTAACAATGTTACCTGTCAGTTTAAATTTATTCCCTTTTATCTGGCACTTTTCTCTTAAGACATTTAAATTGTACATCATATATTTTGACTTTAGGAAAATGAGAGATTGAAGCAAGAGATCATTGAAAAGAGCGGTCGGATAGAAGAGCAGAATGACAAGATTAGCGAACTAATTGAAAGAAATCAGAGGTAATGACAGGTATGGGGCCTGGCTGGGATGGACAAGTTAAACACACATGTTTTTTTAGGGCTGTACACATTTCTGTTTCTACCTGTCACGTGAATTATTGCCTTTTTTCCAAGAGGCATTTTGATAGAAAGAGCTCAGTAGGCTGTGACGTAAGGCAGACCTGTGTTTGACTCCTGCTCTGCCCTTATTCATTGTGTGGCTTTGGGCATTTTATTTATTCCCGCCGGCCCCAGTTTCCTTGTCTGTAAAACTGGTATTAACACTTAGAAAATTCTGGTATCACCTCTTCTTTCTTCTGTGTGGGCTGACTCTATTTTATCAACCAGAACTTAACCAAAACCTCACCGATTCCCGTATAAAACCCAAGCATTTCGTAATTTTTGTAGATTCTTCTGAAGATGTGGGGGAGTCAGTGGAGCTTATCACAACACAGCATTTCAGTTTAAAAATCATTCTCCCATATTTCTCCTCCCTGATGTTTCATCTCCCACGTAGCAGGGTTGGGGGAGTGGCTTTCTCTTGTACTCTCCTCCTTCTTGCAGCTTTCTTACTCCTATCTCTTTCCTCCCTCATTCCCCATTACGACACACCCTTCGAATTCTTCTCCTCTGGCCCAGGTTCCTGCCTCCAAACTGGATTACTACAGCTCTAAGGAAAGCACTGCTTTCAGATTACTTTTGATAAAGGTATAGAGCAATGTTGAGGACTGAATGGGCATTGGGTTGTGCCTGGCATATATTCCATGCTTGGTACATGTTATCTTTTTTTCTGTTTCTTTCACAGATATGTTGAGCAGAGTAACCTGATGATGGAGAAGAGGAACAACTCCCTTCAAACAGCCACAGAAAACACACAGGCAAGAGTATTGCATGCTGAACAAGAGAAGGTAAAGTAACTGGAGAGAGAAAAGCCCAGGTCAGGATGGGTGGAGCTAAGGAGTGGTCCCATCTACATACTTACCAATCGGCTTTCCAGCAGAATTTCTGCCATCATTGGGAAAAGAACTAGAAATCTCGCAACAGGTTTTTCATATGTCCATCATCCACGTTTCTGTTTTATAATATGCTTTGCAGTACGTTGACTCAAAAACAATTACTGATCTCAATAATTTGATTAGGGTAAGAATTACACAGCTTATTAGAAATTAAATTTATTCTGTTGACAAAATAAACAGAAAATTTCTATTAATGCCAGGTAACAAATGTGTAAGTGATTTTTAGTGGAATTTAAGGTTGTTTAATTTGTTCCTTTATCTGTGTTCAGTTTGTTTCTTCATTTGTGTCTACCAAAGCATTTTAAAGTACTACTGTTTGACATCAGTCCTTTTGGAATTAGGAATTTTGAGCTGTTCCTGAGTAAGGCAGACTCTAGTGGGTCTTGGGTTAGGATCTACTGATTCTGAAGCCAACTCCTCCTCTCCTTGCTCCAGTGACACTGTTTATCCAGGGTGGACTCCTTCTTGTTTGGGTTGCCACTCCTGAACTAGGAGATCTTGAAGCTTTCATCTGCTGTTTTCTCAGAGGTTTAAGAAATAGTTTGAATTCTGTATTTGCGTTTTCCTTAAAAGTGTGAAAAATTGAATGGAATGCTTTTATAACTTGTGTAGTTTACTCATTGTCTTGTATTCTGGCAATGTTGGGGATTCCTTACTTATATTAAATATCTTACGGTAATCTTTGTGTTTCCTTAGCCATAGTATCCAGAAAAGTACTGGCTTTGACCCCTTATCCTCAGATAAACCATGCGTAGCCCTGCACAGCCCTGTCCAGTCCTGACCCTGTTCCATTTCCACTGCTCCTTTACACCATCCCTTGTTTATGTAGCTGACTCCCAATGCCTACGTCAAGATCAGCAGCCTGTGACATTGTTATCGTTAAGTGGTAGCCCCCACTAAATGCACTGTTTACTATTTCTCCTTCTTCTACTTTTATCTCAGAATGAAAACTAAGTATTCTTAAGCCACACCTCTACAGATTCTAATTTAGCATATCTAGCCAAAGTCTGAATCTGAATTTTTAAAAAGCTGCAAGAATCACTGCTCTTGTCAGTGATGTCTTTTGTTACAATCTCTAGAGGTGGGAGCTGGACACCTTTGTTTTTAATAAAGTGTTCAGCATTTGACTCTCATGTTCAGTATTACTGTTTGTGTGTCTGTGCGTGTGCACATCAATAAAAGTTTATTTACAAAAACAGGCAGAAGGCTAGATTGGCCCATAGATCATAGTTTGCCAACCCCTGAATCAGCTCATTTATCTACCCAAATGTTTTCATGTTGATAAACCCCACAATGCACTGTGTCTGGCACAGTGCATTGACCCTGGTCCATGCTCTATTTATAATAGCAGAAACAGAAGTAGTAATAATAATAACAGTAATCACCACTGACATCTGCCAAATACCCACTGTGTTCTAGACACTGTGCTTCACACAGATCTATTTGAGGAAATCTTCTGGGCTGAGTGTTACTGTTCTTGATGTCTACTCTAGGGTACCAATCACTACATGCTTCACTTGGTCACCTTTATCTCAGTGAAACTTTTTAGGCCTTGACTCTCCCCTGTTTTTCTTTTGATTGACTTCTCACTTACCAGTCCTTCCCCTGTGATCTCTCCTTTTAAAGGGAGATATGCAAGGTCCTTTCATCCCTGGATACAGTTGTCTGCCTTTAAATACAGCTCAGAAAGGTATGGTTCAGTGCTCAATAAATATTTGATAAATGCAATTATTTTTCTCTATGATAGGATTAATACTACCACATAGAACCATGGGATAATGGTTAAAACTGGAAGGGTTATTAGAGGTCATCTAGTTGAATCTTATTTTGCAGAGGGACAAACTGAGGCCCAGAGAGGATAAAAGACTCACCTAGGACCATACTTCCAGTCAGCTGTGTTCTTTTTCCTATGTCAAATTGCCATCTCTCTTTGGTGTTATTTTCCTGCTTCTAACTTGAATGCTTTTTTCACTCATTTCTCTGAACTCTTGGTTCTTCCTATCATCGTTTTTTTCCCCCAGCTTTCCATGTCGAGCATTTGATCCAGGGTGGGAATCAGAGAGCCGTCCCACCCACTGTACAGGTTTTTGGTGCTTTCCTTTCTCACTTGATATTGTGTACACTGTCTTTTAGAAAAAATTGTAATTATATATATATAAATACACACATACATACCTATATACACACATGCACATATATACACATACTTTTTTTCTGATTATAAAATTTACATCTGTTCATTCTGGAAAATTTAGAAAATACAGATAGGCAAACATAAAAGATAAGTCACCCATAATCCTTTCACTCAAAAATAATCATTGTTATTTAATAATATATTTTTCATTCCTTTACTGTTTTAATTTTTATGCTTCTTTTATTTTTTTTAATTTATTTATTATTTACTTATTTTTAAATTTTCATTATTTATTTAATTAGTTAGTTAGTTATTTTTAGAGATGAGGTCTTACTGTGGTGCCTGGGCTGGTCTCAAACTCCTGGCCTCAAGCAATCCTCCTGCCTCAAGTGATCTTCCCTCCTCAGCCTCCCAAGTAGTTGGGATTATAGGCGTGAGCCACTGCACCCGGCTGGGAATTTTTGTGCTTCTAAGAGGCCTTTCTAAAGACCTGAGATAAAAAGAGCTTTTGGGTGACCTTCGACTCTGCTTGTCTTTTGGCAAGACAGTGACCGTCCATTCCATTGCTTTTCCTTTGGAATTTATCCCTTCTAGTGGTCTGGCTGCTGCAAGGCCTTGTGAAAGTGGTACTTGCTCGGATATTAGTGAGCTCTCTGAGCTCTGAGTTACTTCAGTTTTCATTAGGCCATTTGAAACAGGACAATGAGTAAAACCTTCATTCTTCTTGGGACAGATGGAAGCCACTCATATCTGGAAGTTCTAAATGTCATTTGTGTTTAACAGGTGAAAACCTAAGGCTGCTGAACAGCAAAAAATAAGTATCTTAGAGCTTACTCCAAAGGTCACATATACTCTCAGATACTCATACATAGCCTATTTATTTTAATTTTATATACAATTTTACTTTGTTTTATTTCCCCTACGTTTAGGAGAGTCAAAATATCAGATTTTATTTATTTATTTATTTTGAGACAGAGTCTCACTCTGTGCCTGGGCTAGAGTGCTGTGGT
This sequence comes from Propithecus coquereli, assembly GCF_000956105.1. NCBI lineage: Eukaryota > Metazoa > Chordata > Mammalia > Primates > Indriidae > Propithecus > Propithecus coquereli. The sequence goes on along the minus strand of NW_012140858.1, from coordinate 2,964,505 downwards.
ATCAACCTAGCTCACAGCAACCTCAAACTCCTGGGCTCAAGCGATCCTGCTGCCTCAGCCCCCCGAGTAGCTGGGACTACAGGCATGTGCCACCATGCCCGGCTAATTTTTTCTATATATTTTTAGTTGTCCAGCTAACTTCTTTCTATTTTTAGTAGAGACGAGGTCTTGCTCTTGCTCAGGCTGGTCTCGAACTCCTGACCTCGAGCGATCCTCCCACCTCGGCCTCCCAGAGTGTTAGGATTACAGGTGTGAGCCACCATGCCTGGCCAAAATATCAGATTTTAAATGGAAGCTAGAAAACTGATAAAGGCTTTGGAATAAGGCAAGGAATAAGTATGTTTAAAACAGGTGGGCACAGTGAACACTGTAAGGAGGGACAAATGATAAGAAAGTGTACAACTATAAAAATTTATGTATAGTAGAAAAGTATAGGAGCAGTATGCTTTTGGTACAAATGGTAGTAGCAATATAATAGTATAGGAGAGATAGTCCAGCCCCAGAAATACATAGATTTCAAAATTCAAGACTGGTTGTCTACAGAGCAACCACTCACTGTCTTTTCTGTCATCTGATTTCTCCTATATATGATGGGAGCATGTCAGTTCAGGTGAAATGGATATGGTATTTGTCATTTGTTTACCATTCCTTTTTATGGACTATTCTTTTAATCGTCATCGTTATTACCCTTAACACACAGAATATCATTAGAGGGTTTTCCAGAGTAGTCATTTCAGTTTTATCAGATGTTCCTTGAGAATATTTAGGTCCTTTAGAGTGAAGTAGAGCCCCTGTTTGGCTAGTACAGAGCACCATTCAAAATACATTGAGCAGTCAAGGAAGCTAAAGTGTTCCCTTCTTTTATTAGCTTTGTTCTTCCAAGGTCACCCAAAGCAGTTACTCTCATGTGACTGGTCTTTACAACATTACAGTACTACCAGTAGTACAGTACTTCTAGGAAAGAGATTGTAGACTCAGAAGTTGACTACCTTTGAAGGCATTCAATTTAAATTTAAAAATATCCTTTTCTTATTACAAAAAATACATGTTCATCATAGAAAAGTTAGAAAATGTCAGGAATACCATTTTGTCATCTGTCAGACTGTTAGAAATTTAAATTTTTGACAAGTTTTGGTGAGACTGGTAGGAGTGTAGAATGGTTCATGGAGGGGAACTGATGACGTGCAAAATTACAGAAGCATTTACTCTTCGATCTAGCAATTCTGCTTCTGGGAATCTCATAAAGGCACACCTGCACTCAAATGAAGCAACATGTGTCCAGGGTGACTCAATGGTATCTTGTTGTCTAATGAGAAAATACTGGAAACAATCCAAGTGTCCTACAATAGAGAATAAACTATGTGGTATATTCACATGGTGGAATACCATGCAGTTATTAAAAAAAAAAAAAAAAAGGAGGAAGATCTATACATACTAATACAGAATGTTTGCCACCTTTGTATGTGAAAGGGGGAGAAATAAAAATCATATTAGTATTTGAATAAAGAATCACTTTATACAAAATGCAAAATAAATTATTATATGGTTACCTTTGTGAGGCAAGGGAGAAGAAATAGATGGGGATAGGTATGGAAGCAAGACTTCCCATTGTTTACTTTTTTCTATCTTTTTAATTTTTGAGCATAGGAAACATCTTTTCAAAAAAATTATTTACAGAACAATATATATATGTGTATACATAAAGTCTGACAAGCAATAAGAAAACATAAAGGACTCATAATTCTATCTAGATTACTACTAAAAAGCATATGTCATTCAAGCTCTTTTTCATATAAATAAATGTTCCATTTTATAAAAATGGAGTTATATCCAACATTATTTGATAATCTACCTATGTTCTTCATTTAACAATAGATTGTGACTATATTCCATGCCACTAAGTATTCTTTTACAAAAGCATTTTTAATAGCTGCATACAGAATAGATATATCATATAATAATTTGCTTAATCAAGCCCATTTTCAGCATTTTATTTTAGTTTTCCATGCTTTTACGACTATAAACAATGCTACATTTGAACATACTTGTAGCAAAATTTTTTGTATTAACAATCCTGTATAATATTTCCTAAGGACAAATTTCTGCAATTGAATTCTTGACTCAGAGACTTTGTGTATTTTAAGGCTTGAATTTGTTTTAATGCAGGTTGAAGGTAGCCTTAACTCCCTTCCTGTCTACGAGTTCAGTCAGCATAGAATTATGTGAGGTTGGGTCATCACATAGAGACAAAGAACATCTATGTTTAAAGTGATGTCTTACTTTCTTACTATTCAGGCCAAGGTGACAGAGGAGTTAGCAGCAGCCACCGCACAGGTCTCTCATCTGCAACTGAAAATAACTGCTCACCAGAAGAAGGAAACAGAGCTGCAGATGCAGCTGACAGAAAGCTTGAAGGAGACAGACCTTCTCAGGGGCCAACTCACCAAACTGCAGGCAAAGCTCTCAGGTAAGTACTCAGTGTGGCATGCTGCGATTTTTGCCATTTAAATTTAAGAAATTGAACTATTTTCTTCCTCTCAGTCCTTTTGGCACAATGCTTATGAAGTTTGTGAAGAACTGAGCCAAAAATTAAAGTGGACCAGGATAAAACCTACAAGGTTGTTAGACACAAAGAACAGAAAAAGAACTGACTATTCATTTGGAATTGATCAGTTGCCACAGTTCCCCTTTGTTTGGGGAAGTGTTGCCTTCAATATCTTTGGTACTTATGATTGGCCTCAAATGCCTGGAATGTTGTTCTGGCTCATGACTCAGTGGAAGTTTAAGAAAGAGGTACTTCTTCTTGTGGTTTCCTCTTTCCTGGAAGATGGATTGCAACTCTTCAGCCCGGCACTCACGGCCCCTCCAGCTTGGCTTATCTCCCATTATACTGCCCAATTCCTCCTGGCTCTGGCCATATCAGCAAACCTGGCAACTCTTCAGCATGTTCTATAGTTCTTGTCTTGCTTTTTATCCATGCTATTCTTTGGACTTGGTTTGCCCACCATCACCGGTATTTGCCTTCAGTCTTCTCCAAAATCTGCCTCTTTTAGAAGCTTTCCCAGTTTTTTCTAGGACATTCGATCTCTTTCTCAACATCTTTATCTCTCAGTGCATTATTGTGACCATTATCACAGTTAGCCTTTGATAAGCACCATTTAAATGTCTTTTCCCCTCCAGAATGCAAGCCCTTTGAGGGCAAGGATGGTATTTCGCTCATTTCTGTGAAGTCCCTTCCTCCATATTAGTGTAGTTCAGTGCTTGGCATAAAGGTAGTGCTCAAGATATGGTGATTGGATAGAAGATTTGTGAAGAGCAGCAGGTCGATTCATCTGCCCTGATGTATAAAAACAAATGTGGAAGGCACAGATGGGACCAGTGGGTAGCAGGTAGCTGAAGCAACAGCAGAGTTCAGCAGAAGCAGAAGTTCATTTGCCTAATATAGAGAGCTCAAAAACAATGACTGCAGATGGTAGAGTGCTACCTTGTATAGCGTGACTTAGGCCCATATGAGACAAAACATGTGTTATATAATCTTAGATTTGAATGTTGTACAGATATCTCATTTCTGCTTTTGTGGTGCCTTATGACAATTACCTCAAGGGCCATAAGAGTCAAAAATGTTCCAAACAAATAAATTTTGGTTAATTAAATAAAAAAAAAATTCCAAGGAGCTTTATTTGAGAAGGGATGCTTTGAAACCAAACTCTTGGTAGACTGTCTCAGCTACCAAGAAAGTTGAGACTATCCTACCTAGGCCGTGAGAAAGGGCCTGGATCTGTTGTGAAGGTGGTCCTGACTACTTGGAACATTTCTTTTCCATTTTGTATGTGTAGAAGGCGACACATAGATATAGAGATGACTTTCTACAGGATAAATATGGGTTGGTGGGGAAGTAAGCTTATGGCTTGATAAACCTTATTGCTGGTCAGCGAGGTGATGCGGAAAGAGTGAGCAAAGGCTGCTTGTGTGGTGGGATTAGGAGATGGAAGCAGGAAACTTTGAACGCTGCTGGGATAACACATAGCCCACTGCAGCTGTGGTTTTGCAGCCCAAGTCTCTCTGCTCCTATATCCCAGAGCTCGAAGAAACCTCTGAGCAAGCACAGTCCAAATTCAAAAGTGAAAAGCAGAGCCGGAGACAGCTGGAACTCAAGTTAACATCCCTGGAGGAGGAACTGACCGACCTTCGAACTGAGAAGGAATCCCTGGAAAAGGTAAGTTCTGCAACCCAAGTTTCTCTGTTGGACCCGTGGCCAGGATTAGCTGTTTAATAAACATTTCAATTTTCCTTTTAAAAATTACAATAGTAGGCTGGGCGCGGTGGCTCACGCCTGTAATCCTAGCTCTCTGGGAGGCTGAGGCGGGCGGATTGTTTGAGCTCAGGAGTTCGAGACCAGCCTGAGCAAGAGCGAGACCCCGTCTCTACTAAAATTAGAAAGAAATTAATTGGACAACCAAAAATATATAGAAAAAATTAGCCGGGCATGGTGGCGCATGCCTGTAGTCCCAGCTCCTCGGGAGGCTGAGGCAGTAGGATTGCTTGAGCCCAGGAGTTTGAGGTTGCTGTGAGCTAGGATGATGTCACGGCACTCTAGCCTGGGCAACACAGTGAGACTCTGTCTCAAAAAAAAAAAAAAAAATTACAATAGTATGTGCTCACAGTAACAAAAACAAGTGATAAAGAAAAATATAAAATTAAAAATTTTATCTTTTATCCTTTACCCTCTCTAATCTCATACATTAGAGGTGACAAATATAAACAATATGTGATCATTCCAGATTGTTTTCTGTATGTGTATAACATACACTCACACATGTGCATATACCAATAATATTTTTTAACAATGATGGGATCGTGTTTAATACTTTTTAAAAAAATATTGTGGACATCATATTACATACTAATGAGATCTTTCTCACTCTTTTTTTTTTTTTTTTTGAGACAGAGTCTCACTCTTTTGCCCGAGCTAGAGTGAGTGCCGTGGCGTCAGCCTAGCTCACAGCAACCTCACACTCCTAGGCTCAAGCGATCCTTCTGCCTCAGCCTCCCGAGTAGCTGGGACTACAGGCATGCGCCACCATGCCCGGCTAATTTTTTCTATGTATTTTTAGTTGTCCAATTAATTTCTTTCTATTTTTAGTAGAGACGGGGTCTCGCTCTTGCTCAGGCTGGTCTCGAACTCCTGAGCTCAAACAATCCGCCCGCCTTGGCCTCCCAGAGTGCTAGGATTACAGGCGTGAGCCACCGCGCCCGGCCTCTCACTCTTATTTAACTACTGCATAGTAGTCTAATGTGAAGCTGCACCATTATTTATTTAATTATTCACCTATTGTTGGATATTTATGGTCCTATTTTTTATTATTTCAAACATTGCTGCTATGGGCATCCTCATATTATATACTGTTTTTGTGAATTTGTTTGACTGTTCCCGTACGATGGATTACTTGAATTAGATGGTGGGATCAAAAGGAATGCTACACATCCAAATTTTTTATAAATATTGCCAGCTTATCCTTAAAGAGGATACACTTCTAGGACTATGTGAGTGAGCCCATTTTGCCATATTCTTCCCAACTATCTATATTATTTTTTCTGATCTTTATTAGTCTGATAGGTAAAATAATTCTATCTTGTTTTTAATATGTATTTTTATGAGTAGTAAAGCTTTCATATATTTAATACCTATTTGTATCTCCTCTGTGAATTCTCTTTTTAATGCCTTTTACCCTCTTTACTATTATTAATATTAGGTTGATTTATAAACCCTCTTAAGGGTATAAATCCTTTGTCAGTCATAGGTGTTGTATTTTTCTAGTTTGCTGTATTTTACCTTTATTAATATCTTTATTAATAAATTTTGGCAAAAGATATTAAAATTTTAATATCAGGGTAATACTAGCCCCATTGAACAAAGTGGAAACATTTCTATCTTTTTCTATGTTCTGGAACAGTTTAATATGAAAAGAACAAACTGCTCCCAAGGCTTCAGTAAAACTCACTAGTAAAGCTGTTTGGGCCCAGTGCCTTTTTAGGGGGTAAATCTAGGTTTGTGTTTATAGTTTCTTCAATGGTTTTTATCATTTTTGGGTTTTTTTCCCAAAATCAATACTTTCCGATCTTTTTGCTGTTTTCAGTTTTTTTATTGTTATAGATACTACTACAGTGACCATCCTTGTAATACAATCTTTATGAACATGACTTATTGCTTTCTTAAGATAAATTAAAATTTGCAGAATTTCTGGATATGCCTATTTTTAAAGGCTTTTCACAGGATTGCCATCCAAATAAATATCCATTTATTTTCCTCCCAGCAGGGTATGAGAGTGTCTGATTTCTTATACCCTCACCAAAGTTAGGATGTCCCCCAACTCTTAATAGAGTGGTAGATAAAACTCTACTTATTTTTCTTCTCCTTGTTACAATTTTCTTCACCCAGTAGCCAAGAATATTAAATACATAAGGAAAAGTTAAGCTAAAAAATGAACCGTTTCCAGAAAGGGCATAAGGACCCAGCTTGATCAATGACCACCACCACCACCACCATCCCCTTTTATCCTCTGTTAACCAGCTAGAGCTGATGATGGTTTTCTTGTTCCTAAGAACCTTTCAGAAAGGAAAAAGAAGTCAGCTCAAGATCGTTGTCAGGCTGAGGAGGAGATAGATGAAATTCGCAAGTCATACCAGGAGGAACTGGACAAACTTCGACAGCTCTTGAAAAAGACTCGGGTGTCCACAGACCAAGCAGCTGCAGAGCAGGTAATGGGAAACTAAAGTACTTTAGAGATAAATGAAAGGTGTGAAGGACTCAGAGAGAAAAGCTTCTAGTTTCTTCCTTATCCTTTAGGATGACATTTCTCATAGTTGATACTCTCACTTTGGAGAAAGGTGGAAACAATAATCCAAATATATGCAGGAGAGGCCAGGCACAGCGGCTCACACCTGTAATCCTAGCACTTTGGGAGACCAAGGTGGGAGGATTGCTGGAGCCCAGCAGTTTGAGGTTTCAGTGAGCTATGGTGATATCACTGCACTTTAGCTGGGCGACAGAGCAAGACTCTGTCTCAAAACAGAAAAAAAACAAAAAACCAAATATATGCAGGAGAGCCAGGAATCAAATGTCGAATCTTATCAAATGATGAATTTTCTTTCCTTTTTTAAAGCTTAGTTAATATTTAATTACATAAGTGAAAATGAAAAACAGTCTCTTTACAAAAAATTCCAAACAGGGTAAGTCCAAAGTCCTCAACCACCAGACACCATCCTTCATGCACATTGTCATCCTTGAAAAGAAGGGATTACTTTAGGTAATCAGGAAGGGAAACCAGGGATAGTGGCAGGACACAACTGCATCGCTAATCCATGTGACAGCAATCTTTATCATTATAAGTTTAAAATTCATATGTGTAGATCTGTTTAATTAGTGCATCAATACCCTCAATTTGATCACCTCTGGGAATTTTGGCAAAAAAAAGTTTCTGAACCTATAAAGCTTAGGGTTGAGACCCTGAAAAGTCATCAGGGCCCTGCCTCTGCCTGGTTGAAGCACCTTTTGGGGTCCTGACAACCAATGACATCTTCCTACCTATGTTTAAAAAGTACATTTAGGCCGGGCGTGGTGTCTCACGTCTATAATCCTAGCACTCTGGGAGGCCGAGGCAGGAGGATCGTTTGAGCTCAGGATTTCAAGACCAGCCTGAGCAAGAGCGAGACCCTGTCTCTACTAAAAATAGAAAGAAATTAATTGGACAACTAAAAATATACAGAAAAAATTAGCCGGGCATGGTGGCGCATGCCTGTAGTCCCAGCTCCTCGGGAGGCTGAGGCAGTAGGATCGCTTGAGCCCAGGAGTTTGAGGTTGCTGTGAGCTAGGCTGACGCCACAGCACTCTAACCCAGGCAACAGAGTGAGACTCTGTCTCAATCAATCAATCAATCAATCAATAAAAAGTACATTTACTATAAAAGTAATGGGGGTCTTTTAAACAGTTGTTTCCTGGTTAAATCCAGCTGTTATCTTATTCTTTTGCCTTATGAAGTGTAGGCTTCCCTAGGGGCAACAGGACCCCTCCAGGATGATACTGTTATTACTGTCTCTTGGCAGCTGTCTTTAGTGCAGGCTGAGCTACAGACCCAGTGGGAAGCAAAATGTGAACATTTGTTGGCCTCTGCCAAGGATGAGCACCTGCAACAGTACCAGGAGGTGTGTGCACAGAGAGATGCCAACCAGCAGAAGCTGATACAACTTCAGGAAAAGGTAGATGTTTTCCTTAGGCCAGACAGCTTAGGCACCTCAGTGCATTTGAGGAAAGCAGGCTGTTTGAGTCCTGTCAATCCTTTTGAACCTAAAAAATGTTAATAGCTAGAAAACAAAACCACACTTGTTTAACTCCATCTAGGTTGCTGATTATCTTTCATATACTTATTTGGGGTGACAGATTAGTGACCTGGAAAAAGAAAAAAACAGCACTGGTGTTCTGGAACATGTTTTCCATTATTATTTGATCCTTCATTTATTAAGCAAATATTTCTTGAATGTCCGTTGTATTCCAGCCACTGTGTTGGAGGAAGGGAATACAAAGAACTCTGCCTTCAAGTATCTCACAGTCAAGAAAGGGAAACAGAGAGAAACAAGATATACCTTAAGGGCTCTGGGACCCAAGAGAAAGTACCTAGGGGAGCTGGGAAGGCTTCCCAAAGGGGGTGACATTTGAGCAGAGCCAAGAAGGACAAGTAGCTTTGGTGGGCAGAGATGAAGGCAGAACGTCCTGGGCAAAGGCATTGAGATGGGATGGGGTACAGTGGGATCATCAGGCATAAAAAGGCAAGAGATCGGACGTGGCTTAGGGTCATGGTATGAAAGTCCCATATCTGGAGGTCAGTTTCTTTCCTTCAAGTATCCAGATGAAAACTTTTGACTCAGAGATCTTGGAGGCAATCTTGTAGGCAAATTAGGTTACTGCTAATGCTGAATATTTATGTCTGTATGACTAAAGTTACTTCCCCCTTGCCCCTGTGCTCTTTTTGCCGTTATATTTTTGACCTGATTGGGAACGGAGCAAGTGACCTTGTTGGGAAAGAGAAAGTGAAGTTGTGAGTTGAAATTGAGTGATAAGGAAATAGAGTGCTCTGAGTCAGGTCTAGGTTGGGGGGTGGTCACCAGCAGACCGAGGTGAGGGTAGGACTTGAGGCTCAGGATGGTTCTCTTTGCCTTGGGTTTTTGACCTTCACCTGGTAGTTCAGGTTTCTGAAGCCACAGCCACAGTCTGTTGTTTTGCAGTGTTCGGCCCTCCAGGGCCAAGTCACAGCCCTCACAGAGCAAAATGAACAGCACATTAAGGAATTGGAGGAGAACAAGTCCCAGACATCTGGGGTCGAAGCTGCTACTACTGATGCCTCAGAGAAGGTGAGCTGGTGTTTCAAAGACGAAGCAAACCCTTTCATATCAAGGATTGAATGTGCATATGAAGCATTCAGAAGGAATGTGGCCAATATGTTGTGTTAGTAGCATTTTTTCTAACTTTAGTGATGCACCACTTGTCTAACTTAAAAATTAACCCTTTGGAACCTGCCACTCTGGTGACAAACCCCAAAGGGCCCTATCATTCTGGGATTTTGACAGATTCGGGAAGTGCCTCTAAATTACAGGAGAGGAATAGGGGATGGGGAGTGTGCCGAGCATCCACTAGCCACTAATCCCTGTAGTCTGTGGCAGTTCTCAGTAGTGTTCATGGTGGGAGGTATCAATAAATGGTCTTTAGCAGTCTTGGGCTCACATACCACAGCTTGCCTGCCCTTGGTAGGTAACTGTGATGTCTAGCCCTTCTGTCAACGTCCTGCTCATTGTTTAATACTGTTCTCTCCATGGTGACAGCCTTCAGTGTCTCTGTTTATGACCAGCTGTGTCCCACCGAGAGTTCTGAGATGGCTTTATTTTAGCCTTCCAAACCCCCATCTGGAATTTAAGCTTATATTTTGATGTTCACACAGGTCAAGAAGATCATGAACCAGGTGTTCCAGTCTTTGCGGAGAGAGTTTGAGCTGGAAGAGTCTTACGATGGCAGGACCATTCTGGGGACCATCATGAACACGATCAAGGTATGGCCAGGCAGCCGTGGATTATTTCACTGGAATGGGTATTTTGTTGCTGAAGTACCTTCTAAGGGTCATGAATAAAAAATTATTCAAGACCATTCCTCAGTAAATAGGATGCCTAGAGTGACTCGACAGATGTGGTCTGCCATTTAGGAAGAAGCGAAGTCATTTGACCAGCTGTGTCGATGAGGACTGCAGAACTAGGAGCGACTGCTGTGTTCCTTTCAGTTACCATCTCTTCCTCCTTGGCTTTTGAATAGATGGTGACTCTTCAGCTGTTAAACCACCAAGAGCGAGAGAAGGGAGACAGCAGCAGTGAAGAAGAGGAAGAGGAGCAGCCGCAGAGCCCTTCCCAGGAGCAGTCAGCCACAGACAATTCTGCGCTGCCTCAGGCACCCCTGGATAGGGAGAGGCAAGAGCCCCCCGTGGTGCCATCAGAGCAGGTAGTGGAGGAAGCTGTCCCGCTGTCCCCTCGGGCCTTCCCCACTCCCCAGGATGATGCACAGAGAAGGGAAGGGGGGCCCTCAGAAGCAGAGGTGCTCTCAGAGCTGCAAGATGGTTCCCTCCCACCCGACCTGGCTTGCATCCCATCCCACAGAGTTCTGGGGCCCCCAACTTCGATTCCACCTAAGCCTCCTGGCCCTGTAACTATGGACTCTGAGTGTGAGGAGACACTTGCCGCCAGCCCACTGGCATCTAAGCCCGATAGCTCACTGGGAAACGTCTGTGTCAGGGAATTGACCCCAGAGGGCCCACTGCAAGAAAGCTCCACGGGACTGTCCCTGACTTCAGACCCCGAGAAGGGGGACCCACTGGCCATAGGGCTGCCTGAAAGCCCAGGAGGAGAGCTTCAGCCCCCAGAGCTTAATAAAGATGAGGATGTCACTAGCTCTACTGGTCCCTCCGAGCAGCTATCAAGCACAGAGGCAGGATCTGCAGCTGCAGGAGCAGCCCTCAGCCCCAGCCATCGTTCTCAGCGTTCCAGGTATGTGCCTCTGAGCACAGTTTCAGGGATGGGAGGCTACATGCGGTAGTTGTTTCTGTTTTTTCCAGGGCCAGCAACTCATCTCTCAGAGACTGACTGATTTACTTATTTGATCATTTGTTCACCCTTTCATGTATTTATTCAACAGTGCGGTGTACAAGGCTCTGTGGTAGGCACTGTGATAGTGTGGTAGGCAAGGCAGATTTGGTTCTTGAGTTTAAGGAGCTTATAGTCTAGTGGGGAAGACAAATACGTACTTACATAGTATAAAAATGTGATAAGTGCTTAAAAAAAGAAACACTATAATAAAGAATAAAGAGGGAGTTGCTCTACTTTAGACAGGGTGGTTAGAGAAGGATTCTGAGAAGGTAACATTTAAACTGAGACCTAAGGATGGGAAGGAGCAGGAACAAGAGAGTGTAGAAAGAGAGAACCGCACATGCAAAGGCCCTGTGGTGGGAGGGGACATGACACAATCAAGTAACTAAAAGAAGGCACAGCAAGTAGGAGGAGAGTGGTGTTAAGTTGAGGTTGGAAAATTAAACAAGGCCCAGGATACATGAGATTTTATGTTGCTGTTAAAAGTTTGGACTTTAAGTACAGTGAGAAGCTATTGAAGGGATCTAAACAGAAGACCAATGTGGTCTGATTTCTTAGTTTTACAAGATTGCTCTGGCTGTAGGTTACGGAGAGGTCAACAGCATGAGGAGGCCAACGCATGGTATGGGAAGAGACAGTGGTAGTGGAGGTGGGAGGAATTCCTGAGCAGTCCTTGCTGTTGGCTTCTTACTCAATGCCCAGTGACCCTTGTAGCTTGCTGGGTACTGTGACCTGGAGTGGGAACAACATTTTCTATGGCTTGATTTTCCTTCAGTCTCTCTGAGGATGAAGAAGATGAGCTGTTTAAAGGGGCGACTCTGAAAGTTCCAAGGCCTAAAGCACAGCCTGAAGAGGAGGATGAAGATGAGGTGGTAAGGAGATCCCAGGCACTGCCACGTCCTTATACCATCACCTGGGGGCTCCTCCCCACTAGAGCTGAGAAGAGAAACGGAGTCTGTTGGTGGCCCACTGCCTGGACTCTGTGTGCAGGGCCCTGTGGGAGCAGGCTTGGGGCTGAGAGGGGGCAGCTCTGTAAGCAGAGCAGGGATGGTCAGATACCACTTTTCTCTTGAAAAAGAATCATAGTCTCTGACCATGCAGGAATTATTCCCACTGGAAGTGAGGAAAGTTGGGCTGCTTAATCCTACATTGGAATGTCAAAGCCTCAGGTTTCCCCAGATCTGCCAGGATATTATTTTTATTTTATAGTTGGAAGGGACTTTGAAGATGATCTTGTCTGGCATCCTCATTCACAGACAAAAAAATTGAGGCTCAGAAGGATGATTTACCTGAAGCCACAGAGTGAGTTAATGGCAGGACCAGGACTAGGACTAAAACCCTAGGCTTGTATTAAGACCATCTGTTTCCGAGCTTTTCCTGCTTACTCAGCCTGCTTTCCAACCTGCTGCCTTGTTGTGTCATCATAATGTCCCTGGGCAGAAGATGGTTTCAGGACTAATAGCATAGCCTTGCTTTACAGAGAACGAGAGTGAAGCCCAGGAAGGGAAGTTGCTGATAGAGCCTGAATTAGAGCCCCAGTTCCTGCATCTGCTGTTCCCCATTGTGCTATGTTACAACGTTTCTGGCTGTCACTAAGCCATTTTGACTGATGTGATGGGAAGTTCACTGGTACAAAATGTGTGTGAGGAATACAGATGAGCTTCAGGCTCAGTCCATCGCAGGGACAGAATGTGAGGGTGAATCGGGCAAAAAAATCCCCTCATGTCAAAGTGGGTTTTGCCTTTTTCCAAAACCTTGGGAAGACAGCTATGACGGATCGGAGATCCAGCTCATATGAACCAGAGCCCTTCCCTCTTGCCTGTGTTCCTTTGGAAAAAATGTGCCAGTTTCTTCTGGTAGCTTTTCTCCCCAAGAGTTAAATTTTCATTTGAGAACCCCGAATACAAATTCTGCACTTAAAAAGAAAAAAAGGAAAAAAAATTGAGTATCCTAAGTGACTACCCTAAATATAGTGGAAATTTTTAAATTAGCAAGTATATTATTGGTATTAATACTAATACCACCAAGTTAACATCTATGTCTTAGTTATTCTGGAAACTGCTCCACAAACATGCCCATTAAATCTTCTACTACTCCAGTGAGGTAGGCACTTTTATTCCATTTTATAGATCAAAGGACTGAGGCTCAGGCTGATGAAATAACGTAACTAAGGTTACATAGCTGGTAAATGTAGAGCTAGAACTTTAGCCAGGACAAAACAGAAGCTGTGAGCCACATTGGAAAATCCTAGGCCAGGTGCGGTGGCTCACGCCTGTCATCCCAGCACTTTGAGAGTCCTAGGCAGAAGGATCGCTTAAGCCCAGAAGTTTTTGGCTGCAGTGAGCTACGTTTGTGTCACTGCATTCCAGCCTAGAAGCGAGATCTTATCTCTTCAAACAAAACCAAAAAATCCTATACTGTCAGAGTTTAGAGATCACTTCCTTGGTGCCCAGAGAGAAGTACTAGGTCTGTTAGTTGGCAGTGGTGATAGGATTAGCCCAGAGACTGCTGTACACACCTTTGGCCTGGCGTTGTGAAGAGTGGTCCTGGTCAGCAGTAGCTCACCAGAGCACAAAGTACCTTAGTAGAGACTATTCATTTTGTGCCTGTCTCTAGCATAAATCCCTGCTATACACCCCCACCTCCCATGGGACCCGTTTCCTGCTGATCCAGAGTTATGAAAAGGGTGGGTTTCTCATGGCCCGTTAGTACCCTCTATCCCCCTGGTTGGAGGAAGCAAGGGCGGGGCCAGAGAAACTAGGCATGTGGGAGGCTGTGGCCCTGTGTTCTTCAATTCTTGGGAGTCTCCACTTGGGAATGTGGCCAAGCCTCTAAATTCAACTGTCTCAAATGATGGGATCACATCCAGATCCAGTTAAGCCACCTTAGGCCACAACAACAGTGTTTTTTCAAATGTGACTGTATTCTGCCCAGCCTCCCTTCATCTTCCCACATCCTGTCCTTATCGGAGGCCTGCTCTGCTTCTCGGTTTCTTTCTCCTACTCCCATCTCTCCTCTTTGACCCTTCTTTCTGTACACGAAATGTTTAAATTACCATGAGAGGAAAACCTGTCAATTCACGTGCTTCACAAATAAATGACAAAATTAGCCAAACAAAGTTGGTCTTTTGTCTCTGTTGAAAGATTGCTTCCCTTCTCGGCATGCTTGTCTCAGCTTTATCTGGAAGCCTAGGTTTGCTGGCCTCAGAGTCGGTCCTTCCAGTACAACTTCTTTTGCAACCCAGAACCGGGAACGGAAGTTGGATCACTTCACCTCATAGGTGGGAAGTCCAGCCGGACGGGGACAAGTGAGGACTGACTACTCTTTCCTGTTTTGTCAGAGCATGAAGGGACGCCCGCCCCCAACACCCCTTTTTGGAGATGATGATGATGACGATGACATTGACTGGCTGGGATGAAGACCCAGGAAACTGGTGCAAAGATTTCTCTACGACCCTTCCCTAAGCATGATTTTGCACAGCCAACCCTGGGTGTAGGTGAGCCACAGGGGAGGTCAAGGTGAGCATTCTGGGGACAGTAGTTCAGGCATCTGAGTTAGCCACCTTCTGAGCCCCCTGTCCCACCTGGTGAAGAGGAGCATGACCCTGTCTTCAGAAGCGAGCTGGAGAAAGGACTGGTAGGTTCCCCTCCAGCCAGTCACCTGCAAGATTCCTGCCCTCTTCCAAGCTTTTTATTCTCTTCATAACTCTGAGACTGACCTGGGAGCCCCCCTCTGCCTGCCTCCCAGTGCTCAACTGCCTCAGCAACAAGACCTGTCACCTGCACTGAGGTCTCCCTGATAGAACGAAGGGGAGATGACACCATCTAAGTCCCAGTGCAGTTAACAGCCTGGTCTGCAGTCCTGGGACCTGTATCTTTTTCTCTGCCTTAAATCTGATACAAGAGGTCAATGAATATTTGCAATTAAAACTAAAATAAATGTCTGTAATGAAACTTGACTCAAGCCCATGGGAAGAACCTGCATTTGGTTCCAAGAGCTGTCTGTGTTCCTCTTTGGGATTTTAAGGGTAGGAGTCATAACCGATCTGGATCAGTCAACATGCACAAAAGCATTATGACATATTCCCTTTGGTACCTGACCCTGGAACTTTTAGGCTTTCAAAGAAAGTCACCATTCTGCTTTCCCAGCTCTTCCCGGGGGCATTGCGGTTATCCGAGGACCAGTCCTGTTGTTCTCTTGCTCCTGCAGGCTTGGTCCTACAGCCCAGGAAGCCATGCAGAGAAGGTGGGAGGGTCCCTACCATAGTACCTAAGGGATTCTTCACTTTGAGAGCAGTTTCCGTGCCTCTGAACTCAGGGGGCCAGGACTCATGCAGAGAACAGCAACAGGAATATATTTGTAGTCATTTTATTTATTGCAGGATCTTCTAAAAACCATGCAACCAGTCTTAAAAAATAGAATAATTTTAATAAAAATGTTCCCTGATTTCAAATGTTCGTAAGATAGGAACTCAAATTCCACTCCACCTGTCCTGACATCATCCTTGAAAGCTTTGTGTCTGTCTCCCAGATGTGGGCCTGGGAGGCAGTGAGAACTACCATTTAATACTTCTTGTTGAACAAACAGGCACCACTGTCTGGTACTTCACACAGGCTGTCTTGTCTCCAGCAACATTGCCAAAGACACCACTGTTACCATTTTATAGAGAAAATTGGGGCCTAGAGAGATAAGGTAACTTGTCCAAGGTTACATAGCTATTAAGCAGCAGAACAAGAATTCAAATCCTGGCCATTTGATTCCAGAGCCTGGGCTCTTGGCCAGCACAGCAGTGTCCCCTGCCTCATTGGCCCAGGGCTGGGGGAAGGGACAGTGATGCTTTTAGAAATACAGGTTCCTAGGCCCTACCATGAATCTTCTGAAATAGAATTTCCACTGTTAGGATAAAATACAAAGAGCACAGGCTTTTCAGTTTCCACGATCTGCATTCACATCCCTGCTCCACCGGGTGCTGCGTGGCATTAGGCAAGTTGCCCCCTCAGCCGCCACCCCCTCATCTGAGTCGATGAAGAAACAGACTTGGGCCAGGCTGCCTGGTCTGAACCCTGGATCTGCCACTTATTAACTAGTGACTTTAACTTCTCTGTGCCTGTGCTTCTCATCTCCAAGATGAGGACAGAAATAGTTTCTACCTTATCATGAGGATTAAATGAGTTAATATTTGTAAAGTATTTAGAACACTGCAGAACACTGCCTGACAATAAACCACCATATAGGTGGTGTTTGTTAAATTAAAAAAAAAAATTTAAGTAGGGGGATTACCATCGTTTGTGACTCGGCTCTGAAGAATGTTGAAATGAGGGCAATGGATTGCCTACTAGGTCTAACCCTATAATCCCTATCTCTAAAGCACAGATTCTTAAAAATTTTTTTAATCCCCCTATACTGTAAAAGCCACAAATGTATTACACTTCAAGAGACTGTATCAAACTGAAGAGGTTGCCAGTCATCCCTGGAGAGGCCATCTCAGCAGTGCCCCAGGGGAAGGAGCCTTAGCTGGTCAGGACTTCGAGGTGGATTGTTGGAAGTTCCATCAGCAAGACTATGCTGGACTTTAGGAATCTCGTATCTGTTGAGACACTGGGCAGCTTTCTAATTCCCTGCAAACGTGGGGGAAATGCATAGATCCATCCTAAAGGTGTCACACACTCTGCTTCCTGTGACAGTTATTTCTTATTGTAAATTAAAAAGTGGTTATTATATTTTTTGCTTCTGCCCTCAGGGAGAGAAGGTACTAATTAATAATCATGCTAACGCAGGTATTTATAGGCTGTGTGACAGTTACTTGTAGTAGGCACCCAATTAATGCTTGTTCCATGAACAAAAGAATGACTGCTGCCTAAGTTGGCATTCTGAAGTGTCCACCTGTGGGCACAGCGTTTCAGGGCTGGGTTTCCCTGAGCACAGTTGTCTTCGTAGCAGATGGACAGACTCCATCCCTGGACAGCCTTGTAAAGAGCACTGCCAGCTCCATTCACCCCACTCAGCTCCTGCAGTTGTTATACGTGTTCACGTGCTTGCTGTTGGAATGTGGAGAAACAGAAGAACAGTCACAACTGCTTAAAAATATATATTTATTAAAATGTATGTTTTTAATTCCCAGAGTTTACAGTCTTTTCATCTAGCCTTTGAGGTCCTTGAGCGTAGATATTACAGTATCAGCAGTGATTTTCTCTCCCTGGGTCTCTGTTTCCTTTTTGTAAAGTGAAGAGGTTCAAATATCCAGAGCGTCCCATCTAACTCTAAAAATGTAGTGGCTTTGGTTGGACTGCTTATTGCATCTTCAGTCAGTACCCCACCATGGCTTAATCAGTATTTTAAGTGAATGAACTATGTTTCCCCACCAGATAGTTCTGAGTGAACAGTAATAAATAGCATTAAGTATTGAATATTTTTAAATGCAGTTTTCTGTTTTGCATAAAAGAAAGATCAGGATAAGAGAGAGCATTAAGGCCATGAGGAGCTTCCCAGACATCCAAGGCCATGAGATGATCTTCCTCCGGCAGGCAGTGCCGTTTGCTGGGAGGAGCTCAGTCTATCCAGAGGATAAGCCAGGAGCCTGGATAACAGTCCTGCGTCTCTGCCTTGAATCAGCTGTCACTTATTCTTCCCTTAATAAGGGGAAACGGTCATCAGAAGATCCTGCCATGCATCATGAATAAAACAATCATTTCATTAAAAATTTTGTATGAATGTGCAAAATTGCCAACCAGGAGTTCAAAGGGAAAAAATTTTTTAAATCTTAGTTCATTAATATGATCCATAGAAGAGACTATCTTCATGTATTCCAAAGGCAGAAAGGTGAGAAAAAGGAGCTAGCTTGGTCTCTGTCCCCCAAAGAGAGAAGAGGTCAGGAAGTCCAATGGAAGGTGCTCCTGTAGATAAGGCACAAAGCAGGAGAGCTGAGGGTATCTAGGTTCCATGCCCGTCATCGCTCAGAATCCATCTCCCTGTCTTGAAGATCTTTGGAAATTCGTAAGTTTTAAGTCATAGAGATGCGTTGTCATGGGCTCAGCAACCCTGTCCCCCATTTATGTTCTCTCCATTCTCCCTTTGGTCACAGCAGCCTTCTTAAGGCACGAGATGGGGCCTGGGCCCTATGCAGGCTGGTTGAGGAGAGAGGTCGCCCCAATGGCCTCTGATCTCAGAAAGCAAGTGCTGGCTTCAGTTCAAAGTTTCCAGGGGTTGGGAATAAGGTGGAGGAATAGACATCAGAAGAAAAAGCAGCTGGAGGCCAGGCGCAGTGGCTCACACCTATAATCCTAGCACTCTGGGAGGCAGAGGTGGGAGGATCACTTGGGGTCAGGAGTTCAAGACCAGCCTGAGCAAGAGTGAGACCCCGTCTCTACTAAAAAAATAGAAAAATTAGCTGGGCATGGTGCATGCACATGTAGTCCCAGCTACTTGGGAGGCTGAGGCAGGAGGATCACTTGAGCCCAGGAGTTTGAGGTTGCCGTGAGCTATGATGACGCCAGTGCACTCTAGCCTGGGTGACAGAGTGAGACTCTGTCTCAAAAATAAAAAAGCAGCTGGAAGTACAGTGTCTGGAACGGACCTCAGCTTCCTCTAGCCTCAGTGCCTGCACATCCCTTGCCAGCTAAACCATGCGGAGAAGCGGGTACGCCAGGTAGTAGCCCAGAGCAGAGCCCAGGACCACACCAAGGAAAATCCAGGTGTTGTAGGACATTACAGCCAACATTATGAAGTAGCCAATGACCACTTGGATGACATGGATTAGAGACTGGCCAAAGTGACACAAATACCACCTAGATAAAAAGAAGAATCAAGTTAATGCTGGTAATGAGCTGAAGCTGGGAGTTGGTATCAGGGGTAGAAAGCCATTGGGTTACAGGACCAGCTTATTTATTATATTATAACTCGTATGCTTAACCCAGGAGAGCTTTCTTTTTAAAGAGACATATCTCCACCACATTTAGTTCTGAGCTTCCTAGCATCCTAGGCAAAAGGGAAAATGATGGGATATATAATCTATCCCGTCTGATGAGAGAGAAGAGAAAATCATCATCAGTAAGGCAGGTTTCCCCGCTGAATCTACTGTGGGAGGCAGTATGACAATGGAAGGAGCATAGACTTTGGTGACAAATCAATTCCTATTCCTAGGCCACTTATTAAATGGGGCCTAGCACAAATGTCTTAACCTCTCTGAACTTAAATTTCCTTATTAGTAAAACAGGAATAAGAATAATTGCTTTGCAGGGGGGTTGTGAAGATTTGGGACACCCATGTAGGGTGGCTGGTGATGCAGGAGGCAGGCTCATTAAGCACGAGTGAGGCTGGGACTGGACAGAGGGCAGAAGGGGGACCTTAAATGTCTGCCTGATCAGAGTGGGAAGGGAGGAGAGGAAAAGGAAAGGAGAGGAGAAGGGAGGAGCGAGAAGGTGCCTCCCTCCTCCCACCACACAGGATACATCGCTAACAGCAGTTTTTTATCACTTGCTTCAGGACAGCTGCAGATTCCCTCCTCAGTATGGAAACTTAGTGAGTTAAGGAAACTGGGAGATTTGGGGGGAGGCTAGGTGGCCACCACTGATGCTAGACAGAGGCCTGCACCAGGGTTGTAAAGATCACAGTTCCCTAAAGAAAGCCTTCTTAGCCTCGCAGGCAGCTGGTCAGAGAGAGCTTTTGCCTGGGCATCAGGAGACCTGAGCTCTGGTTCACTTGACTAAAGATAACCACTTTGGCAAGTCCTGGTCCTTCCCTGGGCCTCGATTTCTTTTCTGTGAAGCGGGGCTAATGCTCTCTGGACCCAGACTGCCTCTCAGGGTGCACGTGAGTACTCTGCCCACTCCCCACACCCAGTGCTTGTACCTGCGGTGGGTTCTGCTGACGGGGGGAGGATCTGAGCCTGCAGAATCCCAGTCTGTCTCTGCGATGACCTGCTGGCTGATGGAGGTGGGCAGGCTCACCAGCACCTGGTGGAGCAGCTTGGCTTTGCCAACCTTGATGCCTTCGTACAACACAGCGAGGAGCAGGACCACCAACGCCGAAAGGGCTATGCCTGTCAAAGGAGGCTGAGTTGCAGAGACCTGGCCAGGCCAGCACCGCTTCCCTCCTGGCGCCTCCCCCGAGACTGGCCCAGCTGGCCGAAGAGCACCTCCACCCATTCCGTGGAGTGCACTCCGTTGACCTCTCTCTTGCATCTTCTTCCCAACCCTCCCTGAGCTCAGAACTTCTTCAGTCTCTTTCCCCCTGCAGACCTTTCTGAGTAGGGTTGGCCTACTGGAATGTGGCTTTGAGATCAGGAAGATAAGCCACCTGGAAAAGCCAGGGGCTAAGGGTGAAGAAGCCATATACTCTCACCCCAGCCACTCCCCCAGCTGGCTGCACACGTCAGTCACGACTTCTTGTTGAGGGATCAGTACAGCAAGGTCCTAGTTACATGTAGGGACACAGAGTCCGGAAGGAAGGATATACAGCACAGGGTAGTCATCTCGGCAAAGTAGGATACAGGTGGTTTTATTTTCTTCTTGCCTAATTTCCTAAAGTTTCTTTCGTGAGTGTGTATCACTTTTATAATAGGAAAAATACCCAGTAAGTTATTTTTACAGAAAACATTAAGTGCTTACTAGAGCTGCTGTGTAAAATTAACTACCAACTGCGGCTTCTATTTCACAAATGGAGGGATGATAAATGGTTCGGCTAAAGTATTTCATTGGGCTCTGTGACATAAGAAATATATATTTGGTCTCTGCCCTGGTTTCCTGGCACCCAGCTCCTAGAACCCTTGGAAACTCTGAAATGCGTCTTTGTATGCTAATGAGATGACTGGTAGCTAGGGCTCATGGATGGCCTCTGGATCAGATGGCCTCTGGATCGGGGCTGGTTGCCAAGGAAGCCAACCTTGTCCTTAGAGGGTTGGAACTTTCAGCACCACCCCCAACCTCTGGGAGGTGAGAAGGACTGAGGGTTGAGTTGATCACCAGTGGCTAAAGATGCAATCAGTCATGCCAGTGTACGAAGCCTCCATATAAACCCAGAGAGCTTGCAGGTTGCTGAACACATGGCGGTACCTGGAGGGTGGCAAGCCCAGAGAGGGCATGGAAGCTCCACGCCCTTCCCCTAGCCATCTCTTCCACCTGGCTCTTCATTTGTATTCTTATAATACATGGGTATACATAAGTAAAGTGTTTCCCTGAGTTTTGTGAGGTATTCAAGCAAATAATCAAACCCAAGGAAGGGGTCATGGAAACCCCAACTTACAGCTGGTTGGTCAGAAGTACAGGAGACAAACTGGGACTTTCTACTGGTGCCTGAAGTGGGGGCAGTCTGGTGGGACTGTGCCCTCCGCCTGTGGGGTCTGCACTAACTCCAGTTAGCGTTATATTTGAATTGAATTGTAGGACACCCAGCTGGTATCAGACAATTGGTTGGTGTGGGGGAAACCTACACATCTGATCACAGAAGTGTGTTGAGCATAAGAAAAGGAAAAACAGTAAGTTATTTTTTTTCCTCTACAGGCTCCCAGGAGGAAATCATGTGCAAAAGATTCAGGTTTTTAAAATATAGATTTATAGATAATTGCATGCACATGGCAAAAATTCTAACAGCGCAAAAAGGTATATAATGAAAAATAAGTTGTCTTCTCACCCCAGACTCCAATTCTCCTCCCCAGATCAACCTCTGTTAACTCAATGTACACAAAAGCCTCTATTTGTCTAAATGACAGCACCGTCTCTGTGCATACTCTTCTGCATCTGACTTCACCATCCCTTCTCCTTAGCTCACACACATCTACCTTATTTCCTCCAGAGGCTTCATAGGATCTGAGATAGATTATATTTTCCAAAGACAGCCACCCCAATATACCCCACGCCACATGCTCACTCCTGCCATCAAGTGGTAGGGTCCATGTCCCCTCTCCTTTGGCCTAGGGAGACCTCTGTGACTTCAACCAATAAAGGTGGAAGGAATGCTTCCAAAGTTGGGTCTTGAAAATCCCATGCACTTCTGCATTGTGCTCTTGGGACACTCGTTCTTGCAATCTAGCCATCTGCCACGAGGAAACCCAGGCAAGAGGAGACACTACGTGTAGACGTTCAGCCAGCAACCCCAGCTGAGGTCCTAGCTAATAACCAGTATCTACCACTAACCATGAGAGTGAGAACTTTTCAAGATGACTCTAGTTCCAGCCACCATCTGACTATACCTACACAAGACCTTGAGTGAGGACCACTTAGCTGAGCCCCAGCAACTCACAGAACCTCTGACAGAGTGAACAATAAAATGACTGTTGTTGTTTTAAGCCACTATTTACTCAGCAGTGGATAATCAGAAATGGTAACCCATTGTAGGGATGACCATAGTTTATTTGATCCCCACCTGCAATGATGGGCATTTGGGCTATTTTCAGTCTATTTTTAAGATGCATTTATTTAAGTTGAAAAATAATTCCATCATGAATTAGTGCCAAACTCTGCCTTCTC
Organism: Propithecus coquereli; assembly: GCF_000956105.1. Classification (NCBI taxonomy): domain Eukaryota; kingdom Metazoa; phylum Chordata; class Mammalia; order Primates; family Indriidae; genus Propithecus; species Propithecus coquereli. The sequence goes on along the minus strand of NW_012140858.1, from coordinate 2,941,865 downwards.
AAGTCAAAGGAATACTCTTCCCTTTCAAATTGGTGTCTCATCTGCAGCAGCTGCTGTGGGCTTCTGAGCTGGTGCAAGACAGTGAACCCTGGATGAGGGAGGAGACAGGTGGCATCAGGAGGCCTTGACCCAGTTCTGTCTCCGATGCTTACTCACTGTGTGACCCTGCACAAGTCTCTTCCCTCTTTGGGCTTCAGTTCTTTCCCCTGTAATAAAGGAAAAACCTGCCTCCCTGTCCTCTCTCTCTCAGCCTTTGCGAGAATCAGTGAGATAAAGGAACCCTTTGCAATCTGAAGGGTAGTGGTTGCAAATGGAATTATAAACGCAAAGTTCCCGCTCAACATTTATGCCAGGGGAGTCATGTTCACTTAAATGCCCACAGAGAATAAAGAGAACCCAGGTTCTCCACTGCCTGGTGCTATAAGGCTTTCCAAGCTGCAAGTTTGAGCATCCCAATTCCTACCTGCAGGACTGTGGACACTCCAGAAATCAAACAGAAGCACCACCTTGTCTGAGAAGATGAAATGCATCTGAAAGAGAAGGAAACCTGCATCACAGGGGCTTAGGGCAGTGGAAATCGTGGTCATTAATTGTCTCCAGCAACTTCCTCTGGAAACCCAGAAAAATGAAGTCACTGGACTTCAGTGCTGGAAGGGCCACCAGAGGTGATCAGGGCTAACTGCGGCCATAAGGAGCAGGGACTTGCCCAAGCAGCTCAGCAGCAGTGCTGTAATTGAGCTGGCCCTGCTCCATGTGGAAGTGAAGCTTAGGGAGTGCCCATCCTCACTGGCCCAACCAGGCTCGGCATGTGACAGTGCCCTGACTATGTGGGGATGTCCCTTCTGTGCCTTCCAAGCCTGATTGCCTCTTCTTACCCCAGTGCCCCAGCCACTTTGCTCCAGCACTGAGACAGGCTCCCCCAAGGGGAGCAATGTCGTTAGAGCCTGGAGTTCTCTTTGTCCTGGAAAATCCAAGCAGATCTCGCCGAGTTTATCATGGAGGGGCCCAGGGACAGCCATCTTCAATCTGTATTCCACATCCCTCCACTCATTCAGTACACATTTGCTGAGCCCAGTTCTGGGCCCAGCATTATGGAGAAAGGGTAATGTTTCTGGCCTCAATGAGTTCGCAGCCTTACAGGAAAGACTGCAGGTAGAAGCAGCGGCCATGCAGTGTCGGTCTGACGCCTTTCTCAAAGACTGCCTGCTCCCCCGTGTTCAGGGTGGCATCATGGGCTTGTTACACATTATCTCATTTCAATGACACAACAGTCCTCTGCGTGACAGAGACAGTGAGACACGGTGCAGATGAGCGATGCTGTTATAGCTGGATCTGCAAGAGTCAGTTCCAGGGGAATCACTGGGAGACCACGGGCCAGTCATCAGCGCCACTCTAGCAAGTGGCTCAGTGAAGAGGGACAACAGTAGGTCTCCTTAGACTCCAGGGCCTTATTAAAAATGCAGATTCCTGGGCCTCCTCAGACCCCTACATCAGAATCCAGGGGCAGAGCCACAGGGGGGAGGGATGACACAAGATTTTAACCAGCCCTTTCAGGGGATTCTGAGGCTCAGTTCAGTTTGTTACGGCTGGAACAGAAGCAGCAAAGCCTAGTGGTTAGGGATACAGTTTCTGAAGCTGCACTGCTTGGATTTGCCTCCCAGCTCTGCCAGGAACCAGCTGCATGACCTGAGCTGCTGACACACATAAATCCCCCTGTGGACCTCAGTCTCCTCATCTGTAAAATGGAGACAGAACTCTAGGAACCCTTTCACCTAGTTTGGCCTCACTTTCACATGTTCCCTGTTAACATGGTACACACAGGCTTCCAGCTTTAGCTCCACTCCTACCCTGAAACTCCGTAAAAGAAAAAAAATGAGGCCAAGTACAGTGGCTCATGCCTATAACCCTAGCACTTTGGGAGGCTGAGGTAGGAGGATTGCTTGAGGCCACAGAGTTTGAGACCAGCCTAAGCAAGAGCAAGACTCTATCTCTACAAAAACCAGAAAATTAGCAAGGCATAGTGGCGCACGCCTATAGTCCCAGCTAGTCAGGAGGGTTAGGCAGTAGGATCTCTTGAGCCCAGGAGTTTGAGGTTGTTGATGCCACTGCACTCTACCTGGGCAACAGAGCAAGACAAAAAAAAAAAGGAAAAAGAAAAAGAAAAACGAAAACAAAATGAGCGTGCCTTGGGTTGGCTGTTTCTGGGTTAGGTAGGGGACCTCATCCATGTATCTCCTCGATTCCTGAGTTCAGACTTGGACACTGCAGTGTCTTTGGGTTTGGGTCTGGTGGAGACCTGGAAATAACCTGGCTGTTTTATATCCTGCACTCAGCAAACATGCCTTTTGGTTCTCAAAGGGGTCTGACTTGTGTCACCACCCTTCCCCGCCCACCACCTGTGGTGGCCAAGTTCACCGAGGACCCTGGATCTGCAGGATAGAGAAAGAAATGTAAAACCATCTGATTGAACGGAACAGCCACGCCGCTACTGCGTCTTCTCAGGGCCTGCATGTGCTTGCACCGTGCTCACCTTCCACCTTTTATCTGCGTCACTCCCATGACATCACTGCAGGTACCTACAATTATCAACCCCTTTCAATTAACAAGGAAGGCACAGAAAAGCCCACTTATCTGCCCAAGGTCACTCGGTGATCAGGTACCCAGAGCTAGAGATCTTTCTGGAAAGTCTGTGCTGGTTCTCAAACCTTATTATGCCCAACAAGCACCGTGGGTGTTCCTAGGGCAGAGGTCTATGAGGCCACACTTTGAGAGATCATCTGAACCATGATACTCTCCTGCCAACCAGTAGGGACTGGTCACATAAATTATGTTAGAGCCTCAAAATGGAAATTTAGGCACTTAAAAATCATGTTGAAAAATTTAAAAATAGAAGTAGCTTTTTATCTCCCTAATATGAAAGTGGTACTTGGTCAGTGGAAAAAGCTAAAACAGTACCAAAAAGAAAGTAAACAAATCATGGAGTCCTACTACCCAGAGATATCTCCTGTTAGGATTCCACAAAGAATATCTGTTGACGTGGCAAAATGTTCAGAAGAGACTGATACACAAAAACAAACAGACATGAATAATCCTGCGAAGCTCCATTTACCCTGGAGTGGCACTCATTCATCTGCAGCAGAAGCTCTGGCACCCTCTCTGCCAGGTCAGAGGGCTGCACCCATTACCCCTTCCCTGAGTCCACCTGGTAAAGCAGCTGGCATGAATGGAATGTCCCAGCGGGTAATTAATCCATAAGGGAGGCTCCATGACTGGTTTCCGTCTATCATCCTTGGGCCTGGGCCAGCTATGTCAGGGAACCCAAACAGCCCAGACGCCTTTTGCTGTAGACCTGAACACCCACGGGACAGTAAAATGAATTAAACCAAGACTTCCTTTTGTTGTGCTAGGGATGCGCAGACCCTGGAGGTACAGAGATGAGTGGGACACGTCCTTGGCCCTGAGGGAGCTATCCTCTATGAGGGGAGGCAGACAAGCAAACGGGTAATTACAACAGGTGTAGGTCCCCTGGGGGGTGCTGGGGGGCAAGCCATCGGAGAGACACCTGACCTGGCCAGGGGCCACATGGCTAGGACAGTTGTGAAGCCAGAGGGGCAGGAAGGAGCCGGGGAAGAGGGACTGAGCAGTGTGCTCAGAGCTGGAAGTGCCCACAGACACCATCTGGTTCCACCTCATAGGGAGTTGACAACCTGGAGGGGCAAAGAGTCTCTTAGTCTCTCAGACTTCCCTACTCTGGCCTTTTTGCTAGAGGAAAAGACTCAAATCAGCACACTCAGACCTGAGGAAAGACTTGACTTCGGGCTGCAGTTTTCAGTTACGGGACTTTGTGGTCAGATATTCAATTAAAAGGCTTTGTGGTCAGATATTCGAAGGGCAGGCCCCAATCTTGTTTTCCCATTTGGGATGAATCCCCGCCTCTGGCAGTTTAACTTCTCCGTGCTTGATTCAGGGTGGGGTGGGGGCGGGCCGTGGGGAAGGAGGCAGCAATCCCAGGGACTTATTTTCTTCTTCATCTTCTCACTGGGAGTTACTTACACTTTGAGAAAAGCCCCCTCATTTATAAACCAGAGTTCAGAAGATTAAGGTCCGGGCGCTAGGCTGCCTGGCTTCGGAACTTTTTCAAAGCTTCCCATCTATTTCCCCTTTTAGAGGACCGGCAGGAGGTGGGGGTGGGCATCTGACTGAGGGGCCTTTCTAAGCTTCCTGTATCTTAAATTCGATGACATTCTTCATGGGGATGAAGAAAACGACATGACTTCTTTAGGGTCCAAAGAGTCTTGCAGGCTGTGATTCTCTCCAGCCCAGGTGAAAAAAACCAGAAAAACAGCTTGCCCGAGAGCTATTTTCCGACTCAAAGCTCAGGGAGGATGGAAAGTAGCTGGGTGTGTTTTATTCCCAAAAGAATCAGACTTCTTGCCAAGGGCAGGGCAGAGGCAAGGGGTGTGTGCTCAAATTGGGGCTTTCCTCTTCGTGGAAGCCTTCCTGGCATCTCACCAAGTCACTGGCGCCCCGTCCCCCGGGTGCCGGCCAGAGCTCAGGGCTGGGGACTCGGCTGTCTTCACCCACCGCGGCCCCCACTCTCACGCCGCGCCACGGCAGGTGCTCAGGAACTGCTCGGCTAGCTGCAGTGGCTCCCGGCAGGAGAGACAAACAAAAAGAAAACCCCAAAGCCACCGCAAGCTCTACCTGCAGCCACACACCCCCTCACCAACCCTGCGCCAGCCGCGGCGAGGTTCTCCAGGTGCCCCGGGAGGTTGCTCCAGGGGACCCCGCCCCCGTTGCCCACCCGCGTCCCCTCCTCCCCGTGGCGACCGGGATTTACCGCCATGGTGAGTGCGCGGGGCGAGCGCAGGGACGCCTCCGCCTGCTCGGGTCTCCTCGCGCCGAGTGTCTCCCGCAGCCGCCGCGATCGCGACCCGGGCCGCGCGGATCACATGGCCCGGCAGGCGGCGCGCGGGCGCCTGGGAGTTGTGGTCCCCACGCGCGCCCCACCCCGGCGGCCTCGGGCGCGCACCCTGGCCGGGACCCACTCGCCCAGCCAGGTCCTCGCCGCCCGCGGCGCCGCGTCTCCCGGGTCGCAAGCAAACGGGGGCGCCTGCTGTGTCGGTCTTGTCCCTTACTGTTTTGCGCTTGACTTCGTCAAGCAATCATAACAATGTTTATTGCTCTTTGCAATAAATCACGCCGCGCTTAGCACAGGTTGAGTTGAAAATTGAAAAGTCCATCCTATGGACATAATAGCAACAAATTTGGAGGAAATTAAATCAAATATGCCCCAGACTTTTAATGTAGTCATTAAAAGATAATTACATTTTTTTCTTTTTCTATTTCAAAAAAATCTTTTCCAATCTGGTAAGCAAAGAGCAATATAATGTTGTAATTTTAATTTGTTTTTCTTTGATTGAAAGGGTAGTAAACTTTTTTTCTTACTGGTATTTGCATTTTCCTGTATTGCCAATCCCTTTCATTGATCCAGTTTTTTGGGGGGAAGTATTTTGGAGGGACTTTTAACAGTTTTTAATTCTTGAATCTATTTAGTAACCCTTTGCCAATCATCCTATAAGTAAAGGAGCTCCTCAAAGAAACTCTACTAGGGACAGTGTTAGGATACACACTGAGCCTGGAGCCAACCTTAGTTCAAATTCAGAGCCATTGGCTTTGGGACCTTAGGCAAATAGCTTTTCCATTCTGAGCCTCAGTTTCCTGGTCAGTAAAAGAAAAATAATAATAGAACCTATGTCATAGGAGTATTGTAAGGTGTCAGTGAAAACATACGTGTTAAATTCTCGGCATAAAACCTGGCAGCGGGAGCTTGCTTGATAAATGGTAGCCATTGTCATCATTAATGGCAAAGATTTCCTTCCTACGAAAGGAAGCTGTCTGCCAAAGGTCAAGCCAACTCCTCAAGCTCACACGGCTTCTGAGAGCCTCAATCTGAAAACTAACGGGGGTTAGTGAGCAGTCACAGATTGGGGCAGCCTCAGGGAGAGAACACGGGCACAGCCACCGTGGTGGGTCGAGGTCGGGAGGGAGGGCTGCGGTCCTGGATGTGCCAGGTGGTTGGGAAGCAGTGGGAGAAAGGTTAAGCACGTCCTTGAAGCATCTGGCTGCCAAGAGCTGGGGAGGGGTTTGGGGATTTGGATGTGCTTTCTCTCCTCTCTGGACCTTAACCGGAAAGCAGGAGTGAGAAGATTCGACCTCTGCACAAGCTGGAGCTCCTTTGCAACACAGCCTTATTCATTTGACTGTTTTCGTTGGCTTTGTCACAATCTGATGACCTTCACACTTAGTTCTAACTTCCTCATGGGTGTTTTGGTTGCAACACTCAGCCCTAAGAGGACTTTAAGTGCCCGTTTCTTTCTGAGCCACCGGAGAGCCCCCTCCTCTACCCGCTAGGCAGAGAACTTGGTGCAGACCATAGGATCCTAGCTCATAAAATCACACCACAGCTGCCCTAGCCTCAGTCCATGGCAAGAGATTCTTTCCAGATTTTGTGTTTTGACAGCCTGTGGACTCCCCTCCTCTCATGGAACAACAGAGAGTCTGTCATTGACTTTCCAGCACATACGCAGAGCCCCTGGAACAGAATCCCTAGTTAAGAATGATGGTGCTTGCCTTGGGTTGTCATAGAGATCATCGAGGGGCCCTTTAACCTGGGTGCCGAGCTCGTAGTCAGTTGGTGGAGGGGAAATCCGACCAGTCATTTCTCCTTCTGAACGAAGTTCAATAGAGGAACTTGAAGTCTTACAGAAAAACCACATGCACAAAATGTAATTCCTGCAGGATATCAGGCCTTTCTGTGGCTGTGTGACCCCAAAGATGCCACTGCCCCTCTCTGGGCCCCAGTTTCCCCATCTGTACAGTGAGGGATGGAATGGATGACCTGTAACTGCCCCTTCACATGCTGCTGATCTGCAGTTGTAAGTGGGCTTGAAGGTGGAGTCAAACGCTTTAGGGCCAGGACTTTCGCGTGTTTTCCATGCAGCTCCATTCAGCTAGCCTCCCATGTCCTGCTACATGTTACCATGTTATTTTACATTTAGGCTATGAGTAGTATTATGTATCCAATGTGTGTGGCACAGGGAGAGTGTGCACATCCAAGGTTGGCCAGAGTGTCGGGACAGTGGGTATGTGTGTGTGCAGGACCGTGATTAGCGGACTTTCTGCTGCTAAGGTGGGAGAAAGCAGGAGCCAGGCCACCAACAACCCAAAGGCCATGTTTAAAGTCAGGAATTTATTCTCAAACAAGGAGGAACCACCAAAGGGTTTTTAATATGTTTTTCTCCCTGCATTTTTTTCCTTTTCTTTCCCAAATGTCGCTCTCCTAGTGAGGCCACCCTGACCTCCCCATTTAACACTGCAATCTTCCTTGTGTCCCTGGTCCCACTTACTCTGCTTTATTTTTCCCTGTAGTAGGTATCACCTTGTAGCATGCTAGTTATTAATAATACATTTATTCATTATTCCTTCCTCTCCATTCAAATGGCAGCTCACCGAGAACAGGGATTTCTGTGTTTTTGTTCAGGAATGCATCCTTACTCTCTAAAACAGTGCATGGCACATAGTAGATTGTCATGAATATTGGTCGAATGAATGACTGAAGCCAAGTAGGCAGCCATTCCATGCTTCATTGCTTCAGAGGAGGGAAGTGGCAGAAATAGAAGCAGCCTCTGAGACATGATGGTTTTTTTTCCCCATAAGCGTTGTGGCCAGTTTGGGGTGGTTTTGGGGAAAATGAGAAGATAAATTACGGAGAAGCAGGAGGAAGAGCAGCTTCCCCCTACCCTGCTGCCCCCACCTGAGATACCTGAACCTAGAGGAGGGAGCAAGAACTGAGGGTCCTAGAGCAATGGGCCTGGGCCAGCTTTGGGCAGGGTCACCAGGAGAGGCCCCAGAAGGAATGGGGCAGGGTGAGGCTCAGCAGACAGGACAGAGTACACCATGTCCTATGCTTGGTGTGGGGAAGGAGCAGCAGAAACACCCAGAGGCCTTGCAGCCTGGGACAAAGATAGCAAACCCAAGCATAGCCCTGTCTCATAAGCTCAGACCAGGGGGAGAGAAACAACCAGTCATCCAAAGAAACAATCAATCCATTTAGAAGGGGCTAAAAAAGGGGGAGAGGACTTCTTCAGAAGCCCCAGCCTTAAGTCGTGAGGTCTTAGGAAAATTTATGCAGAAGCGAGGCAGGTCAGGGACAAGATCCTGGCAGATATCCTGTCCTCTGCCCTCTCCCTTGTCACTTCCTGGGCCTTGAATGTCTTTCACTGCTCACCGAAGGCAGTTAGATGGGCCTGTTTCCTCTTGTGTCGACATCCAGCTGGGTCTACATTGACAATTTCCCCTGTAGCCACTTTCCTTCTATTTGCAAAGGCTCTTGCTGTCTCCTCGGATCCTTGCAGCAATGCTGGGACCAGAAAGAGGTGACCACCCTAGAGAGGGAGTGGGACTCACTCAGGATCTACCATGAGTCAGTGACAGCTCCATGCCACCCAACTTGCCCCAGCCCAGCACTGTGGCCAATTCCAGAGGGCTGTGAGCAGCTGTGGCAGCCTCAGACTCGCATGGCTCAGACTAGCCTCAGACTAGGATGCAAGAGGAGCCCCCAACTACAGTGAGAAAAGGGGCAGCCCCTGGCCCTGGAGAGGGCTGGACATTTTGCCCAAATGTTTCTTAGACACTTCCTGGAATAACCCCAGACAGGACCTTGAGACCCCATGCTTCACCTGTGTGGTGGTTTTAAAACTACAAATTCTTTGACATTCCTCCATCTCTGGGATGGGAGGCCACTAGGCCAACCTTACTGATCAACTTACAACCAGTAAATCCAGCAAAAGTGATGCTACACAGCATCTGAGGCTAGGACATAAAAGGCAATGCAATTGTGCCAGATGGAAACAGTTGTGGAGACTGGTTGCACAACAACGTGAATGCACTTAACACTACTAAACCGTACATTTGTCATGGCTCATTTCCTTTTGCTGGAAAAAGAAAAAAAACTGTACACTTAAAAAGGGTTGAGATAATAAATTTCACGTTATGTGTGTTTTACAACAATTTAAAAAAATCAGGCACCATTCATACAATCGAATATTATTCCCACATAAAAATGAATGAAGTACTGATACACGCTACAACACAGATGAATCTGGAAAACATATGTTAAGTGAAAGAAGTCAGTAACAAAAGGCCATGCGTTATAATATATGATTGCTTGTATATAAAATGTGTAGAGTAGGTAAATCTATAGAGGCAGAAAGTAGACCATTGTTTTCCAGGGGCTGGAGGAATGCAGAAATAGGAAGTGACTAGTAATGGATATGGGGGGAGCAGGTCTGAGTGATGAAATGTTCTGAAATTAGACAGTGGTGATGGTCGTACTATACTAAAATCGTACACTTTAAAAGGGGGAGTTTTAGAGTTATAAATTATATCTCAATAAAGTTATTTTTTTAAAAGGGCAATGCAGTTTTCACCTTGTACATTAGGTCTTTCACCTTCAGAGCTCTGAGCTGCCAAATATAAAACCTTTGAATTCTCTGAGGCCACCATGTTGTGAGGAAGCCCAAGCCACAAAGAGAGGCTGCAGGGAGGCGCTGCCGTTGAGAGCCTGATGGATCTCCCAGCGGTCAGCCGGCGTGAATTGCTACCCTGTGAGTGGTGCCATCTTGGACGTCCAGCCCGGTTGAGCCTGCAGAAGATGCAGCCTCAGCTGACATCTTAGTGAAATGACATGAGGGACTCCCAGCAGGAACTGTCCAGACAAGTCCTTCCCAAATCCCCATGCCACAATATCTTTAGCAAAACAAAATCGGTGTTTTAAACTAAATTCGAAGGTAATCTGCTAAGCATCAATAGAGAACCAGAACACTTATAATCCAGCAGATTTCTTCTTCATCCTTTGAGTTCATTTAGTGGAGGTAAGATGAGGCCAGGGGTGGGGAGTGTCTAACATTTCCTTTTTCCGAAGTTTTGTTTTTTTTAAATTGACCATTTGTATCCTACCTCCACACAAAGGCTTTGAGGCAGCTCACAGAGAGACAGTCAAGAGAGGAAAACAAAATACAAAATAAATGAGGAAAAGATTCACAAGGATCAACGAAGAAAAGCAATGAGGTTACTCAGAAGAGTCCACAGGGATAGTCACCTTAGCGTGGAGCACACAGGGGTGCTCACGAACTGGCAGTTGTGACAGGATTGTGGTGCGGGGGTCCCAGAGAGGACTCACAGAGTGGCATCATGGAACAAGCATGGAGGAGACACATATGGTCAATCGTTCATATCTTCAAACCTGGAGACTCTGCCCCTGTCAGAGGCCCGGAGTGTTGGTTCTGGGTGCTGCTCTTCCTAAAAATGAAGGTCAGAGCCTGAGTCTCTTGCTGCATGAGACATCCTTCTGCACTGGCTCTGCCACCACCAGGATCCTGATGGTTTTCTTTTATCCTGAACACAACCCTGCCATCCTGTGGCTGAGCACTCAGAGGGCAGCTCCTCAGGGTTCCTATTGCATGTTTCCTAGTTCTCAGGGAGCCAGGACTATGCCGGTCCTCCTTTCCTTTCTGGGGAACTCCCCATGCTGCACACCCCAGCTTCCAGGAGAGAGCCCCAAGGAATGCAGGGTGCACCTAAGTGCTTCTGTTCCTGGGAGTCTGGACTCCCCATCCATCCTCCTCTGGTGGTTCCAAAGCCTGCTGGAATATGGGAGGACATGGGCCAGCCTGCCTGCCTTAGTGGTTGGGTTGGGGGCAAAATGTTAGCTTCTTATGGCTGCTGTAACCAATTACCATAAACTGGTGGCTTAAAACAATGTGTATTTATTATCTCATGATTTGGAGGTCAGAGGTTTGAAATCAGTTTCACTGGGATGAAATCAATGTGTCAGCAGGACTACTCCTTCCAGAGGTCCAGAGGCTTTAGGGGAGAGTTTGTTCTCTTGTCTTTGTCCTTTCCAGATTCTGGAGCTGTATTCCTTGCACTCTTTGGCTTGGGGGGGCTTTCTTCCATCTTCCAAGCCAGCAATGGTGCAGCATCTTCAAATTTCACATTGGCTTCTGATAGAGCTTGGATGTTTGGCCCTTCCAAATCTCATGTAGAAATTCCATCGCCAGCGTCGGAGGTGGGGCCTGGTGGGAGGTGTTTGAGTCATGAGGGCGGATCATGAGGGCGGATCCGTCATGAATGGCTTCGTGCCCTCGTGATAACGAGTGAGTTCTTGGCTTTGTTAGTTCACAAAGAGCTGGTTGTTTAAAGGAGCCTAGCATCACCTCCTCCCACTCTTACGCCTTCTCCTACCACCTGACACACCTGGTCTCCTGCTCCTTCCACCTTGATTGAAGCCTTCACCAGAAGTAGGTGCTGGTGCTATGCCTCTGGTACAGCCTGCGGAGCTGTGAACCAAATAAACCTCTTTTCTTTACAAATTACCCAGTCTCAGGTATTTCCTTTGTAGCAGTGCAAAATGGACTAATACACCTTCTCTCTTCTGTATCCAATCTCCTTCTGCCTCCTCCTTTAAAGATCCTTGTGAGTACATCTAGGAACCACCCTAATAATCCAGGATTATCTCAAGATCCTTAATTTAATCACATGTGCAAAGTCTCTTCTGCTGTATGAGATGACATTCACAGGTTCCAGGAAATAGGACCTGGATATTTTTTAGGGCCATTATTCAGCCTGTGATAGGTAGCATCAACATTTATAACTTTCCTCCTGTCTGCAAGGGCCTTCAGCCATACCAGAGCAAACAGCAGAACCGTAGACAGCTGAGAAAGGAAAGAATGGTTTGATTTAGCTTCCCTGGGAAGGTAAGTTCTGTGTGGATCCTTTCGTTGTTGAAGCCAGGGTCAAGGAGGCTGACACCCCTGAGAATTCACAGGCACAGTGTCCCTGCCTGAGTTCTCTTGAGGGCTCCTTCCACACCTGCTGTGAGGTTGTCCCCGCCAGCTGCCAAGGACCCCCAGGCCCTGCACAATGCCTCCTGCAGGAAAACTGAGTGGCTGAGAAATGTTCCCACCAAAGCTGCACCGAGCTCTGAAGGCCAGCCCCTCAGACTGTCCCCCATTTGCAGGGTAAGCAGGTTTGAAAAACAGAGTTGTCCACATCCCATCCAGCTGATGACGGCAGATGCCTTTTTAAAAAACTTGTGGCAAAATACACGTAACATAAATTTACCATCTTAACCAGTTTAAGGGTACGATTTAGTATTGTTAATTATATTCTATTCATATTGTGCAACCAATCTCCAGAATTCTCTTCATCTTGCAAAACTGAAACTTTATACAACTCCCTATTCCTTTTTCCCCCAGCCCCTGGCAACCACCCTTCTACTGTCTGTCTCTGTGAGTTCGATGACTCTAGATACCTCATAAGTGGAATCACAAAGTATTTGTCCTTCTGTGACTGCCTTATTTCACTTAGCATAATGCCCTTAAAGTTCATCGATGTTGTAGATCATCCATGTGTCAGAATTTCCTTTCTTTTTAAGGCTGAATAATATTCCATTTGTCAACCCAAAATAAGTGACTGAGACAAAGATCTCAATCAATGGAGATTTATTAAGCCAAAGTGGAGGACACACTGAGAAAAATGCAAACCACAGACAATTCTGTGGCTGTTTTTGTAAGGGCAAATTTGGAACTTTCAGTATCTATAGGGGAGTAGGCAGAAAGGGGAAAAAAAGGCAGGAAAGGGGTAATGAGACAAACTGGTTACAGACTTGTGAGAGCCCAGGAAAATCTACATTTTACATAAGATACGGTGAGTGTTAGAAAAAGGGAGTGAAGGAAGCATCAATTATGTAGATGTTCCTGGGGGGAGTGGAAGAATGTTTGATCTTGACTTATCTTTGCTCTCACCTGTGAAGATGAACACTTGGGTTGCTTCCACCTTTTGGCTATTGTGAATAGTGCTGCAATGAATATGGGTATACAAACAATGCCTTTTTACAAAAGATTTTAGCATATTACGGATGTACAAATGTTTTGATTATGTGAATTGCTTTTGTACTGCTTGAGTCAAAGTTGTAAGTGTGCCCATCACCCAGATAGTGTGCATTGCACCCGTCACACAAATGCTTTTTTACAGTGAGTGCTTATCGAGAGTCTTGGCCCTGCATTGCCAGAAAAGAAGATATGAATGGACGCCCTCTCTCTGTCCCTGTGTAGGGTCCCTGCTGCATTCAGAGTCCTTAGTGTGGCCCTGAAAATCTCAATGTGATCCTGACTGTACACTATTTCCTAATCTTAGGGAAAGATCTGGCAAAGCAGGTTGCAGCTTGTGTATGGAAATTTTCCTCTACAGCAGGTTTTTCTCTGTTGATAAGAAAGAAACAAACTAGTAAACTTAAAACAGGTCAGACAAGAGCGTCTTGTGATATCCACTTGTCTACCATGTACATTTTGGCTCCTAATGTATCATAAATGAAATGATCATTTGGTACTGGGGGAAGGACGCAACTGGAAAATGTCCTTATTTACCCTGTCTCTTGAAGCGTGATAAAATATTCATCTGACCAGATGAAATGGCTGATATTCGAGTGTTTTTGACCTGCAAAAATGGCAATTCCATACAGTTCAACCAATAGGTGAGGCAACTGTAGGAAGACCCCCCCTTCCTATGCCTGAGTCTCGGGAGGAAGGAAGCCTATGCTACACAAACCACCTGGTTCTGACACAATCGCCTTGGGGGACACAGGTAGGGAGAAGCTGCTTCTGCTCTGATAATAAAAGGTGTTTTTCTGAGTGTGTGTGAGTGTGGTACTTCAAACGAAGGAGGACAGGAGAAATGGGTGGACCCTCCGGCCGTGAGAAAGCCCCTGGGAAGCAAATCTGGGGCATGAATGCTGCGGGGTTAATGGACAAGCCACATCCTCAGTCCCTTATTTGGCAAACCCCAGGGCTGGCACTGCTTCCAGCTAGAGCCAGGATTGGTTATGATGTGTCTGTCTAGACCTGAGGCCGGTCTGTCTGGGTTCTTACTTTCATATCAGCTCTTGAATAGTCTGCTCCCATTTCTTCATGCTCTGAGACACCATTCTTTACAGACTATTTCCATCTGTAGACCTCTGTATGCTTTGCAGAGGGGAAGATGGGGCTGTCAGCTTCCAGAAAGCATCCTAGAGTTGCTTCTGTATAAATAAGTTGAGTGCAAGTTCTAGATAAAGAGATCACCTAACCTGCCTCTCCAGGAACTGAGAGAGTGCTGTTCTGGAGAGCCACAATGAGAGCTCTAGAGAACTCAAAAGAGCAAGAAGAGTACACAGCCCTTTCCTTTAGAGGGATAAACTGTAGTGGATGTGCCCTCGGACTGAGACTCAGGAGGCCTGACTCCAGACTGTGCTATTACTCTGAAAACTTCAAAAAGTCATTTTCCTGTTCTGGGCCTCTGTAGGAATAAATGTAATCTGTAGCGCAGAATCTCTAAATTTCCTTCTTTGTCCAAGTCATTAGCACATAATATTGTAATGATCTGTCAACTTCTTTGTCTCTGCTACTGGAACATAGAGTTTTCTTCTCAATTTCCAGGGCCTGCTTGAATTTCTGACATATATTAAGGACAAGAATAACAATAATAGTATCTAACAGTTATTACACATTTGCTGTGTGCCTAATTCTGTGGCTACCCACTTCATGTGGATTATTTTTTCTCATTGCCACAATAACTGATGATGTAGGTACCATGATGATCCCCATCTCTTTAGAGAGGCTAAGTAGCTTGCTGTAGGGTATACAGCTGGTGAAGGACAAACCTCAAGAACTCTGATTCTGGAGGACCCCTCTTAGGCTAAGTGAAAGAGCCTTCCTTAGGAGACATATCAAGGTGCTCAAGAAGTGAGGATTAAATGTTGGCTGGATGAAAAAAAAGCTGTTCCCTTAATTTGCATGCTGCCCTTTCTCTGCCTATGAATCTCATTTCAAGGCTGTTTCCCTCACTCTTAGGACACTGCACTTTCTTGTGGATACTTTTTGAGAACATTTTTGGGTGATTTTTCCTCATTCTTACCTTAGTGATCCTTAACTTTCTATATGCCATTGTGGGCTCTTCCAGAATGGGCCTGTGTCTTATTTATTTCTGTATTCCCAATCCACTACCTTTACATGTTTCCAGGTATACGCTAGGTGCTCAATCAACACTAGCTTACTAGATTGACTGGATAGATAGATAGATAGATAGATAGATGGAAAGCTATATACATACACACATACATATCTAGATAGACAGATAGCTATATACTCACACACATACCACTGACCTATGGAACCATACACAGAACAAAGCGTGTGAATAAGTGGGGTTCTGGGGAAAATGCATTTTCTTTTTTTTTTTCTTTTATTTCAGCATATTATGGGGGTACAGATGTTTAGGTTACGTACGTTGCCCTTAGTCCCCCCCGCCAAGTCCGTGTTTCAAATATGTCCATCCTTCGGGTGGTGCGCATTGCACTCCTTGTGTATACAAATACCCGTCCCCTCCTCCCT
>NW_012140858.1:2914156-2925449 GCF_000956105.1 Propithecus coquereli | reverse complement strand
CCTCTGTATGCTTTGCAGAGGGGAAGATGGGGCTGTCAGCTTCCAGAAAGCATCCTAGAGTTGCTTCTGTATAAATAAGTTGAGTGCAAGTTCTAGATAAAGAGATCACCTAACCTGCCTCTCCAGGAACTGAGAGAGTGCTGTTCTGGAGAGCCACAATGAGAGCTCTAGAGAACTCAAAAGAGCAAGAAGAGTACACAGCCCTTTCCTTTAGAGGTATAAACTGTAGTGGATGTGCCCTCGGACTGAGACTCAGGAGGCCTGACTCCAGACTGTGCTATTACTCTGAAAACTTCAAAAAGTCATTTTCCTGTTCTGGGCCTCTGTAGGAATAAATGTAATCTGTAGCGCAGAATCTCTAAATTTCCTTCTTTGTCCAAGTCATTAGCACATAATATTGTAATGATCCGTCAACTTCTTTGTCTCTGCTACTGGAACATAGAGTTTTCTTCTCAATTTCCAGGGCCTGCTTGAATTTCTGACATATATTAAGGACAAGAATAACAATAATAGTATCTAACAGTTATTACACATTTGCTGTGTGCCTAATTCTGTGGCTACCCACTTCATGTGGATTATTTTTTCTCATTGCCACAATAACTGATGATGTAGGTACCATGATGATCCCCATCTCTTTAGAGAGGCTAAGTAGCTTGCTGTAGGGTATACAGCTGGTGAAGGACAAACCTCAAGAACTCTGATTCTGGAGGACCCCTCTTAGGCTAAGTGAAAGAGCCTTCCTTAGGAGACATATCAAGGTGCTCAAGAAGTGAGGATTAAATGTTGGCTGGATGAAAAAAAAGCTGTTCTCTGAATTTGCATGCTGCCCTTTCTCTGCCTATGAATCTCATTTCAAGGCTGTTTCCCTCACTCTTAGGACACTGCACTTTCTTGTGGATACTTTTTGAGAACATTTTTGGGTGATTTTTCCTCATTCTTACCTTAGTGATCCTTAACTTTCTATATGCCATTGTGGGCTCTTCCAGAATGGGCCTGTGTCTTATTCATTTCTGTATTCCCAATCCACTACCTTTACATGTTTCCAGGTATACGCTAGGTGCTCAATCAACACTAGCTTACTAGATTGACTGGATAGATAGATAGATAGATAGATAGATGGAAAGCTATATACATACACACATACATATCTAGATAGACAGATAGCTATATACGCACACACATACCACTGACCTATGGAACCATACACAGAACAAAGCGTGTGAATAAGTGGGGTTCTGGGGAAAATGCATTTTCTTTTTTTTTTCTTTTATTTCAGCATATTATGGGGGTACAGATGTTTAGGTTACGTACGTTGCCCTTAGTCCCCCCCGCCAAGTCCGTGTTTCAAATATGTCCATCCTTCGGGTGGTGCGCATTGCACTCCTTGTGTATACAAATACCCGTCCCCTCCTCCCTCCTTCCCCCTCCCCCCTGCCCAATATCCAATAGATGTTATTCTTATATGTTCATTTATGTGTTGATTAGTTAATACCAATTTGATGGTGAGTACAAGTGGATCCCGTTCTTCTGCTCTTGTGGTGCCCCACTTTGGATAATGGGCTTAAGTTTAATCCAGGAAAGTATAAGAGGTGCTAGATCACTGTCATTTCTTATGATTGAGTAATATTCCATTGTAAACATATACCAAATTTTGATAATCCACTCATGGATTGACGGGCACTTGGGTTGTTTCCACATTCTTGCAAT
This sequence comes from Propithecus coquereli, assembly GCF_000956105.1. NCBI lineage: Eukaryota > Metazoa > Chordata > Mammalia > Primates > Indriidae > Propithecus > Propithecus coquereli. The sequence continues at coordinate 2,923,742 of NW_012140858.1, read as the reverse complement.
AGTGAATTGTGCTGCCATAAACATTCGGGTGCAGATGTCTTTATCGTAGAATGAAAAACGCATTTTCTTTAAGTGACTGTTACTCTTCCCTCAACTTGGACTTTAAAAAATGAGGTATAATTTAATGAGGTGTAATTAATTTACTCATTGAGTTATAATGTACACTTTGGTGAGTTTTAACAAATGTATACATCTGTAAAACTGTCATCCCAAACAAGATATTAACTTTTCCACCACCCTAGAAAGTTACCTTGTACCCACTTCTAGTCAATTCTTCCCATCACCCCTCCTGCCTTCTACAATCATTGTTCTGATTTTTGTCACTATAGTCTAGTTTTGTCTCTTTTAGAATGTCATCTAAATTGAATCATACACTATGTGCTCTTTCGTGTCTGGATTCTGTGAGGACGAGCTGAGTTAAAGTCTGCTAAGACTCTCCCTTGGTGAGCTGTAAAGTGCTGTGTGCAATGTGAAGTAGCACCGTGTGGAGAGAGGCAGGAACACACACAGAGCTTGTTTTGTGCTCTGATGACTGGTGCCTGTTGCCACAAGGACTCAGCTGCCCTTCTTTCAGGGGACTTTGGGCAAGGTCAGACACACAGCGACAATAGCTCTTTGTGAGCTGCCAGCTGGGCCTGGATGTCCCTATCCATTGCGTTCATCTCTGCAACAGGGGACTGTCAGGCTCTCTGTTCTTCTAAATCTGTAGGAGAATCTTTCCCAATACCACAGCTACCTTCCCACCCTCCAAACAATGGGTCTTTGGCTCTTTCAGCCCTCACCGATCTATATTTACCCGACCCATTCTCAGTGCACCACTGCAGATGACAAAAGGTTGACTATTTTATGAAAAGTCTGTTTTGGATAGTTCTAGCCAAAGACATCATGGATAAATCTTAAACGGATATAAAAGATTAGTGCAGGCAGCATGATGTAACAGCTGTTATTTATTGAGAGCTTATCTCTAAGTGCTAAGTGCTCACAACTATCCTACCCTATGAGTTGGGCACTGTTATTATCCTCAGCTTACAGAGGAGGAAACTGAGGTACAGTTTTATGGGAAGAACTCAGGACCGGGAGTCTTGGTACCTCAGGGTTCCACCATTGTCACTCTTAAGACCTCAGTTTCCTTATCAGCAAAATGACAGTGGAGATTATCTTCCTTTAATCTCTGACATCTTTTCCAACATTAACATCCTGTGAGTCTTTATCTGATTCTGAGTGAGTCAAACAGCCTTTCTGAAACTCTTTCCTTGTCTATGAAATGGGGAGAATCATCACCACCTGTCTGATCTTCCCCACAGGGCTATTGTGACAGTGCCCTGTGAAGAGGGAATCGTGCTGAGGGGCTGAGTGTGTGTCTCTCAGGCCCCTGAGCCCCTAGGAAATGATGGGTACCTGTGATAAGCAGAAATCAGGCACTCGCTTACAGCTTCCCCCATTTCAGGGGAATCTGGGATGTGTTGACATGAGGAAGCCTTGGCGATCACCTTGTTGAATACTTTCCATTTGGTAGAAGAGACAACTGGTGCCACCAAGGGCAGTGCTTTCCTCGTAGACAGAGGACAAGGGAAGAGCTGGAGCTGCAGTTCTGGCTCCCTGATTCCGGGCATTCTGGTCTTTCAGGAACACTTCTAAGCTTCTTACCTTCCAGACATTGACCCAATGTGAGATCTGATTCTCCAACAGGACACCACAGTAGGGGCAATGCCCTGGCTCTGAACTTTCAGAAGGCTGAGGGGAGCCACCCCCCATTCTTTCCCATTTTAGGGACCCACCAAACACCTGTTATGCTACATGAAAGAAAGCACAGTGTGAGTCCCACACCTGCACTGTGACCCTTCTTTGAGCTTCTTGGATTTGGTGGGAAATCCAATCTGTTCAAGTTGGGTTCTCTCCTAGGAGGCAGCCTGTTTCCTCGAGTGTGACTCTCCAATTGTGGCTCTGTAGGTGAGCCCAGGTCAGTGGTACAGCAGAGGGAGGAGGATCGCTGGCTGGGGATCTAGGGACCAGGTTTGCCAAGGACCCAGCAGCACTTGTGGCAGAGCTGAACTGGAAGCCAGCCCTGACTCACCACCAGAAGGCTTCCACCTGCCCCTGGCAGTTTCTCCATTGCGTCTAGTCCCACATGAGTGCCATGAGTCAAGGCCAGCGGAGGGCATTTGAGGAGTGGGGAGGGTGAGGGAAGAGATATTAAAAGACCTGACTTTTGTCTAGATTGTTAAGTTTGGTAATCTGAACTGAACATTGCCTGGAAATGAACCAGAATGTGAGGTCAGAGCAGGATGTTGGCACTGTTTAGACTGGCTTGGCTAGAATAACAAAGAATCATATCCTGGCTTCTGAGATGCTTTAGAGTTCATACGTTCCCTTTCTGGATTTGTTAAAACCCAGATCCATGGACTTCTGGTGTCAAGTAGCCACAGAAATTATATGCAAAACATTGCGTGTATGTGTGCAGGGGAATTTCTCTAGAGAGAGAATCTTTAGATTTTTATCAGATTCACAAAAAGAAAATAGTAACAATTCCTGAATTAAAGGAATTCTCTAAGCAAAAAAGAGAAATGATCTCAGAGGGTTTTATTAATAGGAAGATCACTTTGACAATAGTTCAAAGAAGAATGAAGTTCTGTTTCTTTTCTTTTCTTTTTGAGACAAGATCTCACTATGTTGTCCAGGCTGGTCTTGAACTCCTGGGCTCAAGCGATCCTCCCACTTCAGCCTCCTTTGGCTGGGATTACAGGTTTGCCTCACAGCACTGGGTTAGGAACATAGTTTTTAATGCATCATCTCACTGACCCTCCCAAAGGTGACAGTCCAGAGAAGCTAAACGGTTTGTCCAGGTCACACAGCTTCTAGCGATCAGTTTCCAGATCTCCTGACACCTGTTTAGCACTCTTTCAACTTCAACGCTGAGATCCAGGCTCTCTCTCTTCCCCTGGGCTGTCGCTGGCCCTCCTTTTCCTGATTGTGAAGCTGAATCAACATTTCTTTCACATCAGGAGATACCAAGACATGAATGCCACAGCCAGAGTCTTCCGTTGAGGAGTCTGTTATGCACTTGAGTTGAGGGAGACACTGGGCCATGGCCTAAAGTGCCCAGCATGGCTATGGCAGCTTTCTGTTGAGCAGTTCTCTCACATGCACGTGGAGAGGGGCTGCATGTGGCCCTGAGATGGAGGTGTCCTCATATGTGTGCTCCGGAGTGGATACTTGGGAACGGGGAGGGGAGAAGGCCTGCAGAGCCTACATCCTACATCCTATCTCAGCTCACACAGCTACTGGTGCTGCCTGGAAACAGCATAGGTTTCCCAACTCCCAGGCCACAGATCTTCCCCTCCTACCAACCACACCCCTGGAGCATCTTCCCCAAGCTACTTGAGCAATCCCGACAGTTGGAAGATTAACCCCTGCTCTCAACCTCCATGCAAGCCCTCTACTTTCAGTGTCATTTGAGGAATGTGTGAATGATCTTTGAGATGGAACAATATCCCCAATGGGAAAAAAAAGTCAAAATAAGATTATGATTTAAGCTGAACCCATTCGGTTTTATGAGTAAAAGTGTCTTTCATTTCTAAAACAGTATTTTAGAGTAGACAAGCTATATTCACATACTTAAAAAATATCCGTGGAGTGGAATGTGCCTATGTGCTGAGCACAGTGCTACATGATTAGAATTCGGCAGTGAACAAGGCATTCACAGTTCCTGTCTGTGTGGATTCACAGCCTCAAGAATGAAGTCCAGAGGACAAATGCCTGGCCCAAGGTCACAAAGTTGCTGGTAAAGACAGGGGCATCCTCAGTGTCTGGATCTTGCCCATACTGCTTCCTCTTCAATACTGGTCAGGCTGAGGCAGGCAGGGTCAAAGCCTCCAGATTGTCTCCGTTATGTATTTCCCAAGCCAGAGAAAATCATTCCCATGGAGTATGGGGATCACGTTTGGGAGATAAGGTGGGTTTGGCTAGGAATGGTATTTCCTCCCTCAGGCATTGGCTGGGTGCAGGGGTCAGGCTGGGGTTAAGAATGACCTGATTGATTCCCATGAGAATGGTTGTGTCCCCACCCAGGTGTTTCATCCTGGCAAAGGAGTGAACCTCTGAGCCCCTGGTGGATTTTAGCAGCTCCCTGGGAAGCCACCTGGTCTTGCTGGCTGGTGGGGATTGTATGCCCCTGCCAAGTCGCTGCTGCCCAGCCCATGCAATGCCCGAGGCACCAGGTAAAGGACTTCAGAGTGAGCAACAGTGCCTACACTGTCACTCTGAGGCCCAAATATGTACAACTTCTGCAAATGCACGCTGTCCCCAACTTCATTAAGATGATGTTTTAAATTTCTGTATTTCCCTTTAGACTTTGAGATCCCAACAGACAGGATATGTGCTTTACATACCCTTAGAACCCTAGTGCTTAGAGCTCAGCAGTGATTAAGTGTTACCTCCCTTAATCAGAGGGAGGATGTGTATCCCAATCACAGGGGCATAACTGCCCAAGACGAAGGAGCCATTTCAGATCCATGATACACTGAGACATAGTACATGACTGAACTACACCAGATGGTGCAGATGCTAAGATGAATATATCATATTTCCCATACGCTGTAGCCTGGAAAGGCAGGTCTTCACATGACTGTATTATAATATGTCAAGATGGAAGCAGTGGGCTGGGCATGGTGGCTCACGCCTGTAATCCTAGCACTCTGGGAGGCCGAGGCAGGAGGATCGCTTGAGCTCAGGAGTTCGAGACCAGCCTGAGCAAGAGGGAGACTCCTGTCTCTACTAAAAATAGAAAAAATAGCAATCTCATATTGTAATGGTGAAGGTTACTTTAGTAACATATTATATATATATTGAATGTTGTCATGGAAGAGCAGACAATTGCTGGTGGAGGGAGTGAGCAGGGGAAAGGGTATCCAAATCCAAACTACCTGTGCTTAAAGGAAGTCCTTTGGTTCAAAGTGTCTCAAAATTCAGCCGTCCTTGGAGCTGTCCTTGGTGCTGATCTCACGAGGCTTACCACTTGTTATCTTAGGAAAGCCCACCAGGCTTTTCGCCCTGTCATTCTGCTGGAGTCTGAACTGTTGCAGCCATCCCAGCCAGAAGACTTGGCTGCAACAAGTGTGCCCAGCTCCTGAGTACCACCAGCTGCCCAACCTCACACCCCTGCCTGTCACTTCAGCCCATATTGTGGATGAAGGGCTGACTCAGAACAATTATGATGGATGGGACTTCCCAGCACCCGCACTCCTGGCTCTGCAAAGGTAGGACAGGGCAACTTGATGGATTTGTCCAGGTGCTCCAGCTGCCTGAGAGCAGTGCCAGGCTCCCATTCTAAACTTCTGCAGAGGAAACTCACGCCACTTCCACGCCCACAAAAGCCTAGGAAGGCTCTGAGCCTGCTTCCAGATCTCTATAGTGCATCATATTTGTAACTTGTTCCTCTTCTAATTTGAAAAGAAAACAATTTCTAAGTGTGTACAATACGTGGGAAAAGCAAACCTTGGGGGCAAAACAGCCAATTTTCTGGTGTGCACACGTTATCCCAACAACATCTTAACTGAGGAAGGAATTCAAAAGTTAAAATCCCTAGAGGAGAACTGAGGCATTCTCAATCATTCCTGCAACAAAACCATTGTTAATGTCCCATTTTTTTCTTTTCTTTTTCCCCCAGAGATACTTAACTTCCACCTATTTTCATTCTTACCTTTTAATCATAATATTTTACAGGGAACAGGATTATATCCCTTGACAATTAAAAAAAAAGGTATTATTTTAAATGTTTATTACACATTTCTTTTTCACTTTTCATCAGCATTGCACATTTTAATATGCATATTTTACAGCAGTAGGACATATGTATACAATAATATCAATAAAGCAAATACATTGCAACTCTGTGCTCACATTTTCTGAGAGGGGCGTTACAAAGGGGAAGGAGTCTGTATCTCAACATTCAGTACTGAGACACGCCCCTCTGCGGCTGTGTTCGTGGTCAGCGACAACCACGTGCAATGCTGCTCTGGGCTTGCTATATATGGACAAAGGAGGCCATAACTCTTGTACCCCACCTGGCCTCACTTTCCTACTGTCCTCTGTGAAATGGAGAAGAGAAAAATGGTCCCTAATCTGTCACTTAGCAGCTATGGCCCTTGGGAAAGTCCTGCCCTACTCTGAGCCACCCACCTTCTTGAGGCTCTGAGCCACGGAGACAGGCTGGAACTCAGGGGATGTGCAAACCTCTGCACAGCGAGGGGGGCAGCCAGGGCGTGCGCATGAGCACCTGCCCTCCCTCTGTGCTGTTCTGTTTTCCAAACTGCCATATGTTTCACAGCCCAGGTGAGTGGGGGACACCAGGACTGCGCTGGAGCTCCTGGTTGGACCCGGCTCCACCTTTTGCTGGCAGCATGGCCTTGGCAAGGACACACCCCCCATGCCCTCTACTTTTCTCCTCTGTCACTTGGCATTGATAGTCATAGTTATCTCATAGGGTTATGGTGACCATTAAATGGCAACATGAGCCAGAGTATACCACTGTGCCTGACAGAAGCAATCAGTGCTGTAGGAGGTCAGGAGAGGGTGACCCTCAGGGCTCAGGGTTTGGACGGGAGCAGTGGTCACAATGAGCCACTACAGGGAGCATGAGAGAGGCCCCTGGGGCTCTGGACATACCTAGGTTTGGAAAAGGACAGATCTGCATTTTGTTTCCAGCGTGAGAAAATCCAGCACACTATGTGCTTAAGATATTTGCACTTTATGTTGGTTGTGTTGTTCTTTCCAAGGTGTTTGTGTGTTTGTTTTCCAGTAGGACTGGAGAATGAGAAAACATTCTTGGGACATATTCAGACCTCTGTAGGTTGAGATGGAGTCCAAGCCTGTATCTCCAAGGAGGAAAGGGGAACCCATCTAACATTGGGGGTACAGGTGTAACAAAGAAAATCACACCAAGTGTGGGGTTACACGCGTGTGCATGTTTGTGAGCACACACATACTGAGGTGCTGGAGGAAGAAAACAGCAAGGCCCAGAGAAGGGCAGAAGGATCTAGAGGGCCCAGTGCCCTGTGGTTCAAGGGTCACTTTTGTCCCCTCCACGTGCTCAGGGACTCTTTCACCAACATTTCAAAAGGACACACAACCCTGTGCCCAGCCCAAGGAAGCAGGGACCCTTGTGTTCCCCCTTCCTCTTCCCACTACTCTGAACTGCTGCTGGAACCGAGGGAAGCCAGGCTGTGCGTTCTCAGGGAAGAAGAGCTCATGCCCTAGGGGGACACCTAGCGCAGGCAGGCCGTGGACTGGGACTAGGGCTTCCATTCTAGTGCTGCTGGCCACAAACCTAGTAAGGGCCTGCTCTGCTCCTGCTTCCCCTCACCACCTGGCCTCCATCTCCCGGCCTGGAGAGCTCCCCTGTGGGGCACTCAGTGGCTCAGGACCAACTTTTCTTCAGCAAAGGTGATCATTCTCCTCAGTCCTTCAGGTGTCCCTCTTCCTAGCATGCCCTTTGGAATTCCAGGTGCAACCTGGGCTTGATACTAGGAGGAAAACCCCCAGGTAAGGGACAGTCAGAGCAGCCTTGGGGTGAGGGCAAAAGAGTGTCACAACGTCACGGACTTAGGGGTGCAGACTCTGCCAGGCTCTCCTGTCTCATGACACTCCTGGGTGCAGGCAGAGCCTCCTGTCACTTGCAGGTGCCTGCTCAAGCCTCCTTTTGAAGGTAATTCCAGGAGCTGCTGTAGCAACCCTGTGCTCTGAAGGGTGTATCAGGGCCACCATGGAGGTCACAGTGTGTGTGGGGAGGAAGGAGGGAGTCTGCTCTGTCTTTGTCACCAGGGTCCCAGGGCATGGGCACTCGATCTGGCTCCACCTGCCCCTGCCCACTGCCTGTCCTCCTGCACCGGGGTGTGCCCTGCCCAGGCATCAGGACCGCTCAGTCCGACGCTGACAAGAGACGGTCGCTGACCATCTCACAGCCCTTCTCTCCAGGCCACAGCCAGGTTCTGGAACCTCTTCCTCAGGCACACCCCACTATGTCTTTGACCTGCTACGGCCTGAATGTGGGTGTCCACCAAAATTTTTATGTTGAAACCTAATTCCCACTGGACACTGTTAAGAGGCGGGGCCTCTGGGGATGTCACGAGGGCTCCACCCTCATGCATGGGATGAGCATTCTCACCAAAGGGGCTCAAGCAACCTCTCGGCCCCAGTCTGTCACGGGAAGACATAGCTAGAGGGCACTGTCCCCAAGGAATAGTCCCTCAGCAAACATTGAATCTGCTGGCAACTTGATCTTAGACTTCCCAGCCTCAAGAACTGTTAGCAAAAATCTCTGTTGTTAATAAATTATGAGTCTAAGGTCCTTTGTCAGAGCAGCCCAAATAGACTGGGGCAGGACTCTGTCTTCCCACCTGACACCACACTGCGTCAGCATCAGAATTCTCCCAAAAATGTATGCATCCCTGAGGTTCCATGGGCCCTGGGGACACATGGCCAGCAGAGGTGCCCTCTGTGTTTCTCATAGGCTCTCAGATGTCCCTCAGATGGGGGCCGGCGGGCCAGCAAGTAGGACAAGAATCTATCACCAATTCACAAGAGTCAGCCCCCAGCAGGTCCTTGTAAGACAGGAGCAGAGAACGCTGGGAACAAATCCAGGGAAAAGAAGACAGGGGCCAGAATCTCCCACTTACCCAGCCACAAGAGGGTCCCACTCGGTGCAGAGCCCAAGACCACCAGAGATCAGAGTTGTTTCAATGGACAAGAGGGATATTGACACTCTGAAGATCAAGTCAATCATTGACCATATCCTGTGCTACCAACCACGGCCACTTCCTTGAACTAATACAGGACAAACACTTACCCACAAATCTGGGCAAGGACCCGGCAGGGACCAAACCCACAAAATGCCTGTGATGACAAGGTCCCCTCCTTCCGTGGCAGGGGGAGGGGATGGATGCACATTCTGTGGACTCCAGCAGTCTCCCAGGTCACATGCTGTGACCAGCAATGGGAAGGTCACACACAAGGTGGGAAATGCCAAGAAAATCAGAGGTCCCAGGTTTACACACTGTGTCCCAGGCCAGCACTGTCCATGCTCCCCAAGGCCTTCTGCCCCAGGGAGAAGAGTCGCCCTGCCAAGGATCCAAAGTCAGCAGAGACTCAGGAGACACACAGCCCGAGTATTTGCCACACGCTCCCGCAAGGGTCAAATAAAAGTCAGAATAAGGCATTGGATTCAGGGTCTTCATGCACTGAGAGGAGAAGGACAAAAAGAGCCCAGAGAGTCAGCCAGTGAGCAGAGGCCGGCCTGCGAGCAGAGCTGCATGTGTGGCCCCCAAACAAGGACACCGAGTTCCTCGGGACACCCCCACCTGCCCCTGGCTGCATTTGGAGGATGTTTTCCATCACTATCCTGAGATCATCTTCCACCCTACCTGTGTGGAAATGCAAACTCCACAGGCAATGCTTGCATGCAGGAGGTAGAACCCAGTCCCCCGAGGACAGCCACACTCCCCAGTCACGCTGTGTGCACCAGCAGTAAGAGCTGCTAACCATAGCATTTCTACTAACAGCCATGTGCTGGCTGCTGTGGGCGCCGAGTGGG
>NW_012140858.1:2913193-2914106 GCF_000956105.1 Propithecus coquereli | reverse complement strand
CTCCCCAGTCACGCTGTGTGCACCAGCAGTAAGAGCTGCTAACCATAGCATTTCTACTAACAGCCATGTGCTGGCTGCTGTGGGCGCCGAGTGGGACAGGCTTAGGGTACCCCAGCACTGTGCAGTGGCGGCGTGGAGGGGCCACTCCACTCTTCCTGATGACTGTTTCGAATGCTCATCTGACTTGGCTAAAGAGGGCAGAGCAGTGTCCACACCCACCCAATTATAGGATCCTTCCCTGGACCTACCCAGGGATCCAACGACTTTAACATTTCACCTTTTGCATAATACAGTTCTAATAGAACAAATAAAAAGTCATATGTACCATTCAGACACCTTTCTTCTGGAGGAAAAAAGAGACTCGACCAAAGACATAGATGTCCGCAGCCACGTGGTCCGGTCTGCTCATCTAAGATGGCCGACTAGCCCGCGGGATGCGATAAAAAGCCCGCGAAAAGCTTGGTGGTCTCCAGTTACCCATTGTGACGTGGCCCTTGTCTGCCGCCCAGAGGTTCCCTTTTACAGAAGTCCCCTGGACACCAGCACCCCGGAAAGCGCCCCCCTTGCTACTTCCTCCTTCTACCGTACTTAAACCTCTGCCTTACTGCCAATAAATGAGACTTGATCAGACTCCTGTCTTGTCTCCATTTCTTGTGTCTTTCGCCTCTCCTATTTCCCACTCCCTCCCCTGCAGGTCGACGTTGACTATCCCACGGGTCGGGACACATAGATAAACCAGATGTGTGCCCTGCTCACTCACGCCCCTTAGCTTCACGCAGCTGAGGGGGTGTGGGCGCGGATCCTCGCCACCAAGGCTTGGACAACGGGAAATCCCCCAGTCGGCTTTCAGGATGGGTAAGAGAACCTCGCAGCCCTCCCTGCCCACCATTTGGAAGGGCCATTTAGGCCTGCT
>NW_012140858.1:2911442-2913033 GCF_000956105.1 Propithecus coquereli | reverse complement strand
CAAAGAATGTACTTTAGGCTTTGGGAAATGACACGTTGGCTGGTTTTCAGACTACGCAGCCAAGTGAAATCCCAACTTGGTGTCAAAAGCTATTTCCAGGGCAGGGATTAAACAGAAAATGGAAGGGGCTGCCAAATGATGCAGTAATCAAGGAACATAATATATCAATGCAATTTACATTATACACCCCGATAAATTAAAAATGTATATATTTTAGAGAATGGGTCTAGCTATGTTGCCCAGGCTGCTCTGGAAATCCTGGCCTCAAGTCATCCTCCCACCTCGGCCTCTCAAATTGCCAGGATTATTACAGGTGTGAGCCACCATGCCCTGCCATGATTGCAGTATTTTTAAAAATCAAGATGAATACTAAATATTGCATGATGAACACAACATCAGAATTCTTAGTAAACACAGCATCTGACCCTGTAATCGCAACACTCAGTGTTGTATAAGTGCAGGGTGCTCAGGGTGTCATGAAAAAGGAAATTTTGGCAAATTCTGTTCGGCCTCTGAGGTTGTTACCTAAGAAAATGAAATGTACTTACCTGCTAAATGTCCCAAACAGCTCATACTCACACTGCCAGAAAGGGGTGGGATTCGTTACCTGCAGTAATGGGGCTTTTGTTATGAAGTTTGGGGTCACTTCCAGTTCTGTCTACAAGTACAGAAGGCCTTAGAGAAATTTTCAAATTCATCAAAATCAAAGGAGACAACCTCTGTTGACATGTGCCCGCGAGGTTGCTATCATCGCTGCTGGCTTTCATATCACCTTGGGACAAAAATCATGCCATAAACTACGAACTCATTTTTTCGAAATGTGACTGTTTCAGAACTTAAAAAAAAAAAGAGTCACCACAAAATGGCAGTCAACTTAAACAGGACTTTACAGAATTCCTTCCTAAACACATACCTGATTTGTAATCCACCTTCAATTTCACAAGTGGAAATGACTTCTGTTCTGTGAACTTTTTTTTCTGAGAAAGACAGGTTTAACTTATGATGACATCCAACGTCCGCAATACTGTTTCAAAGTGATGGGCCCTTGGATATGTGTAGTTTACAGGGCGAATCTACGGATGAATTTATTGACTGACGGCAGCTGGTCCAGCAAACAAACCTGCAGGAGGGAAGCAGATGGACATTTTGGAGAGCTGATCCCTACAAGTGTAAAAACCTGCTGTTGCTGGGAATTAACATCCTAAGTATTCCATGCTCAAACGCATCTGTTGAGACAATATTTATCTCAGTGTCTTCACATTGCACTGACATGAGCATTCCGTTTAATGTGGGCTCGTTAAGAGCAGAACAGCAAGTGAAAATGAATGTTACGTTTTACCATATTGCTTTACTACCACATACAAAAAAAGAATCCTGTCTCAAAGTCTGCAGGCTGTTCAGAGAAGCACTTTACTCTTTCCGTCTCCTATTAGGAAAGGAGACGGAAAGAGTAAAAACATTCTCTATGTAATAGACAGAATGAAGGAAACATCACTGGTATGATTTAATTAATCATAATTAAAATCTTATCTCTTTGATTAGTCCTATTTTAATTTCATTCATAATTCTTACATGTATATTAGAAATGTTT
>NW_012140858.1:2909085-2911228 GCF_000956105.1 Propithecus coquereli | reverse complement strand
GGAGGCAGACAGGGAGGAGCAGGCTTTGGGCAGTGGTCACCTGCTGGCACTGACAAGGACCCTGTGGAGGGCAGTGGCTGCGTCTCAGTAGAAGGGTGTAGGTCTTCTCTGTGAGCAGAATGACAGTGCTGCAGGGAAACTCCCCTTTTGGTAAGTGACCTGTGGCTCCTTATGGCTGTTCTTTATGAGATCCTGTTGGATCTTGTCCTGGGTGCAACCGGCTCTCCTCACAGTTGAGAAGTCCTCTGTGACCTGCCTGTGCTAGGTAGCCCCAGTGGGAAACCCCTTGGGGACACACATGCTCGTGCACATTTGGAAGGAGGGTGCGGGCTCCTGGGCTCATCCTGGACAGCGCTCAGCCCACTGTGGTCTTCTCGCCAAACCACCCAATGCATCTTCTTTCCCCCATGAATATGTGTCATCTGCTCAAAGCCATTGAAGGGTGTGCAGTCACTGCTGGAAAAGAAAAGCCGGAACGAAGTGGAGTCACCTACAGAAGGCACGGGTTTCCTGGGAGTCCGCAGGAGATAAGTATAGGAAAACCACTACAGCCACTGAGGGTTCCTCTAAACCTAGTGAGAGGGGAATGGCAGCGTAGCCAACCTTGATTATTTCTGTCATGTTGGAATTGCATCATGCCTTCCACATTCATTCACATACCTACTATTCCTAAGTATTAATAAGAAACATCTTTCTCTTCTACCCATTTAGATGGGGCAGGGGGTGGGGGAAGAATGAAAACACAGGTATGCATGAGAGCTCAAGAGTGTGCCAGCCCACCCACTAGCACTGTGGATTCGTGACTTGCCATGTTAGTCAATGGGAAAGACTCTGCTAGCATCCTTATTTATTTTCATGCTCGTAACGGCCAGTGGGAGCTCCTTCCAAAAGGCTTTGGCATTCTGGGACACGGCCCCATCAGTTAGGGAGCTCTGTCTCACTTTCCACTACACCAGATGCTACCTGGTCATCTTGTACGTGCCCTGGCACAGCCCCATAGTCTGTCATTTCTCCACGGACACTGGCTCCCCTTGGTGTAGCTTGGTTTTTGGAACCAAGATCTGCACACAAATCACAGGCATTGCTCCTTCTGTATTTCACACCCAGGTCCTGTCAGTGCCATGAGGGAGCAGGGTCGTGCCCTGGCTCAGTCACTTCCCACAGGGGAGAATGGAAGGGAGACAGGAAAGAAGGGATGGACAGAGCATGGAAGATCTTGTTTTTGATGACATCTCTGGTCCTGCAAAGTTATATGGCCACAGTTTTCTGTTTCCTCAGCTTCAAAAAAGGATAATTTTTTCTAACTGTTGACTAAAGAATTCCAAGGATTAAAGACAGTTTTAAAGTATTTTATAAAACTTGAAGAAAATTGTGAGGGATGGAAGAAAATCTGAAAATCCTGGCTGGGAATCTAAGCAGTCAGGGAGCACTCCCGGTGTCAGCATCACCAGCGACTCATCCTCTGCCCAATCCGGAGGCAGCCAGGAGAGGCTGGGCTGGAGGCTGAGAGCAGCCTCTGATACCCTCAGGTAATGCACATTGGCACCTCCCAAGTGACTCCCAGACTGTCTATCCCTCTCTCGGTGCCTGGCACAGAAAGGAGCGAGATGCCACGGCTCCCTTGAGGCTCTGCAGGGGACAGCTTCTCAGCTGATGTCTCGCAGAGCCCCGCTTCTCTGTGAAATGTGTGACTTCATGATACACATAATCCCTCCCTCAGAGATTCAGATCACCTCTACTGATAGTAGACCAAGCACAGGTGAAAAATTGTTACAAGGATAAGAGAAAGTGTAGAAAAACCACAAAACCCATCAAAGAATGTACTTTAGGCTTTGGGAAATGACACGTTGGCTGGTTTTCAGACTACGCAGCCAAGTGAAATCCCAACTTGGTGTCAAAAGCTATTTCCAGGGCAGGGATTAAACAGAAAATGGAAGGGGCTGCCAAATGATGCAGTAATCAAGGAACATAATATATCAATGCAATTTACATTATACACCCCGATAAATTAAAAATGTATATATTTTAGAGAATGGGTCTAGCTATGTTGCCCAGGCTGCTCTGGAAATCCTGGCCTCAAGTCATCCTCCCACCTCGGCCTCTCAAATTGCCAGGATTATTACAGGTGTGAGCCACCATGCCC
>NW_012140858.1:2898405-2900035 GCF_000956105.1 Propithecus coquereli | reverse complement strand
GTTGTCCAGAAGTTCTTCTAAGAAATCATCCCCATCTGAAGGCAAAGACATACAGTCTATGCTCGGGAGGTTGTCAGATGTGAAACTGAAGTGTGCTTTTCTGTCATTTGACATTCCCCACAGAAAAACCACAGAGGACATTATACTTGTGACTTCTTCTACTCAATTATACAGATTATTGTTTGCTCAGCTCAAAAATCAATCTCTGTGGTTTTCTAATGAGGCATGATGCTTTTCGGATATCTCGACGGCATGCAGGTTTTCTGGCTTTCGAAGCCATGGCTCGAAGGCGCGTCCCAGGAAAGGGAACAGGCGCGGCTGCGGCACAGCGTCCCAGCGCCGTCAGCTGCAGAGACCCGGTGCGGGGATGGAGAATTTCAGTGACTGGGTGCGAGGCCGCGAGGGGGTGCGTGGCCACCGCTCCCCCGCGAGGGGGCGAAGCGCTCCCCTGGCTGCGCCCCAACGGCCGGCAGAGGGCGCGCGCCTCGCCCCGTGCCCAACCGGTGCCTCCTACAGGGCGAGACGCGGCCGAGGTCTCGGTGTGCGGGGCCGCTGGGCCGCTGGGCGTGGTGAGCAGCGGGCTGTGTTTGCGGCGGCGCCGAGGCCGGGAGCCGCTCTGGACGGCGGCGAGAGTGAGCACACGGCTTCCTGTTCCCCGGCCCTGGGACCCCGACAGGAGCTTTGCCTGGGCCGAGAGGTTCGGAGACCTCTCGTGTAAGTTTCCTTACACGATGAGCAAGAACCTTTCCCTTTTTGGGTGTCGCCCGTGTGTGCCTTTCTTACTTCCTCCTCCATCTTTGAGGGAGACTTGGTTTACACACGTATGCCTTTATGGAGGCGTTCGCAGGCTAAGCAGAGCACGCCGCCGTGTCTTTTACAGATTCAGGATTGTTTCCCCGGAGAGGTCCTGATGCAATTCAGGGAAATGGGAAAACTCCCCCATCGCGACAACGCGGGGATTATCAGGGCCTCCCAGCTGAGTGAGTCGGGTCGAGCCGTCGCCGGGGAGACGGCCCGGTGGCGTAGTCACTTTGTTGTCGTTGGGAATAACGGATGTTACAACCTTGTGTTCAGCTCCCGCGGTTGTGTCTTACCATGTAGTTGGTCACTAGCATTTTCATCTCAACATCCTCGTTTTCCCCTTTTTAAATAATTGCAAACGTTAGATCATAGTCCCACTGTCCTTTCGACGATGTCAGAACAACGTTCTTCTGCGGTTAGGACAACATTCTCATTGCAAGCTTCCTAATAACCTGACACACTGGTTCCTGATGCCCTACCCCTGTCCTACAATCAAAGAGTAAAGTAGTTTGATTCTTATGTTCTCATTAGTATTTCAGACCCGGCTTGATTTGCTAGTGGCATTATATTTCTGTTTGGAATGTTATTACACAAAGAAGACACAGGTCCCTTTGGGTCAATGCTGACATGGTTAACTGTACAGGCATTATAACATACTATTTGTGCAACTCGCTCTAATAACATTCCAGGAGCCGAACTGCAAACAATTTCTTGTGATCTCGTCAGAGTTAAATGATGTTTTGCGCAAAACACAACATCTAAAGTTACTTGAACGTGTTCTATTTTGCTCCCTGATTTTATTGCTTTCAGCAAAGCATCATCTATTAAA
>NW_012140858.1:2884741-2885470 GCF_000956105.1 Propithecus coquereli | reverse complement strand
AGCAGGCCTAAATGGCCCTTCCAAATGGTGGGCAGGGAGGGCTGCGAGGTTCTCTTACCCATCCTGAAAGCCGACTGGGGGATTTCCCGTTGTCCCAGCCTTGGTGGCGAGGATCTGCGCCCACACCCCCTCAGCTGCGTGAAGCTAAGGGGCGTGAGCGAGCAGGGCACACATCTGGTTTATCTATATCTTTGGTCGAGTCTCTTTTTTCCTCCAGAAGAAAGGCGTCTGAATGGTACATATGACTTTTTATTTGTTCTATTAGAACCGTATTATGCAAAAGGTGAAATGTTAAAGTCGTTGGATCCCTGGGTAGGTCCAGGGGAGGATCCTGTAATTGGGTCGGTGTGGACACTGCTCTGCCCTCTTTAGCCAGGTCAGATGAGCATTCGAAGCAGTCATCAGGAAGAGTGGAGTGGCCCCTCCACGCCGCCACTGCACAGTGCTGGGGTACCCTAAGCCTGTCCCCACTCGGCGTCCACAGCAGCCTGCACATGGCTGTTAGTAGAAATGCTATGGTTAGCAGCTCTTACTGCTGGTGCACACAGCGTCACTGGGGAGTGTGGCTGTCCTCGGGGGACTGGGTTCTGCCTCCTGCATGCAAGCATTGCCTGTGGAGTTTGCATTTCCACATAGGTAGGGTGGAGGATGATCTGAGGATAGTGATGGAAAACATCCTCCAAATGCAGCCAGGGGCAGGTGGGGGTGTCCCGAGGAACTCGGTGTCCT
>NW_012140858.1:2882560-2882881 GCF_000956105.1 Propithecus coquereli | reverse complement strand
GGGCACTGGAGCCTCTAGATCCTTCTGCCCTTCTCTGGGCCTTGCTGTTTTCTTCCTCCAGCACCTCAGTGTGTGTGTGCTCACAAACATGCACATGCGTGTAACCCCACACTTGGTGCGATTTTCTTTGTTCCACCTGTACCCCCATTGTTAGATGGGTTCCCCTTTCCTCCTTGGAGATACAGGCTTGGACTTCATCTCAACCTACAGAGGTCTGAATATGTCGCAAGAATGTTTTCTCATTCTCCAGTCCTACTGGAAAACAAACACACAAACACCTTTGGAAAGAACAACACAACCAACATAAAGTGCAAATATCTT
>NW_012140858.1:2881437-2882510 GCF_000956105.1 Propithecus coquereli | reverse complement strand
GCCTCTAGATCCTTCTGCCCTTCTCTGGGCCTTGCTGTTTTCTTCCTCCAGCACCTCAGTGTGTGTGTGCTCACAAACATGCACACGCATGTACCCCCACACTTGGTGCGATTTTCTTTGTTCCACCTGTACCCCCAATGTTTGATGGGTTCCCCTTTCCTCCTTGGAGATACAGGCTTCGACTCCATCTCAACCTACAGAGGTCTGAATATGTCCCAAGAATGTTTTCTCATTCTCCAGTCCTACTGGAAAACAAACACACAAACACCTTTGGAAAGAACAACACAACCAACATAAAGTGCAAATATCTTAAGCACATAGTGTGCTGGATTTTCTCACGCTGGAAACAAAATGCAGATCTGTCCTTTTCCAAACCTAGGTATGTCGAGAGCCCCAGGGGCCTCTCTCATGCTCCCTGTAGTGGCTCATTGTGACCACTGCTCCCGTCCAAACCCTGAGCCCTGAGGGTCACCCTCTCCTGACCTCCTACTGCGCTGATTGCTTCTGTCAGGCACAGTGGTATACTCTTGCTCATGTTGCCATTTAATGGTCACCATAACCCTATGAGATAACTATGATTATCAATGCCACGTGACAGAGGAGAAAAGTAGAGGGCATGGGGGGTGTGTCCTTGCCAAGGCCATGCTGCCAGCAAAAGGTGGAGCCGGGTCCAACCAGGAGCTCCAGCGCAGTCCTGGTGTCCCCCACTCACCTGGGCTGTGAAACACATCATGGCAGTTTGGAAAACAGGACAGCACAGCGGGAGGGCGAGTGCTGACGTGCACGCCCAGGCTGCCCCCCTCGCTGTGCAGAGGTTTGCACATCCCCTGAGTTCCAGCCTGTCTCCGTGGCTCAGAGCCTCGAGGAGGTGGGGGGCTCAGAGTAGGGAAGGGACTTTCCCAAGGGCCACAGCGGCTAACTGGCAGATTAGGGACCATTATTCTCTTCTCCATTCACAGAGGACAGCAGGAAAGTGAGGCCAGGTGGGGTACAAGAGTTATGGCCTCCTTTGTCCATATATAGCAAGCCCAGAGCAGCATTGCACGTGGTTGTCGCTGACCACGAACACAGCC
>NW_012140858.1:2878201-2881387 GCF_000956105.1 Propithecus coquereli | reverse complement strand
GAGCTCCAGCGCAGTCCTGGTGTCCCCCACTCACCTGGGCTGTGAAACATATGGCAGTTTGGAAAACAGAACAGCACAGAGGGAGGGCAGGTGCTGACGCGCACCCTTAGCCTGCCCGCCTCACTGTGCAGAAGTTTGCACATCACATGAGTTCCAGCCTGTCTCCGTGGCTCAGAGCCTCAAGGAGGTGGGGGGCTCAGAGTAGGGCAGGACTTTCCCAAGGGCCATAGCTGCTAAGTGGCAGATTAGGGACCATTTTTCTCTTCTCCATTTCACAGAGGACAGCAGGAAAGTGAGGCCAGGTGGGGTACAAGAGTTATGGCCTCCTTTGTCCATATATAGCAAGCCCAGAACAGCATTGCACGTGGTTGTCGCTGACCACGAACACAGCCCCAGAGGGGCGTGTCTCAGTACTGAATGTTGAGATACAGACTGCTTTCCCTTTGTAACACCCCTCTCAGAAAATGTGAGCACAGAGTTGCAACGTATTTGTTTTACTGATATTATTGTATACATATGTCCTACTCCTATAAAATATCATGCATATTAAAAATGTGCAATGCTGACAAAAAGTGAAAAAAAATGTGTAATAAAGCATTTAAAATAATACCTTTTTTTAATTGTCAAGGGATATGTCAGAATCCCGGGTTTCAGCACCAAAGATGTCAGGGTGGAAGTCTGTTGTCAGTTCTTGGCATGTTCTTGGCATGCTCTCGGCCAAAGAATGACCAGACACACCAAAGTGTCAAGTCTAGACTATTATCCTGATCCTCTGACTCCTTTCTTGGAAAAATCAGCAGCCAATACGACGGAGTAACCTCAGGCAGGGAGCAATTTCACAAGAGTAGCTCTTTATTGTAGAATAAAACGGGTCTGTCTCTGCAAGGGGAGAGAGACAGACCAACTCACTCACTCGCTGACCCACTCCCTACTCACTGACTTCTCAGATTGTTTCCTTTTATTATCCCAGTCTGGAGGAGGGCTCTTGGGAGGTGTAGGATGTTATCAAAGGATCAACAGGTGTCCTCAAAATTTCATCTTTGTATACAGCTCCCTCTAAAAGGCCCATGGGTGGGGGTGAAGCGCAATGCAGATTCAAACTAATGGCATATTAATTACTCTTAGGGTAGTCTAGGTCACCTTGTAAATTCTATCATGCTTGGGCTGGGGAATTCCCAGATTGATAAAGCATTCCCTCCTTCGTAGATACAGCAGTTGGTCCGGATAGGATTAAGGGTGGGACACCACCAAAATGGAATGCCCGCCCTTATCCTTCTTCCCAGGTGGAGCAATTGCTCAAAACAGCACTGAAACAGGAAACTGTTGTCCTGAGAAGAGCCGGAGATCCTAACTATCTACCTAACAGATATAATCGTGTTCTCTGTAAAATATTATGAGTAAAAAATAAGAATGAAAATAGGACATTAACAATGGTTTGGTTGCAGGAATGATTGAGAGTGCTTCAGTTCTCCTCTAGGGATTTTAATTTTTGAATTCTTTCCTCGGTTAATATGTTCTTAGGATAACGTGTGCACACCAGAAAATCGGCTGTTTTCCCCGCAAGGTTTGTTTTTCCTGTATATTATACACACATAGAAATTGTTTTCTTTTGAAATTAAAAGAGGAACAAGTTCCAAATATGATGCACTATAGAGACTTGTCTAGGATGCTATCATCTTCTGTAGCCCCTTTCCACCCCATCTGAACAGCCTTCCTCAGCCCCTCAAATTTGATCCTGCACCACCAGAAGCCCCTGGAGGGTGAGTGATAACACAGATGGCTTGGCTACCCGCAGGGCTTCTGATCTTGTACTTGTGGTGGAGCCTGAGTACGTGTAGTTTAACCAGTTCCCAGGTGATGCGGATGCTGCTGTCCTTTGTCCTACCTTTGGTAGGTGAGCCGCTCACCTACTTGGTAGAATTGAAAAACTCAGGGCACAGACTCCTTGGGTTTCCTCATCTCATGTGTTCCCATGAGACCTGGAAGAAGAGAGCTTCCCAGATGGGAGGGACAGGTTGTCACCGTTTTCTCTGTCTTCACAGATAAGATGATCGTTTTTCTACCCAGAGAAGCTGTTTGTAGAGGCTATTAAAAAAACAAACCCAGGTGCCTATGAATTTAAAGACAATTTTTGCATTCCTGTTAAGGAAAATGGTCAAAAGTTGTTTTTTTTTTTTTCCTCTAGAAGAGTTCTTTGTTGCTCTTATGTACGGTTGGCTGAAATCAACATGCTACCATAACAATACAAAGTAAACCAAAACATGGTGCAATGATCCAATAATCTTGTTGGCAGTATATAAAGAGAAAGGAATGTTGGTGTCATAGGAGCTACACTAGCTATTGGTCTGGTCATTCCTGGAGTCCACAGTGCTTCTTGTCTGGACTATGCTGAAATCTGCAGGGTTTCCACAGATGCAGAGCACGCAATGGCAGTTGGATGTGATACAGACAGGGGGAGGGTAGGGAGGACAGTGCCTGTGGTCACTGCAAGTTTAGCCCTTAATAATTTAGTGGTAATGTTTTTATCTGTGATGTCTTGGGATCTAAATTATGTGCCCACTAAAGGCAAGCCTTTGGGTATATGACATTTGTAATTTTGAACAAAATTATGAAAAAACCTGACTCCGCTGGGTGAATCTATTTTGGGAATCATAGTGAATTTTAAAACTTCAGGAAGCCTACTTTTCACTGAGGCCAATCACCATACCCAAAATTAGAAAACTTATTTCCAAAGATTGGGATCCAAACATTCATAATGGTAACTTTGTGACGATGGAAAATCAGGAGCTTTTTATCTTGAGCACATATTGTAGATTGTACACTTGAGCACGTAGAATTGTACACTTGAGCGCATAGAATTCATTCCTACTCTCGCAGCACATAAGGTTTCTAGGAATATGTGACCCCGTGTATCAATATGGTGTGCAAGAAAATTATTGCAAAATTATGATGATATCTCACAGAATCCAAGTAAAGGTTAATCAAGCTTCAGAACAGGCGAGGGCTGCCTCAGCCCATTCAACTGCAGAACATTCTCATTAATGTGACTGAGCTCCTAACTCTGAGGTTTTGCATACCTTGAGCTTAGTTTTTAAGAACAAATTCCCAATTGGCTTGTACCGGTTTGATCAGCCATAGGCAGCAGCAACCTGACCCGCATGTCCTTCCCACTCCTGATAACTTTAG
>NW_012140858.1:2877448-2878151 GCF_000956105.1 Propithecus coquereli | reverse complement strand
CTTTTCACTGAGGCCAATCACCATACCCAAAATTAGAAAACTTATTTCCAAAGATTGGGATCCAAACATTCATAATGGTAACTTTGTGACGATGGAAAATCAGGAGCTTTTTATCTTGAGCACATATTGTAGATTGTACACTTGAGCACGTAGAATTGTACACTTGAGCGCATAGAATTCATTCCTACTCTCGCAGCACATAAGGTTTCTAGGAATATGTGACCCTGTGTATCAATATGGTGTGCAAGAAAATTATTGCAAAATTATGATGATATCTCACAGAATCCAAGTAAAGGTTAATCAAGCTTCAGAACAGGCGAGGGCTGCCTCAGCCCATTCAACTGCAGAACATTCTCATTAATGTGACTGAGCTCCTAACTCTGAGGTTTTGCATACCTTGAGCTTAGTTTTTAAGAACAAATTCCCAATTGGCTTGTACCGGTTTGATCAGCCATAGGCAGCAGCAACCTGACCCGCATGTCCTTCCCACTCCTGATAACTTTAGAGAACAAACTGAAAATTTAAGGATGACCAGACCCAAGAAGAAAGAGGAGAGAGAAAAAATAACTTCTTTTTTTAGTGGAATAAAAATTTAAATTGTAGCTAGATATTCAAGTTTTGTATACTCCATGAAAAAAACAGCAGACACCTGGTGGAGACTGTAGACCTAATTTTTATACCTGGCTGTGAGGCACTAACTGGG
>NW_012140858.1:2833515-2877398 GCF_000956105.1 Propithecus coquereli | reverse complement strand
TCCATGTTGTATTGATGAGAACGCAGTCATGTGGGTCCAACTAATTGCAAGGGATGTAACGTTTCCAGAGTAAGTCCAAGAGTCAAGAGGAAAGCGAACTGGGCTTGGTGAGCATATAGATGGGATAATCATGATAAAGGTCCCCACGCAGACTAGGAATGCATGGGAAACACACAGCAATTGTTATTGCCTACTGGGTGAACACTGTAAAGGGTGAGTGTCTTCCGTGATGAAAAATACAAAGAAAACTAGGCTCTCACAAACATACAAAAAAAGGCAAAATGGTTCTTACAAACTCCAACTACTTATGCGTTTTAAAAGTTGCTTTGTCAACAGAAATGTATGTACATATGCATGCATGTATTAATGAAAGCCTGGAATTAATGGTGACCTTAGCAGCAGAGGAGCATGGATTATGTTTGATAATCAGCCAGACAGACTGAAATTTGTTTTTATGTGTTTATTTTGCAGGTGTTATTTGTTAGTATTTATATTTCTACAAAACAAAAGGTACTCATTTACATATACCATAGTTAGTTTTATTTAGTAACATGCAATTTCAGGCTCAAGCTGAAGGCCTTGAAGCCAATACGTGGACATGCATGGTAGCTGGCAGAATTTGGTCCCCATCATATCTGTCCCCATTGTTACTACCCTGATCATATTCTGTTTTGTAGCCAAAGGGATTTTGCAAATGTAATTAAGGTTACTAATCAGTTGACAGTCCAAAGAGGGCCCAGCCCCATGGGCCTAATCTAAACACGTGAGCCCTTAGAAACAGAAAGCTTTCCCTGGCTGGCAGAGAAAGGGAAGGTCAGAGAGATTCCAAATTTGGGACTCCACAAGTTGTTGCTGCTTTGAAAATAGAAAGAGCCATGTGAGAGGGAATGAAGGCAGCCCAGAGGAGGAAAAATGGGTGCCTCAGACCTGTAGATACAAGGAATTGGATTATCCCACATCTTGAATGAACTTAGAAGTCAATTTTCACCTGGAACCTCCAGATAAGACCCCAGCCAGCTGCAACTGTGATTTCAGCCTTGGGGACCACGTGCAAGAGAGCCCAGTTGAGCCCATCAGGTCTTCTGAATCCACCTACAGAATTGTGAGATAATAAACAGGTGTTATTTTAAGACACTAAGTTCCTAGTGATATTGGAGCAGTCATGGAAAATGAATACAAAAGTCAATACTATTGCTCTTATTATTAATATTATTATCATCTCCATAGAGTTCCACCAGAGAAGGTATGTTTCATCTGCAGCAAGCCCAGCTAAATCAACCACTCTGAGTACACTCTAAAGCCAAGGCATGCACAGAGCCAGAGATGAGGGAACCATCAGAAAGGACTGCAAGAAGCTCTAGTAACCCAGAAGAATCTTCCAGAACCTTGTTTGTGAGGTTACATTTCCAACTCTTGTCTTCAGGAAGCTATGAAGGCACACAGCTCTAGTTCCTGAGGTGAAGCCTTCAGTGACCTCCACTAGACAGCCCGAGGTGGTTGCCCCTTAGGCCTCATCCCAGCCCCCTTCAGGATGGCTCATCCCAAGACATGCTGGGAAAGCCCTCTCCCCAGCTGTCCCTCACATTGCTCATTTACTCCCCTAAATGGCTCTCAAGGACCACATAAATGCTAAGCACTAGATGCTGGTGATATAACAGTGAGGGACATACATAAGATGTGTGACCTATAGGAATGCCTGAAGGAGAGGCCCCAGGGCACTACCAAACACACACAGATGATAGGGAGCACCTAGACCCTCTTGTACACACCATGGACACCATCCTGTACACTGGAATAAAGTATGGCTGGAAGGAGAGCAAAAATGCCACTTATCCACAAAGAAATGTCCAGGCATGAAAACACTCCTACACACATCATGTTTGTGTTCCAGAAAAGCTCACATATCCTTCAGCCAAAATGGCACCATTGTGTTCTACAGTATTCATTTTAGTCACAACCAGTAGGAAAACAAGGTCAGTGTGTATGAGCATGTGTGTGTGTGTGTGTGTGTATGGTTATGTGTGTGTCTGTTTGACAGGAGGGGAGATGTCATTATTAGTGGCTATGAAAATATTCCCATTTTTCCACCAGCTGGGGCATTCTATCTACTATTCACTGATTTTCCACATTCCTAGATGTTCACCCCGAAACTCTTCCTATTTACCCTATTTATCTGCAGGCACTGTGTGGCTGCCCCAACAACCAACCGATTATTGATGATTGTGTGAGCACTTTGCCCTGCAGTGATGTCATCAAGCCAGGCACCGTGGAGAGTCCAAGGTGCTCAGTACTAAGTTTATTTTAAGGTACATGGACCCAGGAGACACAGAAGATCCCTAGAACAGCAAACAATCTGTTACTTGGTCTTCCCTCAGTCCCTTAAAGCTGACTCATCTCTGTGTCCACTGGAAAGTGGATATTTATTTGTTGCTATTACTTTGTTTCTTCTGTTTTTCATGCGACCCTGCCTATTAACATTTTGAGTAAGCCCAGCAAAGGGTTTTAGAAATACGTAAATGACCACAGCAGGGACCTGGTGGGATATTCACAAGCCCACTGCCATACTGCTCTATTAGACACAAGTCAAAAGGTAGTAAGTGGAGGTCGAGAATGAGAAACTCAAAGCTTGATATGTCATTGGCAAACTGTGGCCCTCTGACTGAACGTGCCTGTCCCCTCTGTCTGTAAATTAACCTAATTGGGAACAGAACCACACACTTTCCTTCCCTAATGTGCACGGCCCCATTTCTGCACCTCACACGTGGCAGGACTGAGGAGTTGCCACACAGACTGCAGCAGCGAGAGAGCCTCAAAGTTTCTATCACCCCGCGCTCGAAGAGTTGGCTGGCCCCCGGCATCAAGCACACACAGTCACTCACACACACACACACACACACACACACACACACACACACAGAGAAGTGTTGAAACCAGTGGATAAAGAGCGCCTTGGAGTCAACAACAAAATACTGCACTTTTTGTGAAATAAAGACCCAGCACAGAACCAATCTGGTCTCTCTTCTGCCACCCAGGAGAAATGCTCCAAAATGAGTGGAGAAAGAGTCGCTGGGGCCAAGCGAGCAAGCATAATACCCATCAGATTAGTGCCTAATCTAAGTAAATCTTCCTCCCAGTTAGGGTGTGTTCGCAGCAAAGGACATTGGGAAAACACAGCAGGGGGCCCCAGGGCCTTATAAAAACCCATCCCCTCTGCCCACCTGGCCATTTGCCAGCGGCCTCCTCCAGCAGAGGACGTAAAGACATTTCCTCCTTTGGACAGGGGGAACCTGTCCATTGGAAGGGAAGTCAGAGGGTAGAAGTGCGTATCTAGGAAAAGGAAGACAGAGGATGATGGAAACGCACAGGGCCCGGGAGGACGCTCAAGGAGGACCAGGTAGGGCCCAGATTCCTGTCTGTGCAGACTGGTTTGGGGAGACCGCTGTGCGGGCTAGGAAAGCCAGGGACACAGGTCTGGGTGAGAAAGGCGGCAGGCTGCAGTCAATGTGCCATGGTGCTGCTAAAGGTGGTGGGGAAAACTAGATGCTTTGTGGGGGTGGCTCTGCCAGCTTAGCCATGTCCTGGGACCCGGGGAGCCACTCGGGACTGGAAGTCACTCTGGGAGCCTGGCTTTATTAACTGGCCCCCAGAGGGCTAGGGATGGGTGAGGGGACACTCACTACTGTCTCCTCTGTACCCACAGCTGTCCCTGGGTACAGCCAGGTGGCCACCGGCTCGAGGAACAAGAGGCGGAGAAGCCCGGCTGGCTCCCCTGGTAGTCGACACCAAGAAACGGGAATCCCGGAAGAGAAGATCAGGGCACGACCCACCCCTGCCCGCGACAGAGCTAAGAAGAAGCCCGATTCCACCAGAGCGGGGGGTCGCCGCAGAGGAGGCAGGTGTCTGGCCTGGGCGTCTGGGGGAGGTGGGGATGAGGGCGCAGCGCCCGGCTCAGGGAGCTGCGCTTCACCGCTTCGAGTTTTAAAGGGCGGGGGTGAAGGCACCCTGGACTTGGCACCGGGTTCCACAGGACGCAGGAAGGGGCTCCCAGAACTGGGCGTGGAGGCAAGCTGGGGAAGCAGGGAGCATTTAGGGAGGGGCAAGGCGGGGCTGGGAGGGGGCCGTGACCTCGCAAACGAGTCCCATAGCGCTGTGCGCGTCAGCCTGACACCTCCATCTCCCACTCCCCCGCAGGTGCTGGGCGCGGGGCCCGGCGCACACGTGATGGGAAGAACCGGCCCAGATCCCCGAGGACCACCACCGGCCCGGGACGCCGGCCTGAGTTCCCGGAGGAGCGGCCCACCTCCCCGAAGCGCCGCCGACGCCTTTCCCCAGAAGCCCGCGTCTCCCTGTCCACTCCGGTGTCCCGCGTCTTGAACCACCTGGGCGGGCTGGAGGTGGCCCTGGAGGCGCTTCGGGCTCCCAGGGGCGCCTTCCTGCCAGGGCCCGGCGGCGGCGGCACGCAGCCCACCGCCCGGCAGCGCGCCTGGCTCACGTGGCAGCTGGCGCACGCCGGGGCCGCCCTGCACGCGGCGCTCGCCACGCTCCACGCCCTGCTGGCTGCGCGGCCCTGCCACGCGGGCCCTCCGCCCTCCGCGCCTGCTCCTGGGTGGCCTTAGCTGGCGCCCAGCAGCGAGCACCCTCGCCTTTTGCCGGGGCCAGTCCCTGTGCCCCAGAGAGAACTGCGACTCTGCGCTGCAAACTCACACCGCAGTGGACCGCGGCAAGTTGCACAGGGAAGCCGGGAGCCTCCCGCAGCCAGCAGGGCAGAAATAAGCACGTCCCTCCCACCCCCACTGTTGAGCAGGAGCAGTCCCCGGCCCCTGCGGGATCCCACCTCGGGAAATCGCCCCTGGCTCTGCAAGCCAAGTTCCCCTTCCGTTCTAGGCACCGGAAGGGAGACACGGGTTTCCTTCCGGGCTCAGCTCCAAGAAGAGCAGCGACTCCGACGGATTGGGACCCTTCCACCATGGCATTTTATCGTGTTTTATTTGAGAAGAACAATTGTGGTGCTTGCGGTTTCACTTGTGATCGGCTTTTTGCAGTCTGAACGGCTCAGGAACCTCCCTGGACTTACACCTTTATAGGGATTGCACCGTCTTTATTTGACGTTCTGGGTGTACTGGCCTTGACATTACAATGCCCTGTTCTTTGCTTCGCGCTCCATTAGTGTAGGGGCCATCCCTGGGCAAAATTGGCTTAAGCCCAGAGTCAGCGAAACTGGGTGTGCTCTCCTTGGCGCCAGAGGTCAACAGGTCCGCACACGGCCTGTTGGACAAACAGAACTATTCCTCATGACAGATAGCTTTATGACAGATAACCAAGCGCCTGGGGTCTTGCAAACAAGCCAAGGCATCTCATTGTCTTGCATATGGTAATGAGATGAAGAAGTTAAGATACAAGAAGTTAAGATGCAAACGTCTGCTTCCCTTAAGCAATCGTCTGGAAGGAATGAAAATGTATTTTTCTCAGGGTGCCCAAGGTAGTCACGTGCCAGGAAGTAGCTGCCGGACATAGAAAAAGTATATAATAAAGCGCTTGGTAGAATTGTCTACTGCAGTCTTGTATGTCCTTGTGTGTGTCTGTGTGTTTCTTTCTGTGTCCATCCCCCGTTCTGCAATCCGGGCCATGACAATTAGTTTCTTGGTGTGTCCCAAGAAATGTCCTTAATATTTATAGCCTTTGCCCCTAGGGTTAAGTAAATTCCATGCACGTGTTCTCTGAGCCTCTGAAATCTCTTGCTTTCCCACTCGTGTCCCAGTTGTAATAATTCCCGTCTGCCTTAGCACGTATTAATTGGGCAAAGATTTAATTTGTGTAGCTACAATGCAGTAGGTGCGAGTTCAAACCTCAATAAAATGTTTTCAATCGTATAAAGACCTCTGTGATGACCACCTCCGAGAGTTTTCACGCTGGCGTTCAGCTTTTGCTAACCGAAAGATGGGAGGTGAGCACCTAACCAGTGGTGAGCACTTCGCCAATTTCAGAGAAGGAGTTGGAGCGGAACGTTCTGCTGCTTGTCTTGAAACAGGTGCTCCTTTCTTTGAAGATATGTATGACAGAGTGCATCTGCCTGAGCTCTTCACAAAGGAGCTCACCTGCGGGTGGTGGGGGACACTCAGACAGGGCTCATAAGGGCAGACAGACTTAAGCTAGAAACCAATGCACGTGGAATATTAAGGTGCAATTTAGAAAGAGTCTGAGACGTAGATAAAATCCTCCAGGTCATAAGACGATTCATGTCAATTCCAAACTAGTCCTATAACCATTACATGTTCTTTCAGTGCCTTCCCTTTTTTCTTTGTTCTTGTTATTTTGTAATCTCATACATTCCCTAATATTCAAGGAGAAATGAGAATAAACGATTATATTTATGACATATGTGATTTTTTAATCTATGTTATATATTCATTGGGATTTGATTAAATTAAGCTAATTATGATATCTGTCCCCTCACATGCTTCTCATGTACCTATTGTGACAATTTGAACTTCTACTCTTAAGAGTTCTACCCTCAGAGCAATTTTCAACTGTCCAGTACATTCCTTTCACTGGTACTCAAATCATGTTGCTGTACCATAGATGTCTGTAGTTTATTAAGCGTTTGTATGGGATGCTTGTGTCACCTCACTATTATCTCTCGGTTCTATCCTCCCACTACCCCAGGCTGTGGCAGCCACTGTTCTACCCTCCTCTTTTGTGAAGTTCAATATTTTTCAAGACTCTACATGGAAATGAGATTATTTATGATTTAGCACTCTCACCTTTTTTAGAGCTTTGCCCTTCTGCCTGAGAAGCATTTTAGACTGTGCAATGCAAATTTATTGTGCAAGGGCTGATGAGGTCATCTGGTATGAGTTGTTAAGGTGCTCCCTCAGTCTAGCAGAAATATGCATGTGTCAGCAGTAGGTCAGCAGGGAGCAGTCTGTCACTCCTGCAGGTGGCACTGGAGGAGAATGGTTTCTGTGCCTGGAATAGGTCTTTAAGTATAGGTATTGTAAGGAAGAGATAATTTTCTTTGGGGGGGGTATCATATTATTGTGGCCCCTTCATTTTTTTCATTTTTTATTTAAAATTAAAGCCCTCACAATGAAATTATAAAAAAGATAGATTATATATATATTTTTTCTCTCTTTTTTTAGTGCACTGCAATGAATGGTTGCAATTTTTTTGGTTTCATGCTCATTTGGGTTGTTACTGTTGATCATATAGAGACTTGTCTGGAATCAGACCTTTAAATTGTTTGCCCATACTGATTATTTGGGGAATTCTGTAGGTGTTGTGTTATGAAATCATATCTTCCTTTGTTCATAGGCCAGTAGGTTCTCCATGTGGAACACTGAATAAATAAATTTTGGTTAGATTTATACATTTATTTTTCCATTTCAATTATTTTTATGTTTACTGGAGTCTTTTCCATTGTTTCCACATTGTTTTTCAATATGTTTCTTTGTTTATAGAAATTTAATTTACCTATATTAATGGAGATATGTAAATTCATGCATCAATAAATATTTACAAATGTGTACACACCCATGTAACCAGTGCAGCAACCAAAACATAGACTATTTCTATCATGTCACTTATCAATCATTACTCCACCCCAATCCCAAAATATGGACCCTATGCCTCTTCTTTAAAGGAATTTTTTGACAATTATAGTGAGGTTTATATCTCATTTTCTCGATTTGTTGTACCTACTCAGAAACTTTTCCATTAAATACTTGCTTTGCACACCAACTCTTCATATTTTACTTCATTACTTGTTCTTATTAGTAGAATGATAGACACGGATGAAACAGAAGGGTCTACAGGAGCCCTGGCCATGTGAACTCAGAGATGCAAGGCAATATTAAGGCAATATTACACAGGCAATATTAAGGCATTTTCTCCCAGGAAACCTGTGTTTTGAAGGGAAGGGAGAATATTGAGGACCCTATCAAGGATGGAGAAAGAACGGATGGGTTGAGACCCTTTAGGAGGACTCCAAAAGTAGACTAAGTAGGGTTCCAGATTCTTCTTTGAGGAGATTAAGGTTGGAAGGTGGCACTAGCCTTTGCACTTGTATCTCAAGTGCCATCTTAGTTAACTCTCATTCGTGTTTCAGATGTTAATTCAAATGTTCTTCAGGAAAAATTCCTAAATTGCTGAGACTATATTACAAGCTCTCATAATACTAGGTATCTTTTCTTTAAATCAATTACCATAATAATAATTTTACATTTTAGCTTTGTGTTTATTTGAATAATGCCTATCTCCTCCCTTGGATCCTAATCTCCATACAGGGACAGTGTTTTCGGTTTTTTCTCATTAATGTATCCACAATTCCTAGCATAGTTTCTGGCACATAATCGATGCTTAATAAATACTTGTTGATTGAGTAATGAGTTATTGAATGAATGGATGAAAAAGCATTGACATATAGGATCACACAGTTCTCTTTTCCTTTGTGGTAGAACCTTACACAAAATCAGTTTGTGGGACATTTCCTAAAGACTATTGTAAAAAGTTCCTCATAGTCAAGAGCCAAATACAGGGTAATTTAGAGAACGGAGTTAGAAACTCACATACGTAGAATGTAGAGATCGTCCAGCGTATCTACCAGTGTTATGGTGCAACAAAGAATGCTCCAGACCACAATCTCAGACTGAAGGAGGAGGAGAGACTTTTTTCCTTTCAAAGAGCTCCTGTACCTCTCCAGACCTTTGTATTTATTGCAGGGAAAGGCATGCAAGATCAAAGCAAAGAACATATAGATAGAATGTCTGGAAAGAACATATAGATAAAATATCTGGAATCAGTAAATACATTATTCTAAAGAAATCTAGTTAGTGATATGCAATAAATCCACATTTATTTTGTTATTTCCTTGTTGTTCCTTAAGGCTATAAAGAAAAGGGCAGGGACCCAACATCAGTCACACTCTCATGCATTCCAAAGCCTGCTGTATGCAGCCAGCTGATAAGCATTCATATCCCAAGTCCTGTTTGCAGAATGGCCAGATTTCCACTTTTCTCACAGTCCCTTTACCTAGGGCTTTATTCCTTTTCTAATATCCCCTACATAGAATTGTATGTATGATAGAATCAACTGACACCAGAGGAGATGACAGAGTTTATAGAAAGCTGAGACAAATTTCCAGGGGTTTCTTTCATATTGTATTTTTTTTTTACTCACTTGGAAATGTTTCCACATATACAAAAACTCACACATAAATATACAACCCACACATGGACCCTTACAGTCTTACAAAATTGACTCATGTACAAGATTTTTTCTTTTCCTATTTATCCTGAACTAGAACACTGACTTTGCCTTGTGGGAAAGTGATGGAACCTCTTTAGTAAACTGAAAAATTCCTGCTCATGATCCCATGTCCTATTCTCACCAACCTCCTTTTTCCTACTTCCTTCTTCCTTGATTCTCTTTTCCTCTTCAGTGCAGAATATATCCTTTACCCTACCTCTTCTAAGGTCTCCACCCAGTTCTTTCCCTGTAACCCTCCTCCCTGCTCCCTTACCTCAAAGCTGTCTTCAGATGACTGGTCAATTACTAGAATCAAGTTAGCTTGGAAGACTATTAAGATTTAGAACAGAATTTTGTTTGTAAATGTGTTGGAATTTTTGTGAGGCAATACTTGTGTTGTTAAAGAAAAGTCTGGAGAAATCGGCCTGCCTCTCCTCCCTCTGATCTATCTGTGAGGAGAAAATAAACAGCTATTTTAAAAAATGTAAGTTTTGGATTTGATAGGACTGGGGTATCAGGAAGAATTAAAGTCAAGACCATGTCTAGAAAGGCAATGAAGCAACTTCTTACACCCAGAAATATGAGGATCAAAGAATACTCTGTCAGAAATACAAGAAAGGGGGCTGTGTCCCAAGTAGGTGAAGGGGAATCTTAATCTAGCAATTATTTTTTGATCTTCACTGAGTCCTTAGTTTTCTATTGCTACATAGCAAATTATCACCAACTTCAGTGGATTAAGACAACATAAATTTTTAATCTCAGTTTCTATAAATTGGATGTCTGAGCATGGCATGGCTGTTGTGATAGTTAATTTTATGTGCCAACTTGACTGAGCTAAAGGATGGCAAGATGACTGGTAAAAGATTATTTATGGGTGTGTCTGTGAGGGTGTTTCTGGAAATAGATTAGCATTTGAATCAGCAAATTGAGTAAAGAAGATCAGCTCTCACCATCCCACATGGGACGTGGGTGGGCATCATCCCATCCACTGAGGGCCTGACAGAACAAAAGTGCAGAGGAAAGGTGAATTCTCTGTTTGCTTGAGCCAGGACATCATCTTCTCCTGCCCTCTGACATTCGAGCTCCTGGTTTTTGGGGTCTTTGGATTCTGGGACTTACACCAACCCTCCCCTAACCCCCACCTCTGGCCTTCAGATTTGGACTGATTTATAGCACCTGTTTTCCCAGTTTTCCAGCTTGGAAGATGGAAGATAATGGGGATTTTCGCCCTCCATAATCAAATGAGCCAATTCCCATAATAAATCTCCTCGTCTATCTACGTATCCTATTGGCTCTGTTTCTCTGGAGAATGCTGACTAATACAGCAGGGTTCTTTGCTCAGTGTTTCACAAAGCTGGAATCAAAATGTTGGTTGGGTTGTATCCTAATTAACTGTCTTTCTCCACTAGAGAAAGATATGCTTCCAAGCTCCCTCACATTGTCAGCAGAAATCATTTTCTTGCAGTTGTAGGACTGAGGCCCTGCTGTTTTGCTAGCTGTAGACCAAAATCCACTCTCAGCACCCAGAGGCCACTCTCAGCTCCTTGCCATGTGGCCCCCTTCACAGGCCCTCCCACATTTGGAATCTCTGACTTTAGGAAGGGTCCAATCCCGTTTAAAGGCTCATCTGGTTTTTAGATCAGGGCCACCCAGGAAAATCTCCATTTTTATTAACTTAAAGGCAATTGATTTGGGATCTAATCATGTGAGTGATATCCACTCAAATGACAGGTTCCTCCTGCACTCAAAGCTCGGAGATGTCAAAAGGGTATAACACTAGAGGGCAGAGATAGAATTTTGTTTACAACAATGTTTATAACACACTTTGCTAGGTCCCAGAGTTGACGTCAGAAGACCAGGAAAAAACATTGTTGGAATTGTTTTCAAATAAATGGGGAACATATAATCGTGATTTTCGGGACACACAAAAAAAATGTTAAGAAAAAAATTCAGTAATAGGGCAGGGAAATTAGGCATAAACTGTCCCAAGGATAGGCAGTCTAAGGGCGTCTTTCTTATGAGCTCCGTGAAAAAGCAATGAGAATTGTATTCAAATAAAAGATCCAGAGGTCAAGGACAGTAGATGCATCCACTGCTGATGGAGGGGTCATTACTCCTTTATTCATCCAACTAGAAGGTGCCAAACAGGGTATGTTTGACTCTGGAGCAAGGAACAACGTATTTGGGATGACTTCACCACCTCTCTGCCCCATTGTAAATTACAGCAGGGAAGGAAGGCTGCCTATATGAGTCTCCACACTGCCCCCCAGTACCCAGCACAGCGCAGCACCCAATCCGCACATATTTGTTGAGTAAATGCTCAAGAAATAATTGTTTGATGCATGCAGTTAACACATGAAATAGCGCACTGAGAAATTATTTCTGCTCCAATTGCTCGATTATTCTGCTGATGTGTCTCCGCCAAATCCAAGCTCTCACCGGGGAGCAGTGTGTTCACTTAACCTGCTGTTTCATTTTTTTCTCGTAGTCCTTACACTATAAATGAAAGGATTTATCATATATCTTAAAGATTAACGTCTTCGCCCTATAAAACAATGTTATCTGCCCGACTCGGTTTTCTGCTTTCTCCCTCCAATTTCTCTCATCCTAGCGTTCTGGAGTGCGCACCAGGCATTGCGATTCCCGAGTTTCCGGCAGCTGCTGCACTGACTTATTCCGAAAGGCAATTCCAAATTCTGTGAACAGTCTTACTGCGGGGAAACTTCTGAGAGCCAGAGGCGAGGCGTCAGGGCCAGCGCTTTCCTGCAGTGAGTAAGCCGGGTTCCCACCCACTCGCATCTCACCAGTCCAGGACGCTCCAAGTATCCTCCTCGCCCCGCTCCGCCCCCGGAGCCGGTCCCCGAGGCTCCGCGTTTCCGCTGTACGGCGGGGCTGCCAAGATGGCGGCGCCCACGGGCCGTCACGCAGGGGCGCCGCCATCGCAGCCGCCGGACCAGCGGAGGCCGCGCTCTGGGTAGCCGCCATGTCGGTCTCCAGCTGCGGCCAGATTCTGACAAAGCCGGAGACCGTGGGCCGGAGGAGAAGTGCAGGAACGGCCGACGAGGGCAGACATCCATCGCAGATGGCTTTGTCCGAGCCCGGGGCTGGCGCCGCGGTGAGGGCTCTGATGAGGCGGGACGGTTCGGCGGTCAGAGGTGGTCTAAGTGGGCGGCAGTGATGGGAGGGTTATTGTAGTCTGTGACGATAGGTGATTTGGGAACTGGCGGAGTCGATGACAGAGGATCTTTTGGGAGGTCAGTATTCTGTGGGATCTGTGGGGTGGTGATGAGGGGAAGCGTGGGGGTCAGTGTTTTAGTTTTAGGAAGTCAGTGTCTTGAGGGATCTGCGGAGACAACGATGGGGGGGCATCTGTGGCCGTCGCTGAAAGTCAGGATTTGGAAGGCTATGAGGATCAGAAGTGGGCCTTTGAAACGTGTTGGAGATTGGGAAGGTCTGTGGGGGTCTGCGATTTGGGATGTCTATGGGTGCCTGTGGTGGTTAGAGACTGGATGTCAAAGAGGATCGGTGATGGCGATGTTTGTGGAAGTTTGGCAATGTCTTTGAGAGTCAGTGATTAGTGTGCCGTGATAAGTAATGGAAGAATATGGGGGTCAGTGGGGACATGGTGGTTGGTGGAATGTGGACAGTCAATGCTGAGGTGTCTCTGGGGGTGGTAGATGGTTTGTATGTCATCTGGAGAGAAAAGGTAATTGGGGGTTTATGCAGGTCAATAATTAAGTGGTGTCCAGGAGTCTTAACTGTGCTTTCAATGATGAGGTGATTAGTAGGAGTTAATGATTACAGGTCCTCTATGATTCTGTGACTAGGAGCCTGAGGGGGTCAGGAATTTGGGGGGATTGCAGGATTTAGTGATCGAGGGTTCCATAGGGGTCAGTGATTGGAAGTCTGTGGAAGCTAGTAATTGTTCTATGGAGAATGGTAGTTGGGAACTTGTAGGAATTGGGGGAAGTTTGTGAAGGTTAGTGATTGAGGAGCATTTGGGTGTCAGTGATTGGAAACTTGTAGGAACAGACAGACTGTAAGATAAGCACCTATTTTATGCCAGGGAGTGTTTTAAATGTTGGTGATACACTAGGAAATATAGCCAGAGTCCCTCTCTCAATGTCTTCACATTCTAGAAATAGGAAAAAGATAATAAAAATATGAACAAATAAAATAATTCCAGGCATTAGTAAGTGCTATGAAGAACGTAAAAGAGGATAATGTGGTAGAGAGAGATTGCAGGTAGAGTGGGTAGGCAGGTTAGTCATAGAAAGCCTTTCTGAGAAAATGACAGTTGGGTTGAGGCATAAATCACGATGAGGAGGCAGCCATGCAGAAATCTGAAGAGTGTTTCAAGAAAAAGGAACATCAACTGCAAAGGACCTGAGGTAGGAGTGAACCTGGTGTGCTTAAAAAAACAGAAGGAAGATGAGTGTAATTGGAGCATAGTCAGAGGGAAAGGAGAAAGATGTGAGATCAGAGTGGTAGGAGAGTATCAGATCATGCAGAATCTTATCGGCTAGGGTAGGGATTTGGATTTTATTCTAGTTGCAGTGAGAAACCATTGACTTTAAGCAGGGGAGTGGTCTGATCTGACTGATACTTTAAAAAGATTACCATGGCTACTCCATAGAAGATGGACTGCAGAGGGGCAAGAATAAGTGGAGGCAGGTCAGTTGAGAGTTTACTGCAATAGTCAAAAGCAAGGGATGATGATGGTTTAGAAGAGGCTCATAGCTGTGAAATGAAAAGAAATCAAATTCAGAATACATCTGGAGATGAGTCCAAAGGACTTACTGATGAGTTGATATGGAGCCTGAGGGAAGAGAAGAATCAAGATTTACATCTAGACTTTTGGCTGGAGGAGCTGGATGGATGGTGATCCCATTTTCTGAGAAAGGGTAGTGTTGGAGAAGACCAGGTTTGGTAGATGGAAATGGAATCCAGCTGGATGACAGTGGCTCTATTTTTGTCATGTCAAGATGCCCATTATACCTCCAACTAGAGATACTGAGTAACCATTATATATATGAATATATTAATATGGAACTTAGGAGAGGTCTGGGCCTGGGAACCATATTTGAAAGGCATCAGGATAAAAATGGCATTTAAGGCCATAAGATTGGCTGAGATCACCTAGGAAGAGAAGGCACACAGGGAAGAGAAATGGTCCAAGGACAGAGGCCTGAGTCAATCTGACACATAGAGGTCTGTTAGAGGGCAAAAAACAAGGAGAATGAGGAGTGACCACTGAGGTAAGAGAAAAACTGTGTAAGTATGGTATCAGAGAAGCCATACAGAAGAAAGCTTTTCAAGACAATGATAGTAATCATTTATGCCATGTGCTCTTTTGAGTCCCAAAGTATGACTAGAAAGTATTTAACTTTGCAAAGATAGAGCTCCTTCAATGGAAGGATGGGAGTAAAATCCTGTTGGAGTGAATTGAAAGAATGGGAGGTAATGAAGTGTAAGTATAGACAACACTTATGCAGAGTTTTGCTGGTAAAGGAAGCAGAGAAATGGACATTGGATAGGATATGAAATCAGGAGAAAGTTTTCTTCAGATGAATGATGTTAAGGCAACTTTGTATACTAATAGGAATGATTCAGTAGAAAGGGATAAATAGATGTTACAAAAGAGAAAGAGGTAATTGCAGGAGTGGAGTCCTTGGGAAGGTAGTTGTGGATGGGATCAAGAGCACAAATGGAGAAACTTAGGTGAGAGAAAAGAAGACTTTTTCCATTTTCAACAGAAGGGAAGGTGTATTATACATGGGTTTGTAAACAGGATGGTGGAATTAGTGGCAACAAGGCAAGATAATTTTTATCCATTTGCATTTATTTTCTCTTTAAAGTATAAGGCAAATTCATCAGCCCGAGTGTGGGAAAGGTGGAGATTACAGGTTGGAGATTTCAGAGAGAAAGAGGAGAAGGTTTGAAATGATCATATTGGAAAGAGGAAAGGTGAATTTTCCAGGGATAAGTAGTAGGATTGCTGACAGTATTCAATGCCCATTTGAGATATGTGTTATAAACTTAAAGTGCTAGTCAGCACAGTTTGATTTTTCTCTTGCAATGTTTAGCTTCAAGTTTGCAGGCAGGGATTAAGAAGAGAGTTGGGTTTAACCAAGGTTGAGGCTTTGATAGATGAATATGGCAGAGGAGAGGAGAGGCAAAGAAGTTAAAGGTTTAAAGTTTTCAATGGAATGTGTGTGGTACTAGACCAGGGAATCTAATCAAGAAAGGAAGCAAGCAAGGCTATGTGCAGGTGGAAGATTGTGAAAAAGTGGTTAGGATCAGTGGATCAGAGGGCTCAATGAGTTTGGAGAATTATTGGAGTGAAAGTACTAGAGAAAGTGAGCTGGCAGGATACAAAATGATGGTCAGAAAATAGAATATTTTAAGTCGAGACCACTAAGTGGTATAGTGATGGCAAGATGTAAGATGTGGATGAGCAATGAGTAGGTGGCTGAATCGGGGTGGAAGAAAAGATTGTTGGCACCAGGAAAGAGAAAACTGCTACTCTTAGGCCTGCTTGGAAAGTTGGACTTTTGCTGACATCTGTGAAATTAAATTTCAGGAGGGTTCCCACCATCCCCAGAACTGATAAGAGTGGCTCCCTGTGCCTAAAGTACATAAACAATGTGGTTTCTGCTGAATACCTGCTTTCCTTCTTGGAGTTGGAATTTTTGGTACATGCAAGCAGAGGTTGCCTACATGACCAGTCCCCAGTGAAACCCTTGGGCACTGAGTCTCTAATGAGCTTCCTTGGTAGATAACATTTCACATGTGTTGTCACAACATACTTCTGGAGGAATTAAGCATGTGCTGTGTGACTCCACTGGGAGAGGACTCTTGGATGCTTCTTCTTGGTTTCCTCTGGACTTCATCCCATGCTGATTCACTGATTTTGCTTTGTGTCTTTTGCTGTAATAAATCATAGCTGTGAATATAACTATATGCTGAGTCCTGTGAGTCTTCCTAGCACATCATCGGACTAAGGAGTGCTAATGGGTTAAAATCTGGTGACGCTCTAAACAAGCTAGGAGTTTTGAAAGAAGAATGAGAAATGGTTGAAAGTAATCATATATCCCATCTTTAGACACTAAGGTATATGCATCATGGGAAAAAAGAAAAAAAAGACAAATAACCTCCACTTGAGACTACTGTAAGGAAGCAGGATCTTCAGGAGACTGGTAGATTTTAGTTAAAGCATGCAAGAGAAGGGAATGGCTAAAGAGCTTTAGGGTGGAGTGGGGCTTGCTGACAATGATTAGTGTTTCTGTAAAGGCTACTGTTTGAGAGTTCTGTTGCTATCAGTGATTGGGGGTTGATAGGATGAGGAATTTGGGGTCATATGGGAGATAGAGGTTTGTGTGTCCTGTGGGTATCAACGGTCGAGGAACCAGTGGGTGCATGTGATTGGAGAGTCTCTGGGGAAAGTGATTGGGAAGATCTGCTGCTGCTAGTGATTGGGAGGTTTGTTGGAGTCAGTGATTTTGGAATTACAGGTTCAGTGATTAGGGAAGGCTGCACTGGCTCAGTGGTTGGGAGCCTAGTGACAATCAATGACGGGAGGTTATTGGAAGTCAGTGACTGGAGGTCTGCAGGGTTACATTGGTGACATATGTGGATAATTGACTCGTGGTCTGTGGGGTAAGGGATTATCTTTAAATGTTAGACAAGCACGTTTGAGTGTATATTTATTAATAACAAAATTCTCTAATAGCAGTGTCATCCTGCCCAATAAGAGAACTTTAACATGCTTTAATTTCTCCCCTACCCCAAACCCTTCCCTTTTATAGTTCTGCTTATTTTTCTTACACCATACCTCTTGATGTTAGGATACTTTCATAACAGTTGCACAAGCACATTACCAAGTTACTTAGCTTTGACTAGACATTTGACTGGTTTTGTTATTCATAGCTCTCTCTTGTATATTAAGTGTTTCCCAATTTTGAAATATTTATTCTGATCCACTTTTCCTTCTTTTAAAGAAATTTTTCTTTTCTTTTCTTCCTTTTCCTCCTCCTCCTTCCCTCCCTTCCCCTCTCTTCTCTCCTTCTTTATTTCTGAAGCATATAAGTAGTATACTTTCTGCATTGTTACATGCCTAAAATATCTTACTTTTGTTGCCAGACATAAATGATTTTTTGACGGGTTATGAAAACCAAGGGTCTCAATTCTTCTACCCCAGAACTCTGTAAACTGTGAATACTACTCCATAGCCTTTTAGTGTCCATTGCTGTGAAAGGAAAGATTCTGTTCCTCTCTTTTTTTGGTTAATCATCTTTCTTTCTAATGTTTGTATGATTTTATCCTCTTGAATAAACAAATTCACAATGGGGATATTTCCTTTTTTTTTGTTTTTGTTTTGTTTTCTTTTTCAGACAGAGTCTTTCTCTGTCTCCCGGGCTAGAGTGCCGTGGCGTTAGCCTAGTTCACAGCAACCTCAAACTCCTGGGCTCAAGGAATCCTCCTGCCTCAGCCTCCAGAGTAGCTGGGACTACAGGCATGCACCACTACATCCAGCTAATTTTTTCTATTTTTAGTAGAGATGGGGTGTCACTCTTGCTCAGGCTGGTCTCAAATGTCTGACCTCAAGCGATCCTCCCGCCTCAGCCTCCCAGGATGCTAGGGTTACAGGCATGAGCTACTGCACCTAGCTGAGATATTTCTTAATATGGTTTTTTTTCCCAAAAAATGCAAAATTGGGTAGAAAATAGGTATCCTGTGTAACATCATGATCAACAGTGAGTGGTCAAGGTAAGAACAAATGTCTTTTCCAAATCACTCACTGAACGTGGATAACATTAGACTAAACAGGAATATGATATTACAGGGATCAGTAACATTCAAAGATGTGACTATGGCCTTTACCCAGAAGGAATGGGAGCAACTGGATCCTGCTCAGAAGAACCTATACAAGGATGTGATGCTGGAGAACTACAGCAACCTAGCCTCAATGGGTAAGGATAATTCAAAATGTGTCCACTGTGATAATTATTCTCTGAAGTCCTTGATAAATTTGGCCTTGATTTTTATGAATCAAAGAGTTTTAATCCCTTTTGAGTATTAGGCAGGATATTTGTGCCCCTGCTTCTAAGACGAAAGATCTACTCAGTTGAGGTACGGGAGTATACGCATTGTGAAACTTCAGAAGTTGTGTATTCTTTAGCCTTTAAACGCCCTGAAGTTCAAATGCTAGAGCTTGATTTCTGGGAAGGTTGTTCTAACATTCAATTTCTACCATTTCTCCTGGGCAGGGTGTCAAGCTCCAAAACCAGACATGATCTCTAAGTTGGAAAAAGGAGAAGAGCCATGGTTGGGGAAGGAAAAAAGGCCCACTCAATGTCATTCAAATAAAATAGCAAGACCCAAGCAAACAGGAACCAATGGAAGTAAGTTTCTAGTTTCTTGGAGGTAACTTTAGAATTCTTCAAAGAATAATTTATGCTTAAATTCTTTTTTTTTTTTTTTTTTTGAGACAGGGTATCGCTCTGTTGTCTGGGCTAGAGTGCAGTGGTGTCGTCACAGCTCACCACAACCTCAAGCTCCTGGGCTCAAGGGATCCTCCTGCCTCAGCCTCCCAAAGTGTCTTAAATTCTTCTTACCAATCCTAGATCCTTCTTTCTTAACTAGGAAATAGCAATAGAAAAATATCAGCATCTCCCAGGGGAAAAAGAGTTCAAACTACAAAGATTCTCTAACATTAGAGATTCTAATATCTCTTCCTTCTGTGAACTTGTCTACATGAGAGGTTCTCATATGAGGTTCACTATAGTAGTGAGCCAGTGTTAATTAAGGGAGTGTGGTTATACCACTTGTATTGGTCAGCTTTGACTAAAGTTAGCTCTGAATGACCCCTAAATCTTAGTGACTTGCAACAAGAGAGTTTTATTTCTTGCTCAAGCTGAAGCCCTATCCCACATTATCTTTATTTGACTGTGTATGCTAAAAGAGCATTCTCCACTTGTCAAATTCTAGTTTTATGACAGAAGGAAAAAAGGATGAGTGGAACCATATAACTCTTAAAAATCACTGCATGGAAGTGTGGATATCCCTTTTAGCTCACATTTTATTGTTCAGACCAGGCCATCTGGCTACTCCTGAGTTTAACAGAGTAGGAATGTATAATCCTTCTGCAAGGAGGGGTGCTGCAATTCAAATGGCCATATATTTGGGAGAGGCTGAGAGGTGTAATCCTTCTACAGGGAATAATAATACAGTCTATTGCACTAGTCAGGTTGTGGTAGGAGAAAAGGTGAAAACCAGGGCTCTAAACCTTTGGTACCAGTCCCTCAGATGCCTAACTGACACCTCCTTATAGCCGCCTGTCCTTATTCATGTGCTCCACTGCTCAATTTTCATAAAGAGCAGTGACCTCTCTTAGCTTTTCTTTTAATCCCATTCCTGTTTACCTTATCTGAAGCAGTGCTTTTTGTTTTAATCCTCCCTTGTCCTAATATCCTCAGTTTTTCTCCTTTTCTACACTCATACTCCAAGACCCCGGGGTACCAAATTGTCTTCTATGTATTCAGACATTCTTAGATCTATCCTCTTTCCAGACCTCTTGGCATGATGCTCCTGCCTTGAATTACTTCTCATTTCCGTCCTTTCACTGTGAAATTCTCTGGACCCATGATCTATAACACGTCATCATTTCCATTTTCTCCTTTACCCCTGCAGTCAAATCCCACAGAATTTATGCCTCTCTGTAAATTTCTGACTTTAAAATCTCACTGCTTACCTTCCAATGCATACTTTAATAGTTTTGATTAGCCTGAAAGTGCTTGCCCACATAACTTGAATTGTACAACTTGAATCAGATCTTATCCTCTGTTTCTAAGCGCTTCTTTACCATTTACTCACCAGCTTCTCTTCCTTCTCACTTTGTTGAGGTATCCCTAAGGTTTTGTTTTCTACCGTCTGTTCTTTCTTTCTATTGTATTTCTCTCAAAGGGAATTATGCAATTAATTATTATTAATTATGCAAAGATAAGCTATTTATTTTATACTGATGACTTTTTATGTCAGAATATTACAGGGTTACAAACATTTAGGTTACATACATTGCCTTTGCACTGCCCAAGTCAGAGCTGCAAGTGTGCTTATCCCCCAGACAGTATGCCCCACAACCATTAGGTGTGAATATACCCATCCTCTCCTCCCCCCACCTGCCTGACACCTGATGAATGTTACTTCTATATGTGCACATAAGTGTTGATCAATTAGTACCAATCTGATGAAACCAGAGAAGACCCCATATAGCTATTTGCAACCTTAAGCAAAAAAAAACAGATTGGGAGGTATCCATTATAACCAAAGGGCATATATTTCAGCCAAACCTCACCAGGGACTAGAACCAGGAACTGGGATGCCATTGGGAACTATGCAAATGATCTCTTTGAGGACACACAGTCTTATATTTCTCTTTCTTCTCTTTCTTCTGTTTCTTCTGTTTGTTTCATTCTCTGGACCAATGAGCTTTCTCTTTACACAAGAAAAATATGGCTTTATTATTAATAGTACCTGTTTTATATTATTTTTGAA
Source organism: Propithecus coquereli (assembly GCF_000956105.1). NCBI lineage: Eukaryota > Metazoa > Chordata > Mammalia > Primates > Indriidae > Propithecus > Propithecus coquereli. The sequence continues at coordinate 2,856,599 of NW_012140858.1, read as the reverse complement.
TTTAAGCACTGAGTGTAGACTAACTAGAGTCTAAATTTTTAGGAGGAAGAATCTTATTGGACATCTTGGTTTCAGCCAGATGTGCCTCCAACTGTGACCATGGATAGTTGGAGTAATACAGTATAGTCTGCAGTAGACAAATACTATGGGCAGGTTGGCAATTATCAGAGTTGGGCAGCTTGGGTTGAGGAGAAACCTCAAAAAGTGTTAACTGCAATAATATCCTCTTTTGACTTCAAATGTTCTCTTCACTGCTCTTTGTGTTTATTTCATCTTCTATTCCAGGTTGCAAATTCATATTTTTAAATAACCAACGCTGTTGTCAATTTTCTTTCCCTCTTTTTACTATAGCATTTTTCCCATCAAGTTTAAGGGGATAGGATCATTTGCTATTGACATTTCATTCATTTTGGGATACTAGGCTTGAATAAAGATTCAACCCCACAATAGGTCATTTCTTTATAAGTTTTATTCCAACAGGTGAGAGTATAAAAATTCACAAGAATGTCTCATTTAATTCCATTTTAGAAGAAGTCCAGCAAGATGATGATCAGCTTGAGAGTAACCAGAAATCTCGAAACAAACTCCTTAGGGAAGTTGCAGTCAAGAAGAAAACTCTGACTAAGAAGAAAAGTAGTGAGTGTGGTTCATTGGGGAAAAAAAATAACATGAGTACAAAATGTGTTTCTTCAAAAAAACGGCTTCTTAAATTTGATTCATGTGGAAAGAGTTTGAAACAGAATGTAGACTTACCTGATCATACAAGAAACTGTGCAAAAAAGAAATCTGATACAGCTAAAGAACACAGGAAGTCATTCAGCTGTAATTTATCTGATACACAGAAAATCAAAAAACAAACTGGAAAGAAACGTGAGAAATTATCCAACCGTAAGTCATCTGGTAAGTGTGAAAAAACTAAAACTGGCAAGAAACATGAGAAATTATGCCATCATAGCCCATCCCGTGCTAAGCGGGACAAAATTGAAACTGGAGAGAAACATGCGAAATCATCCAAGCTTAGCTCATCTACTAAGCACGACAAAACTGAGGCTTCTGTGAAGCCCTATGAATGTAATCAATGTGGGAAAGTTCTCAGCCATAAACAAGGACTCATTGACCATCAGAGAATTCATACTGGGGAGAAACCATATGAATGTAATGAATGTGGGATAGCCTTTAGCCAAAAGTCACACCTTGTTGTACATCAGAGAACTCACACTGGAGAAAAACCATATGAATGTATTCAGTGTGGCAAAGCCCATGGTCATAAACATGCTCTCACTGATCATCTAAGAATTCATACTGGTGAAAAGCCCTATGAATGTACTGAATGTGGGAAAACCTTCAGACACAGCTCAAACCTTATGCAACATGTGAGATCTCATACAGGTGAGAAGCCCTATGAATGTAAGGAATGTGGAAAATCCTTTAGGTATAACTCCTCTCTTACTGAACATGTAAGAACTCATACAGGTGAAATACCATATGAATGCAATGAATGTGGAAAAGCCTTTAAGTATAGCTCATCTCTTACTAAACATATGAGAATTCATACGGGTGAGAAACCTTTTGAATGTGATGAATGTGGAAAAGCTTTCAGCAAGAAATCACACCTCATTATACATCAAAGAACTCATACTAAGGAGAAACCTTATAAATGTAATGAATGTGGAAAAGCCTTTGGACATAGCTCATCACTTACTTACCATATGAGAACTCACACAGGTGAAAGTCCCTTTGAATGTAATCAATGTGGAAAGGGCTTTAAACAAATCGAAGGCCTTACTCAACATCAGAGAGTTCATACTGGGGAAAAACCCTATGAGTGTAAGGAGTGTGGGAAATCCTTCAGCCAAAAGTCACACCTCATTGTACATCAAAGAACTCATACTGGCGAGAAACCATATGAGTGTAATGAATGTGGAAAAGCCTTCAATGCAAAGTCACAACTTGTTATACATCAGAGATCTCACACTGGAGAAAAACCCTATGAATGTAATGAATGTGGGAAAGCCTTCAAACAAAATGCATCCCTTACCAAACATGTGAAAACTCATTCAGAAGAGAAATCTCATGAGAGAAATTAATGTGAGAAATCTGCTAACTAAACTTAAAGTTTTGTTTAACTTTGGAAATATTCTGAATTTAAAGAATGTCAGAAAGCCTTTAACAAGAAGTCACACCTTGTAACATATGAGAAAATTTGAAAATGGATCTTCACATAGAAGTGATGGATGGAAACAAGGGTTTAAACTTGATATTAAAACTTTTATAGAAAATAATGTTTTGAAAATGCTCAATTATTTAAATGTTCTACATGTTCAGATTGATGTATAAAGCTTCAAAATGTTGTCAATAAGTTGAATAATCAGAGCAATGGAGGAATAAGTTACATATGCTGAACAATTCCCAAGTTGCCTGTGTGTTACGTACTTAAGCACCATGTTTTAGAATTGAATTTGTGTATCTCTTTTTTGCCTTGCATAAATGAGTGTGACCATTTGTATATGTTGCCTCTTTGATATTATGTCCCAGCTCTTTCTTAATTCTATGTTAGCTTCTGCATCAGCAGAAATCTTTATAAAAGTGTTATTTATGTAAGAAATGTTAACAGAAAATTGAGAAAAAAATGAAAGAAAGCAGCTGTGGATACAAATGTGCTGGTAGGGAATGATGTCCAACATATACTGTGATGTATAAAGAAGCAAGTTGCTTAAACATGTATAATAGTATGTTCCCATTTGTGTACAAAAAGTTGTGTTTACCTGTCTCTCTGTGTCTCTTTCTCTGTGTATGTATGTATGTATATATCCATAAATTGTTATGTTAATAGGCCTTCAAATATACAGAAGAAACTTAATGGTGGTTGCCTTTTGGCACAGGAGTACAAGATTGGGGTCTGGGATGAGAGCAAGACTTCCTTTTATTGTATACTGTTTGAATATTTTATCATATATGTGTATTATTTTTATAATTAAAATACTTTTAATATGCATAAATGAACACTTAAGATTGTCATTGAGCCCCTTCCACAATGTTTTATGATGAAGTTTAAAGTCTCTTTGTTTATTTATGAATGATGATGAATCTGAGGTATATAGTATTAAACTTGGTATTGAATCACAAAGACTTTTCCTATCACACACAGCTCTTTCATTAACATAATGAATTAAAACTGTAACAGCACTGTGTTTCATCCATTTGCCATTTTTTAGGACTGATGGTAAATTCTGATCACAAGCAAATGAAAATGATTGTCTAAACATTCTCTCCATTCTACCTCCTATTTAAAGCTCCAACACACAAACACCTCAGTCAGGGAGTTCAAATGTATTGTAACAAATGTCACTCCTCCCTGTTCTTGCCAATAGTAGACAATTTTAATAGATCATTGCAGTCTTTTTTAGTGAACCCAGAGTTGGCCTCCAAATCATTCTTAAGCACGTATTCTGGAAGCTTCTGTGAATCAATTTGGACTTGTGTGGGAAAACTTTTGCCATTGCATACCTAGATTTCATGTTTTACTCTTGAGCTGTATGTAGATAAAAAATACATCTGAAGAGTGCTAAAATTTAAGTCGTTACACTAAAAACAGATAAAAGTACAAAAATGGCTTTGTAAATCATTCTACTAATATTTTAATACAATATTGATTATGTAATTAATATAAGATTTATAATAATATGTGATATGTGTGTTATTTTTTCACAGCACATTAGCTACATTATCTCGCTTATTCCTCAAATTTAAAATATGAGTCAGTAATCAGGACTTTAGGTCTAGTAATGTTCAATTCTGTTCAATAAATATTTTACTGAGGTAGTAATTTAGTAATAATGATGAGCCCTAAACAAATATGTGATTAAAAGTCATCTTTGAAAATATTTTCCATTCAAATTCCTTCCTTCCTGACCTCATTTCAGAGAATTATAAAATGTAAATATTATATTGAGAATGGAATGTGTGTTCATATGTGTGCATAAGTGTGCACATGCATGGGTTGAAAGATCAATTCATGAACATTATGCCCTCATTTCCAAGTAACTTATTTACTCTCATGGGAAGAAAATGCAATATGAAATCCATTTCCATCAGTAATTTCTTACCAAGTGGAATTCTGGCACTATGTACAGAATAAGTCATCACCATACAGAGATGTAGAAAACCTGCACTTTTTAGAAGGGTAAAACAGTTGCAGGATATAGCTATATTGAATTTTTATTTCTCTTGGAGTACTCATAGTAGTGCCATACCTGGGACAGGCAGAAATGTATGTATGCTTGAATAGTAAAAATGAATGCTGAAAGCCATTTAGTGCAGTAAAAAATGATTTAAAAGTTAGCATTTATGAATGAGAAAATGATGTCTAAAAATTATTGGAGGTGAGTAGTGAAAGAAAATAGACACACAGAGATGAGTCTAAATCGATGATACACAAACATTAGTGTTGGTCAAAACTGCCTTAAGAATTTGTTAAAACACAGACTTTGGAAATGCAAATTTGGAGGCCTGCCACAGACTTATTGAATCAGCAACTCTGTAGGTGGGACCCAAAAATTTGCATTTTTAATAAGTTTCCAGGGGATGTTCGGGCTGCTGGTTTGGGGCCAACACTTTTGAGAACCACTGATCTAAATCACTGTGTAACTACATTTTAAAAATTTTAAACTGTTTTTGATGTCTTGTTCACTATAAAGAAATGAAGGGACATATATCCATAAAGTAAATTATTATCACTTATTATTCAATACTGATTTTCTATATGCTAGGCACTTTTCTAAGTATTTGAGACACAGCAGTCAACAAAACAAGAAGAAAGAAAAAAAACCCTGTCCTCGTAGATTCTTAACCTTTATAGTAAAGGAAGGAAAGAGACAGGGGCATTAAAAATGGGTGTTGTGCTAACCAATCTATAACATGTAAAATAATTACTAAATGAAAAACAGATTACAAAGTTGTTCATACATTAAGATCTCATATATGTATATTGATTATACACACAAATACATATGCTGGAAAATGCATATCATCATCATTATGTGCACGTTAATTTTTTATAATGGCTCTCCATTTCTGGTATGGCCAAGAAGATTCCTACTGAGACTGGCCCTCTCACCGGTAACACTTACAAACTCTGGGCAAAACACACACATACACACCAATGACCCAAAGGTACTGGAGAGTGAACAAAAGCAGGCAAATTATGTGAAATAGTTGAAACTTGGTAGAAGGGAATGGTAGGGCGTTAGATCACGTTTTTATGACTTTTAGCCTGAGGACAGAATGAAGTTAATGTGACAGAGAAGGATAATTTGATAGAAAAACGTCTTTTTGATATGAAAAACCATAGGATGAAGTTCAGGGCAACCGCAGTCACTGGAAAGTGAGGGGAAAGTCCCAGAAAGGAGACTCAAAGAGTGGACAATCCAAATTCTGTCCATTAACTCCACCCAAGTCTCTGTCTGAAACATGACAATGCATGCATAGCATAGACCAAGGACAAAAGAACTGAACTTTCATTTGTGCTACTAACCGAAAGACAGAGTTTGAAGTTTGAGTTCAATCAAGTTAATTGCTTAATAATACAAAAACATTAGCATTCTGCAGAGGAGAATACAGAGTCTGGAATCTCCACAATTTACCATTCATGATATCTAAATAAATAAAAATTGCATGACATTGGAAGACTGAAAATACACTGTCTGAAATTTAAAAAAAATTTTTTTTTTAGATGGAGTCTCACTCTGTCTCCTGGGCTAGAGTGCCATGGCATCAGCCTAGCTCACAACAACCTCAAACTCCTGGGCTCAGGCAATCCTCCTACCTCAGCCTCCTGAATAGCTGGGATTACAGGCGTGCAACACCATGCCTGGCTAATTTTTCTATTTTTAGTAGAGATAGGGTCTTGCTCTTGTTTATGCTGGTCTCGACCTCCTGACCTCAAGCAGTCCTCCCGCTTAGCCTCCCAGAGTGCTAGGATTACAGGGGTGACCCACCATGCCCAGCCTGAGATTGAAATTTTGCTGCATAAATTTACCAGTAGAATGGAAATGACAAGGAAAAGAGTAAGCAAATTTGAAATAGATCAATAGAAATTATCCAAACAAGTGAAAGAAAAATGATTGAAAAGAAATGAACAAAACCTCAGTTACCTGTGGGATAATAAAGTGTCTTACATATGTGTAATTGGAATCCCATAAAGAAAGAATGAGACACACAAAATATTTTAAGATATAAGGCTGAAATTTCCTGAAATTTGGCGAATAATATAAATGTACAGATTTAAGAATCTTAGAAAACTCCAAGCAGGATAAATGTGAAGAAAACCATAAGGTGTATCCTAGTTAATCTGCTGAAACACAAAGATAAGAAAATCTTCAAACCCAGGGGAAAATGACATATTACATGTATTTAAAAACACAATGAGAATTACTGATGACATCATCAAAGACTACAAAGGCCAGAAGATGGAGTGGATCCATATCATTAGAGTGCTGTAGGAAAAAACAGAACAAAAAAACTTTTAGCCTCAAATTCTATATCTGGAAAAAATATTATTCAAGAATGAAGGTGAAATAATGACCTTTTCAGATAAAGGAAAACTAAGACAATTTATCCTCAGAAGACTATAAAGTTCTTCGGGTTGTAGGAAAATGATACCAGATGAAAATTCAGTTCTTCTGATAGCAATGAAGGGCATCAGAAATGATATATATGTGGGTAGCTATAAAAGATGGTTTTTACCTTTTAAATTCTTTAAAATACTTCAAAACTTATAATGTTTTCTTATGTGGATTATAAGGTATTTAGATGCAATACATATGACAACTCTAGCATAAAGAAAGCAGGACAGACTTATATTGTAGCAAATTTTCTAAATTTTATGTGATATGGTACAATGTTAACTTCATGTAGACTGTGAAAGTCAAGGGTATGTAGAGCAATCCATAGAGAAACCACTAAAGAGTAATGCAAAATGGTACAGCCAAAACCACAACACATACATTAAAATAAACTTCTAAAAAATATTCAAAAACTCCTAATGGAGTTAGGAAGGGAGATAGAGAGAAACAAATTCAAAGGGGATAAACAATACAACTAATATACTAGACCTAAATCTAACCCTAATGATAATTACATTAAAAGAAAATGATCCAATTAAAGATTGGAATTAAAAAGCAGATTCCAATTAAAAAGCAGAGATTTTCATATTGGATAAAAAGCAAGACCCAATCTCTACAGGATTCAGACTTAAATTAAAAAGACACAAATAAGTTCAAAGTAAATAGATTGAAAAAGATACACCATTGAAATAGTGAGCATAAGATAGCTGAAATGTTTACATTAATATCAGACAAAATGAACTTCTTGATGAAGAATATTAACAGAGATAAAGAGGGATGATTTCCGCCAGGCATGGTGGTTCACAGCTGTAATCCTAACACTTTCGGAGTTATTAGTGGAGACAAACAAATCATATCTGGGTTGGAGGTATCAGATATTTATTAGAGATCAACACCTATGAAAAGAATGGGAAGAAGCAGGAATGCACAAAGAAGTTGAAATACATTGCAGGCCCTACAAAGCCCTTACCATTCTGGTAAGGAGCTCTGGAGTAAGTGTTTTCACCAACTGAGTATTCTGCATTGGGCCTTTTTACCTCCAACTTTCTTATTCACCAGATGTAGACTGTCCTGCAAAGGTCATGACCTTGGGTGAGGCAGGTCTCTGTAGCTGAGGCCCACCCTGAAGTAGCTGAAAATTAGAATTATCTTCTGATTGCACTCCCCACACTCCAATCTAGGCAGCAAATCCTTCCTTGAAAGAAAATCTGAGCATGCAACTCTTTGTCTATCATGCTCCATCCCTTGCTCTGCTGAGATATATTAATGGTTATCCATATATATCTGGGAAGTGCTTCCTCCAGGATGTCTGTGTGCCTCTCTGCCTGAGGAGGAATTGGAATAGAGGGATTAGTGAGATAAACCACAGCCCCTGCTGCTACAGTGATCTCAGGGTCACAAAAGATAACTCATCATCTCTCTTCTACAGTATCGGTTCTCAGCTACCAACTCTGCTGACCCAAGATACTTGTCATTATGCTCTTCTCAAATCAGAGATGCTGCTCTTGTATATTCATGCCACAATTGGGCAGGGGTACTAATTTGATCACTGGGTTTCACATGTTTTCTTCGCTGCCCACATTGTGTCATAGAAGTCCACTTCTATTGATGTCAGCATTCTTTATCTACCAAGACAGTGTCTGCTCCTCTTGCCTGCTGGTCCCTGAACACAAAGAGCTCAAAGTATCCAGGCAGTAGCCATAGCTTACAATTCAATGGTACTAATGATGTGTCCACTGGTGAAAATATGCCCCCTCTGGGGACTGGTGCCTCTTACTAGGATTGGCAATGGCAGTGATGGTAAGTAGGTTCCATTCCTGCTTCCATCCCTTGGTTAGTGGAGTGATATATTCCTCCCCATGGACACACAGCATCATATAAAGTCTTTGTGTGCAGGACGATTTTCACCCCAACATTACAGAGTATTGCCTCTGAGCTCCAGATGAACTTTGAGGAGGCATTTCCAACACTCTTGGACATTTTTAGGTGCTCTAGTATGTGATACAGCCAGTCTCAAAGCGAAGGGCCAATTCCTGTATCTCCTGTGCTTTGAGATTCATTGCCTGGTTTATGCAAGGTTTTGTGAGATCCTATGGTGGTGGATGCCCTTAGGTGGAATTGTTGGCTATAGCCCTGTGGGAAGACCAATACTTGTGTTACCTTTAGTGACAACATGTCTCTTTTAGTAAGAACAATCCACTGGCCCTTTCATGGTGAAAGGAGCCTAATGTAGTCAACTTGCAACCAAGAGGTTGATTGGTCTTCCTGAGGAGTGATGTCATATTAAGACCTCAGTATTCTTCTTGTTTGTCGGCAGATTAGTTATTCGGCAGCTTCAGCAGCCTGACAATGCTTGGTAAGTGGAAGCCCATGGTTTGGGGCCCATGAATAACTCCTGGTTCTGCCGCTGTGACAACTTTATTCTTGTGCCTATTGTGCCAGCACTACAGTGGCTGATGGCAGGGTCCAGCTGACATCCACTGGCTGGGCCATTTTGTCTACTTGATTGTTTAGTGCCTCTTCCATATACCTGCTCTCTGGTGGGCATTAACACATGAAAAGATCTTTATATTTTATGTCCACTCCTTTATGTCCATCCACATGCAGATCCACATCCAGATCTCCTTCTTTCTGTTCTTTCACTCTTTTTCCTTCCAGGTCTCTGATCAGGGGGATAAGCCATTTGCCACTACTCATGAGTCTCTATATATTCTAACCTTGGACCTTTCACTCACATACCAAACCAACTATAGCCAATTGTATGGAATCCTTTATACAGCTGTAGATATGAGCTGAGATGGGGTGCTGACGTAACAGCAGCAGATGCCATATGCTTGCTTAGGTCTGCTATTTCTGAATGTACCACTTCTATCTCATGATGGATTTTTACTGAGCCCACTGACCCCATGATTTGATGGGTTTGACAGGTTATACCTCATAATGGAAAGTTCTGATGGGGTTGTCATTTAGTGTCCCATGATCACACGTTCCATTTTTACTAGGGAGCAATAGCAGACCAGGAGATATTTTGCAAAGGCATATGATTCTCCACTGTAGATGGCCTGGCCCTACTCCAGAAACCCAGTAGTCTATGTTAGAATTCTTTCACTAGGGTTTGCCATGAACTCCCAATGACATCTCTTCCCGCCACTGCTACTTCCAAAACCAAGTGTTAAACGTCAGTTGTATATGTGTGTGAGGAACTATTTCTGAACTCTATTCTGTTCCATTGATCTATTTGCCTATTTTGACACCAATATTACACTGACTTGCTTACTATAGCTTTATAATAAGTTTTAAGGTCAGGTAGAGTAAGTAGAATAAGCTCTCTAACTTTTTTTTTCTTTTTCAAAGTTGTTTTGGCACATATTAAATTTTTAGAGTATTGCCAGATTGTCTGCTACCTACAGGATATGTATAAATAATTCCATACTTGATTCTTTTCATGGTGGATATTATCAATTTTTTAAATCTTTATTAATATGAAAAATATTAAGTTTTTAATTTATGTGTCTTTAATTATTATTGAGGTTCCTGTCTTATCTATTGGGTTTTTGATCTATGTCTTTATAATTTTCAGAAGAAATATGTTTTCAGATAATTTAAATTTTGAAAATTTTGACTTTGTTTTGGTTCCATTGTGAATTTTGAAATTTTTTATGTAGTCAAATTTTGTTTTCTTGATTTTCCTTTTGTTTTTGATCTCTTTCACACCATGGGACCTTCCTCCTTTATATGTTAGGATCATTCTTCACTAGGGAATCTACTCTCTTCTGAGCCTTTTACCTTTCCTTTCCTGCTATAGCTTTCCCCCATCAGTCTTTGACCTGTTTAAATTCTCTTAAATTAAAATATACCATCTTGTAACATGCATCCTCATCTTTCTTTCCCTTAACACATAAGCTTTTTGAAAACTGATATTATCCTGGTGTTTCCCCTTCCTCAGTTCATAAACACACTTCAGTATGGCTTTTTTCTTCATCATTACACTGAAACAATTTCTACAAAGACCATCTTCCTATTTCAAATCCAGGGGATATTTTCTTGTCCTATCTTAGTGGATTTTTTTTGTTGTATCTAACATTTGATCCTTCCCTCTTCCTTGAAATATCTCACCATTTTTTCCTCTAACAGCACTTACCTTTATCTTCTGCTCCCTCTGTTTCTCCTCCATTTCCAGATATCATCTCCTCTTTCTTTTCTCATCCTCTCCAGTTGGTATTTTCCAGGGCTCCATCTTTGATGCCTTGCTTTTTCTAAACTATGTGCTTTTCCTGATTGATTGCATCTCTTTCCTATAATAGTCTGTAAGAATCACCACTTTCAGATGTATCTTAATTACATTTTCTTGACTTGAGACAATGTTTGGATTATAAATTCGTATTGTATACATCTGCACACATCTGCAGCACATAAGATTCTGCACATTTTTTCTTCATATGTGTAACACCATTCTCATGTAGTATCTGATTCTTGCCACTTCTCACCTTATATCCAGCAAAAGGTTGAATGGAATGCTCAACAGAACATATCCCCACAACATGACCATCCTGGAGTGTTTGGACAATAAGAATTACTTTCGTTGTTTAATGTAAGATAAGCATCATAAGCTAGTGGGAGTAACTTAAAAATACACCAGAATGCATTCTTTAAAAACATTTTTTATTGTAGTAAAATATATATAACATAAAATTTACCATCTTAACCACTTTTAAGTGTACAGTCCAATGTTATTAAATATATTCATAGTGTTGTGCAACCCTCACCACTATCCCTCTTCATAATTCTTTTCATCTTATAAAAACTGAAACTCAATATATCTTTTTTTAAAAGGCTGGTCAAGTGAAGCAGTAGAAGTGGAGAAGTAACAAAGAAATCTGTAACTGGTTGTGATCTATTAGTCGTAAACACCACTGCACTTCGACCAATCAGAAACTCTATATCCATTAAAAAATAATGCTCTATTATCCCCACCCTTGCTCCCTGAAAACCACCATTCTGCTTTCTGCCTCTATGCTTTTGACTAATCTTAAGTGTTATGGTTTGAGCAGAATTCCCATGTTGGAAATTTGGTCCCCGGTGTGGCAGTGATGGGAGGTGGGGACTCTAAGAGGCGATTTGGTTGTTAAGAGCAATTCATACCACTCTCCAGGGACTGGGTTAATTCTTGCTGGAGTGAGTGAGTTCTCACTCTTGCAGGACTAGATTAGTTACCATAAAAAGCCATTGTTATAAAGTGAGGCTGCCCCTCATGTCTTGCACCTTTTGCATGCTTATGAAATAAAGTATCTTTCTTAATTTTATCTATTTATTTTACCATATCTTGTGTATATCTGTTCACTACTTCTAGGGTGACACACATTCCAGATTGCCCAGGATAGGTTTTATGCCTGTTGTCCAAATATAGCTATTAATAGCACCCTTTTTACTGTCAAAACTGTCCTGGCTTATATGAAAAATTATATGGATATTTTCGCCTCTGTACCAAAAGAAATCGATAGTCATTTAAGACATTCATAAAATTGTAGTGTAGCGTAGTGGTTAAGAGCATAGCTCTTAGTCAGACTTTGGGAGTTTACATCCTGGCTTTACCACTTACAAGCTATGTGAATTTTTGGTGCCCCAGATTCCTCCTCAGTAAAATTGGGATAATAATGGTCTCTTCCTTGGCACTAAATTGAATCAGGGGCCAGCAAAATTTTTCTGTAAAGGGACAGAGAGTAGATATTTTAGGCTTGGTGGGCATATGGTCTCTGTCACAACTATTGGACTCAGCTGTTGTGGCAAAAATGCAACCACAGATGATACATAAAGGAATGAGCATGACTGTGGTCCAATAACACTTTATTTATCAAAACAGATACCAGGACATATTTGCCAAAGAGATGTAGTTTCTTGACCCCTGAATTAGATTATAAAATCTAATTATATGTGATAATTAGGTTATTACATATATATATATGTAAAAGAACTATTAATTTAAGACTTCACCAGGCAAAGGAGACTCCCTTGATCTTTGGCAAGGAATCGACCCCAAAACAGGAATGTGTGGGAGTTTGAAGCAGAGAAAGTCACCTGAACGAAGATTTGGAGGCAGGATTAGTCTGCTCTAAGATATGTGGGGGAAAGCGGTGGCTGATGAGGCCTGACCATGGAAGGCTGAGTACTTTATCCTATGGCAAGCAAAGGCATGAAAGTTTCTTGAGTAATGAAGGCATGTTAGAGAAGCTTACTTTTTTAAATTATGAATGCAATACTAATTAGAGTGGCATATGATTCTGGGAAAAGTGGGTTGGGAAGGTAACCTGGAGTCCACCAAACTTCACCCCCTGTTCAAGGAGAGGTGAAGCTGAGACTAGGGGGAGTGGTTTGCTAATAAATCACTGCTGTTGCCTTGTTACTGTTGGCCACAGAGGGGAGGGGACTTGAATCATGGCTCTGCCACATAATAGGAGTCTGAGATTGGACAGGGATTAAACTTGTCAAAGGCTCCTCTTTAAAATGTGGTTCATGATCCTTAACTCACAAGGTTAGAATGAGCAATGAATGAGGGTATAAGTAAAATGTTAGAGCAGTGCAAGGAACCTAGTAAGTGTTAATGAATGGTATTTATTGGTGTTGTTATTATTATTTGGGTAAAGAAGAAAGCCAATGAAAAGCTGAGTGAGACCCATCATGAGTATTGGTGGGACCTCTGCAGAAAGAATGGACACATGTAGGTAACAATTTAATTACATTCAGCTGCAACCACAAGTAATCATCTAGGAGCTGCTGTGTGTACAGTGCTGTCCTAGTCAGTTGTGGAGGGCAGATGGGAGAATCAGATAAAGTTTCCATCTTGACCTTCCCCCATACTGCCCTTAAACCTTGGCTTCTAGCCATCCAGGATATTTGCAGGTAAACTCTACAGGTTGTTTTCTGCTGGTGGATCTTTATATCCACTGTTCTTCTGCTGACACTTCCCTTCTCCACTTGGTTTTCCTGACAAATTCCTGGTTCTCTTCCAAGACTCAGTTGAAAAAATCATGCCCTAAGTCTTCTGAGAGCCTCTAACCCCACCCCCACCACAACTATCCAGCCCCTGGCAGAGGCAGTCACCTCTTACTGTGCCCCAATATCACCGGTTATGTTCCTGTCAGATCTGTCACTATCCAACACTGAGCTCCTCCCTTGCATTTCCAAGCATGGCAATAATAAATGTGTGTAGGCAATAAATGTGTATGGATTGAAGGAATGAATGAGCTTACATTATGGAGGAAGAGTCAGCAGACATAAATGTTTATTGAACAAAAAAGCACAGATTCCAACACAGTCTTGCCCTGAGAGGCTCTCAGATCGTCTTAGTCCATTTGGGCTGCTATAACAAAATAACAAAGACTGGGTAGCTTGTAACAACAGATATTTATTTTGTCACAGTTCTGGAGGCTGGGAAGTCCTAAGATCAAGGTGCCAATAGATTTGTTATGTGGTGAGGGCTTGTTTTCTGGGTCCTCCTGTATTCTCACTTGGCAGAAGAGGCAAAGGCCTCTCAGGCTTATTTTATTAGGGCGCTAATCCCATTTATTCTGCTTTCATGGCCTAATCACCTACCAAAGGTCCCACCTCCTAATACCATCACCTTGGGGGTTAAGATTTCAACACATGAATTTTGGTGGGACACAAACATTCAAATCATAGCATATACAAAATGGGAGGAAGACACAAACACAAGAAATCCCAGTTCCAGGTGACGAGGTCTGTGATAGAGGAAAGCACATGCAGCTATGCCCATTAAAAAGAACATGTGCTCAGGGCTCTGGAAAAAAAGGCCTAGAGGGAAGGAATGTTGGAGGAAGCTTTGAGGCATGCATAGTAGCTTTCCTGGCATATGGTTGGGAAGGACATTCCAGATGCATGAAGTCCATGATAGCTGGTCTTAAAGAGCTTAGTGGACTCTGAGAATCTACAGCGTCTTCAGGCATTAGTTAGTGTTGGATATTCTGTAGTAATAACATTATATCGTATTTATTATTAACAAACTGTGTGGATTCTAAAGTGCTTTTCTCTGGCACTGAAACTTTCTTCTTTACATCAGCAAACATTGACTCAAATGAGTGTTTCACAACCTTTGTCTACTTTACAAATAAGAGAACAGGGAGCTAATGAGGGAAAGTGGCTGGCTCAAGGCCACAGGGCACATTCGAGATCAGTTTGAGAGGAGAATCTAGAGGTTCTGAATCATCCTTTAGTCTTCGCCCAAACTCTTCCCCTCTGCTCCTATCTGACCTGTCTTTAGCAGGGAACAGAGACTTCCCATCCCAATCAGAGAAAGCTTCCCAGGAGAGGACATTTGAATTTCACTTTCCAGGATGATTAGCTGGAGTTGACCAGCTAACTTCTAACTTCCCTCTCCCAGTGCCATCTCTCAGGGAGAATATTGCTCCGTCTTGACTTTTCCACCTCAATTAAAGCCTAAATTAAATAACCTATCTCAGTGAACATGCTTTAAGTGCTCAGTAAACATTTACTATTATTATTATTATTATTATACCTCAGATTGGGAAAGTGAGGCAATGTGACCGAGATCGACTGATTTAAACTCTCTGAACCTCACTCTTCTCATCTGCATAATAACTGGGGGGCTTCCTTCGTCCCCGACTCCCCTTCCTCATCTTTGCGCTTTGCACTTTCCGCTGTGTTCCCATTTTCTATAGATCTTAGCTGGATAGGTACCCCGACTCCATCCTCGGATATCTCTAATTCTTTCCCAGTTTATGTCTCCGCTCCCGCCTTGTCCCCGTACACCTTTCCCGTAGCTCTGGCCTCCCTGCTCTTATTATAAAAATGCTCTTCTGTACGGCACCAACACCTACTCCAAATATGGCGCTACCCGCTGCGTCACACTTTCCTCTCCATGGGCGCGGCCATGTCAATTCCCGTTTTCTGCTGGCTAGCAACCTGAAAAGTCTCGCGATAAAGGCAAAGTCACGGGCTGTACCAACTTCCTCCGGAACACCAAGAGTCTCGCAGCCCCTCAGCGGAGGGAGAGGGCACAGAGCGCTCAGCTGAGGGCTTTGGAGGAGAGGCGGGAAGTTGAGGTGTCCGGCTCTGAGAAGAGAGTCAGACGCTGGCTGGGGTGTTGGAGTAGGGGCGTCATGTTTGCGCAGCGATTGAGCGTCTGCAGCGGCCTGTAATTGCCAACCTTGTTGTGGTTAGTAATTAAGGGGACCTGTCCCAGTGATCGCCGTCCCGTGGGGCTCATTATATAGTGGTGTTCCTAGTGGTGCATTCTGAAGAGGGTCCGCGACTGATTGGGGATTCGTGGGGCTTAGTGATTGGGCGCGTCTGTGTGAGTGATAATGGGTTTCTCGGTCATGGTCTGGAGGTCACGTAGAAACCAGTGGTTGGGGCCCTGAAGGGGGACAGCTGTTATTAGGGTTATTTTAGGAACCTAGAGGGGGAGATCAGTAAATGGGGGCCGTAGTTGACAACTCTTAGGAGCCTATGCGATAGCCTGGGGAGAAGGCTGCGCGTGATCAGTGATTGGGTCTCCAGCCCCGAATTAAAACAATTTGCATTCAGGCTGCACTCCGCACGTGTGCTCTGGGTTTTCTTGTGTGGGTTTATGCCTATAAGGATGTGAGAGCAGGGGTAGAGTTCCCATCCTTACCCCAGAGGTTCTGCATCCACCCTTGGGTATATCTCCTGAACAGAAAGTAGTTTCATTCGCTACTACTGTCTTGTAGCTAGCTAAGTACTTCAAGTCTTTCCTCAGAAACCCTTTATTAAAGCTCATACGCCTTTTCCCTGCCCTTCAGTCTATGTGCTATATCTAGACATATTCAACCACATTCTTTGTATCAGCTTCCACCTTTAAACTCAAGACTTGCCAGTCTATAGCACCAGCCCAAACCTTTCTTCCAAGCTCCAGATCCACATAGCCAACTGTCTTGTAGACATCTCCATGAGGTTTACTCACATGCTTCTCAATCATAACATGTTTAAGATACCAAAACAGAGTTTATCATCTTCTCCCTACTCTATTCGCTCATCCTACTGCTTTCTACATCATGATGAGTAGCATCACTCTTCATCCAGATGGCCATACTAAAAACCCTGGAGACATGTAGTTTCCTCCTTCCATTCTCTCCCCCTAACCAATTAGTGGTCAAATCCTGGTGATTGTGCCTCTTTGACATCTCTCTGAGTTTCCTCCCCATTCCCACTGCCCTGGTTTTAGTTCAGGCTGCATCATTCCTTGCCTTAAGCCTGTATCAGGAAAACCCTGTATCAAAATGTTGAACACTGGAGACGTCAGAGGAAGGAGTGGCTGATTCTATCACAGAGGCATCTGAAAAGGCTTTCTAGAGAAGGTGACATTTAAACTTAACCTTAAAGGAACAACAGTTTACCAGGCAGAGAAGGGATAAGGTCATTTTAATTAGTGCTATGCCCACTCTGTGCTCTAAACCCAGGGTAAACAGTCCTATTAGGAGCAGGAAGAACAGAAGATTCTTGGAGGAGAAAAGAGGGGCTCTAATGAATTATCTAATGTTTCACACTATGTAAAGGGGCTATGTCTGCTGTGCAGATAGGTTTATATAAAACTAAGCCATTAGGACAAAAATTAAGTCTGGGAAAAACAGAAAGTTGTACATGAAAGAAATAGAATAATCCTAGTATACAATAATTACATTGTTATAATATCGCAAACACTGAAAGTTGATTTTACCAGAATTGTGATGGGATGGGAAATGAAGATGGTGGTATAAGAGTGTCAAATCCCCAGCTTCAATTCTAAGAAGCCAATAGATAGTGTTTTAAATTGATAAATCAAGAAATGGTGATTACACATGCATGTATATGTATATGTGTATTTCCATGTTATTTAGAAATTCAGTGATAAATGGAAGAAACTACTAAGAGTTGAAAGTGATTGGCTCTGGGGAGCAAGACTTTGTGGGGAGGGGTAAGGCAGAAAACTACTGTCTTTTATTTTAAGGCTTTCCAACTATGTATATGCTTTAGCTGAAAATAAAAATTGATTAGAAAAATGGAGATTGAAATAGTACCCAATTCCTAGAGTGATTTTGAAGAATAAATGAGATATTGTATGTGTAGGTCTATACTTGCCCAGCAGGTAGTAAACATTACATAAATGTTAGGTTATTATTATTGCAAGGCAGGGTGCTAGACGCTTTTAAAAATGTAGAATCTTTTTTAGTCATCACAGTAATCTTGTGAGGTAAGATCTGCCATCCTTTCTTTTATAGAGAAGGAGTGTGAGATTCAGAGAAATGAGATAGTCTTACTCAAACTCTTGCTAGTATTGTATGGTTAAGAATTTCTACTTAAGTT
Source organism: Propithecus coquereli (assembly GCF_000956105.1). Lineage (NCBI taxonomy): Eukaryota > Metazoa > Chordata > Mammalia > Primates > Indriidae > Propithecus > Propithecus coquereli. The sequence goes on along the minus strand of NW_012140858.1, from coordinate 2,838,639 downwards.
CATGCTTACTCCAAATCTTAATTGTCTTTCCAGTACTTGACCCTGTCTAAACCACAGAATTGACTAACTACTTTAGTATGTATCCTTCCCAAAATTTGGCCTTGTAGTCTAACCCTAAGTGTCTCTAGAATAGGTTTGAAAAGTATATGCCAAATGACTCTCACCAAACAAACATTACGTTTCAGATTCTCTGCAAAGCCCTTGAGTCAGATTACCAAACTAAAGCCACCGTGCCCTTCTGTCTCTTGCTGTTTTGTGTCCCTAGCAGCCCTTTAAAGACTGTGGAGAGCCCAGTCTATAACATGAAGGTGAGTTCCCAGGGAGAGACAGAGATTTGGGACCCTGAGTGAAGATATGCAAATTTGCCCTGAAGTCACCAGGTCTCAGTGGGATAGGAAAAAAATGGGGTGGGTGCTTTGAGGTCAGGAAGAGGAGGCTTCCTAGATTTCAGAACTGTCACTGAGTTTTGGGAGAGAGAAGAATTACTGGGCAGAATATGCACTAATAATTTTAGGTCTGGAAAGCTAGGTGATAGACTGTGTTGTAATGGGAAGTTTCATTTCCAAAGATATAGGAGGGGTGAGAATTATGGGAAGGTCAGGATTTGAAAATGGGAGACTGCCACAGGGATAGACTTGCTGTAAAATGGATTCTTGGTATAGATAGAAAAGGATCCCCAGCCCCCAGTGGATGGTCCCCCTTTCCTAAGGATTCACACATGCTGCCTCTCTTCCTTCACTTGCCTTGTCTGTTTTCAGATTTTTAGTTTCTTTGCATATCATTTCCATCATCACAACTGGCCTTAGTGAAATGTTGATTCCTCTTCTACCCTTATCAGGACAGAGGAAAAATCCCCTTAGTTCTTATTTTATAGAATTTCAGAGTAGTAATACTTGAGGTATTTTCTAGTTGTACCTCCTTATTTCAAAGATTGGTTGGGCTGGGCTTAAGTCAGTAATAAGCTCATCTAGCTTGTTAGTTGCGGAGCCCAGACCCAGAGCCCAACACAACATGGTTCATCAGTGACCAAGCTTAATAAAAGTTCCTTTCGAGTAACTGCAACCATATGAAAAAAGGTGATCAAAAAGATGGGCCAGATCTACACAAAGACTTGTATGTGAATGTTCATAGCACATTATTCATCATAGCGCCAAACTGGAAACAATGCAAGTGTTCATCAAATGGTGAACGAATAAATCAAATATGATATATCCATACAATGGAATTTTATTCAGTAATAAAAAGGAACAGACTACTGATACATGCTGCAACATTGGTGAACCTTGAAAACATTATGCTAAATGGGATAAACCAGACCCAAATACTACATATTATATGATTCTATGTATATGAAATTTTCTATGTATATGAAATCTATAAAGACAGAAAGCAGATTAGTGGTGGCCTGGGGCTAGAGGTGGGAGCAGGGATTGATAGCAAGAGGCATGTGGGTGTTTTCTGGGGTGATGGAAATACTCTAAACCTGACTGTGATGGTTGTACAATTTACTAAAATTTGTAACTTTTAGTTTACAAATTTATTGTTTTTATTGTAAAATTTACTATAAACTTAACTAAAAATTATTTATAATGTGTGAATTTTATAGTATATAAATTATAACTCAATAAAAACAAACCAGATAAACCAGAGTGTAAGAAAAGGATGAAGTGACCTAAAAGAGAGTTTTGTCATCCAGTAAATGTATGAAAATCAGTGACTATTGAAGTTTATTGAATCCCTGTTTATTTTCTTTCAGTTAAACTCCCTCTGGTGAATTTTGCCCTTTACAACTTACTTGATAAAGCTTCGATTAAGGGGTCAGTTGGAAAATAGCTGCTAAATATAATTATCATTTTTAATTTCAAAAGTAATACACATTTATTATAGAAAAATTGGAAACTGAAAATGCCAAATGCAACTCAGTAGAAATCACTTGTAATCCTACCACCCAAAGGTAACCATAAACATACTGATGTCTTTTCAGGTACTTTCCTTCTAACTGTGATTGTATATTATATATTATTTTATGATTTATTTCTCTTGCTTTATAATACAACTAGAAAAAATTTCCAGGTTTGTAAATATTTTTCTAAGACATTTTAAATGACTTCGTGGCAATCAATCCCTGTTGTTGGACATCTGGGTAGTTTCTACTTTTTTTTTTTTTTAATTTCAGCATATTATGGGGGTACAGATGTTTAGGTTACGTATGTTGCCCTTGTCCTCCCCCCCCCCAAGTCCGAGTTTCAAGCGTGTCCATCCCTCAGATGGTGCACATTGCACTCTTTGTGTATGCATATACACGCCCCTCCTCCCCCCTCCCCGACATCCAATAGATGTTATTCTTATATGTACACTTATGTGTTGCTCAGTTAATACCAATTTGATGGTGAGTACATGTGGTGCTTGTCTTTCCATTCTTGGGATACTTTACTTAGTAGAATGCGTTCCAGCTCTATCCAGGAGTATACAAGAGGTGCTATATCACCATTGTTTCTTAAAGCTGAATAGTACTCCATGGTATACATATACCACATTTTATTAATCCACTCATGTATTGATGGACACTTGGGTTGTTTCCACATCTTTGCAATTGTGAATTGTGCTGCTATAAACATTCGGGTGCAGGTGTCTTTCTTATAGAGTATCATTTGCTCTTTTGGGTAGATGCCCAGTAATGGGATTGCTGGATCGAATGATACTTCTACTTGTATCTCTTTAAGGTATCTCCATATTGCTTTCCACAGAGGTTGCACTAGTTTGCAGTCCCACCAGCAGTGTATGAGTGTTCCTATCTCTCCGCATCCACGCCAACATTTATAGTTTCTACTTTTTAGGTGATAAATCATCATTGTAATGAATATCCTTGCAGATGTAACTTTGTGTATGTCCACATTTATTTTGTTTTTTTTTGTTGTTGTTGTTGTTTTTTTTGAGACAGAGTCTCACTGTGTTGCCCGGGCTAGAGTGCTGTGGCATCATCCTAGCTCACAGCAACCTCAAACTCCTGGGCTCAAGCGATCCTCCTGCCTCAGCCTCCCGAGTAGCTGGGACTACAGGCATGCGCCACCATGCCCGGCTAATTTTTTCTATATATTTTTAGTTGTCCAATTAATTTCTTTCTAATTTTAGTAGAGACGGGGTCTCTCTCTTGCTCAGGCTGGTTTCGAACTCCTGAGCTCAAACAATCCGCCCGCCTCGGCCTCCCAGAGAGCTAGGATTACAGGCGTGAGCCACCACGCCCGGCCCCACATTTATTTTGTTATAACAAATATCTAATTATAGATTTCTGGGGTCAAAGGAGGAGAATCATTTTTAACATACAAGGAAATGTAAACATTCACATCCTCAAAGGAAAGATATATTATGTCCTGATCTTTTTAGAACTTTACATTAATAGGTTGATGTTACCACCATGTAATCCTTTGTGATCTCTCTGAAACAAACCTGTGAAAGGGGCAGTCTCCAAAGGTAGTCTTTTGTGGAGTTGGTCCTGGAGATTTATCCCCTTCCCACTCATCCCAGCCTTGTCTTTGCAGGTATCTGCCCCTTGTGAAGAGCAGCAGAAAATGACCAAGTCTCAGGTAAGTGAGTTATGTATACCCCATTTTGTTTTCCAGTGCAGTTGAGGCAGTTTAAAAGAATTAATTAAATGAAAAAATGTAAATAGAGATCAGAGAAAATAATAAGAAAATAGAAGATATTTCTATTTCCAAAGAAACTTGGAACATAGTCATGCAACTTATAGGATCTTTCATAGTTAAAGTTGAGCGTATCATATGCAATTATATAACTTAAATTATACATTAAATGTGGTAAGTTCTCAAGGGAAGTAAAGATATTTTGGTATTTAGGTTTGAAGTTATTCTCTTTATGGGTCTGTATACATATGTAGTGATAAATTCCATAGCAGGTTTCTTCATATCTCTTTCTTAACCCATTTCTCAAATTAAGTATAGGGCATAATAATAAGACAGAATTCAATGAACTTATTTCTTCTGCACAGTAAAATTATGAGCCTGAAGTACATACCTTTTTGTCAATCTGCCTTGATCTAAGAATAAAATCTATAATTTTTGGTGCAGCATTTGTCAACCCTTGGAGTGTGTGAAATTGGTCCAGGGAGCTCATGTCATTAAAAATAATAATAATATCGATTTTAATTTCTAATTTTTAACCAATAAATAATCAAATATTTTTTCTTTAAAATGCAATGGGTTGAGAGCTTTGAAGTGCATATCAAGTGAGCATGCTTGGTGGGTAGTGGAGATCAAGTGAATGTGCCCACTCTTATTGCTTTATCACTTAGCTAAACACTGTTAGGCAGCATCATAGTGGTTGTAATTGTCATACAGTTTTAAATGTTTTTATTTGAAGTGTACATATTAATTTTTGCCTATAATATTCTATTGGTCATGCCCATTATGTAACATATAGCTTCAGTACAGTAGTCTCAGAGTTGAGAGTGTACATTCCATGGGAGATATGCAAGATGATCCACTGGAGTATGGGAAGAAAATATGAGAACTTGTAGTTTATATCCTTTTAATAAACAATGTCTTAGTATCAAAGTACATGTATATAATTTATGTTTTTTAGAAAAGGTACATATTATTGATGGTACATACTTTTTTTTAAAAAAACCACAAAGTGTATCTGATTTTTAAAGTTTGGGAACTTCTGGGTCGTATACCATTGTTACCAGTGTACTTCCTCATTTCCAGAGATCATTTTTTTCCATCCCGTCTCAACCACCAACTCTCATAGTCATATTCTAGATTCATAATTGACAATAACTGTACCACCTCTAAGCATTTCACTGTCTGGCCATTTTTTCTATGTTTCTAGCTCATTTACTCTAATATCTTGACTCCAACAATTCTTCAGTGTCTTCTACACCTCTGATCTATTGAGACTCCATTTTTTTCACTGTCTGTTACACCCCTTTCCCACTTCTTACTTCTCTTGTCTCAGCTTGAATTCCATGCTTCTTGGTTTTTGGCCTGAGCAGCTGTCATCCTGTTGAAATCCAGTTGCCTACTCATTATTGCCACTTGGATATATATTTTAGTAGACATTTCATACTTAACTTGAACAAATAGATTCCTTTTTTATTGTGATAAT
>NW_012140858.1:2830329-2832085 GCF_000956105.1 Propithecus coquereli | reverse complement strand
ACTCTGCTCAAAGAAACCTATACAGGGATGTGATGCTGGAGAACTATAGCAACCTTGTTTCAGTGGGTAAGGACATTCTGCGTCAGAGAGTACTTGTGTTAGTTGCCTATTGCTATGTAACAGCCCAAAATTTAGTGACTTAAAACAAACATTCTTTACTAACACTACCTGTAGGTCAGGAATTTAGAATGACTTGCTAAGTGAATCTGGCTGTGATCTCTCCTGTGGTGGCAGTCAGATATTGACAGGAGCTGCATTCATCTGACAGCTTGACTGGAGCTGTAAGGTCCATTTCCAGGATTGTTCATTTACAGGAATGTTGACAGGAATGTTGCCTTCAGTTGTTCCTTGCCATCCTATGGCCTCTCTCATAATATGGCAGATAACCTCCCCTAGGTAGAATGATCCAAGAGAGTGAGCAAAGAGGAAGTTGCCTTTTATGACCGAGTCTGCATAATTGTACCATTTCCTCTGCCTTATTGTGTTTATTAGAAGTGAGTTACTAAGTCTATCCCATGCACAAGGGATGGAGAATTAAGCGCCACCTCTTGAAGGGAGGAATGTCAAAGAATTTATGAACAAATATTAAACCCATGAGAGTACCTAATTGATTACCTTTTCTTTCTTATTTACTAAAAGCTTTTGGGTTTCTAAATGTTAATGAGCTTGGTTTTAAGCTGTAAATGTCAAAATAATATTAATTTTTTTGGTATCAAATACTGTGCTTCTACCTTTCCAGTGAACTTGAATAAAAAGAAAATGGGTACTTCATCCTACTTACTCTTTGGAGGCTACAGACAATGGACTGAGCCCAAGTTTTTCTTAGTTTATATAAATTAACTGAGGTACAGTAAATATAGTGAAGTGTTCAAATCTTATGTATTCTGATACATTTTTGTCATATGTGTATACCTGTGTAACCACTACCGAGATCAAGATATAGAACATATCTAGCACTCTGGCAGGTTCACTAGAGCCCCTTGCCATTTACCTCCTCAGAGGTAACAACTATTCTGGCTTTTATCACCATAGATTAACTTTGTCTGTTCTTGAACTTCATGTATTTGGTATCACGTGCTATGTACGTTTTTGTTGTCTGGCATATTTTATTTAGCATAATATCTGTGAAATTCATCCATGATGTCGCATGTAGTAGTAGTTTGTTCTACCTTATTTTTGCATTATGTTGCATTTAATAAGTATACACAAATTCATCAATTTATCCATCTTACTTTTGAGGGTCATTTGGGTTTCAGATTTGAGCTGTTATGAATAAAGCTGTTAAGAACAGTCTTATACATATTTTTGGGTAGAAAAAAGCATTTCATTTCTATTGGGCATATACATAGGATTGGAATTGCTGAGTCGTAAGGCATATGTATATTTAGCTTTAGTAGATACTACCAGACAGTTTCTCAAAGAGGTTATACCAATTTATATCCCACCAGCAGTATACGAGAGTTTCATCAACCTTTGGTAATGTCAGTAGCCATTCTGGTGCATATGTAACAGGCCTACTTCTAGGAAGGATGGTTGTCCACAAATGCCGAAGTCCTGTATCATTTCCCATAAGCAGGGTATCGATCTGTGAAGTCAAATGTAATCTTGTTGAAGCCAAGAGAACCATGGATGGAGGAGAGAGGAATCTCAAGTTGGCTCTATCCAGGTAAGTGAGAACCTAGCATATAGGAGGTAGGGAAGTAAGATTCCTATAGATTCTTGAAATACTGTTTCTCTTTGCTTTTATATTCATATA
>NW_012140858.1:2827177-2828802 GCF_000956105.1 Propithecus coquereli | reverse complement strand
TGGGGGTGAGGTGGAAGAGTGTGGAACTGTGACACTGAGTTCATCAACTCTTTTTTTTCCACTACTCCCCTACCTACTTATTTTTATTTTCATTTCTTCTCCTATCTTTAGGTTTTATTCTTTATCTTTGGGTCATATTCTTAAATTTCAAAGCTGATTGTATTCATTTTAACATCATTTATACTTGGGTTTTCTTTCAGACTATGAAGTTAGACCCAAAAGTAAAGAATTAACTCCACAAAAGAGTATTTCTGAAGAGATACTTTATAATATGATTGCATACTCAATTTTTGAAGACTTGAAACTTGAAGATGAACTAAATCATCAGGAAAACCAAGACAAGATTTTGAACCAAGTTGTATTTAACTGTAAGTCACTGACTGAGGAGATAGATCGTGAATATAATGTATTGGGGAAAGTAATTCCTGTGGACAGAGCAGCTAATGAGCGTATGAGCACCCTTGTGCAGAAGTCACACCTCTTTGCACAACCTAGAATTCTTACCAGAAAGAAACCATATAAATGTATACAGTGTGGGAAAGCCTTCAGTGGAAAGTCAGGACTCATTATACATCAGAGAATTCATACTGGGGAGAAACCATACAAATGTAATGAATGTGAAAAGGCCTTTATCCAGAAACCACAACTTACTGTACATCAGAGAACACATACAGGAGAGAAACCCTATGAATGTAGTCAGTGTGGGAAAGCATTCATCCAGAAGGCAAGCCTCATTATTCATCAGAGGATTCACACAGGGGAGAAACCATATGAATGCAGTGACTGTGGGAAAGCTTTTGTGAAGAAGTCAACACTTAGTGTGCATGAAAGAGCTCATACTGGGAAGAAACCAAATGAATGCAGTGAATGTGGGAAAGCCTTCGTTTTGCGTTCTCAGCTCATTGTACATCAAATAATTCATACTGGGGAGAAACCCTATGGATGTAATGAGTGTGGAAAAGCCTTCAAAAAGAAGTCAGGTTTAAATGTTCATCACAGAATTCATACTGGGGAGAAACCTTTTGAATGTAATGAATGTAAAAAAGCCTTTATCCAGAAGTCAGATCTCATCATACATCAGAGAATTCACACCGGAGACAAACGATATCAATGCAGTGAATGTGGGAAAGCCTTCATTCGGAATTCACACTTCATTCAACATCAGAAAATTCATACTGGGGAGAAACCCCATGAATGCAGTGAATGCAGAAAAGCTTTTATCCAGAAATCACAACTTGTTGTGCATCAGAGAATACATACTGGGAACAAGCCATATGAATGCAGTGAGTGTGGAAAAGCCTTTAGGAAGAAGTCACACCTCACTCGACATCATAGAATACATACTGGAGAAAAACCCTATGAATGCACTGATTGTAGAAAAGCCTTCAGCAAAAAATCTACTCTCATAGTTCATCAGAGAATTCATGTTGAACAGAAATTCTTCTAATGGAATGAGAAAACCTTGAGTCAGTGATCAAAACTTCAATATACATCATAGAATTCATAGCTAGAAACTCTATGAGTGTACTAAACATGTGATGGCTTTAACAATAGCTCCAGAACTATTAAGCACCAGAAAATTTATACTAAGAAGTAACAACACAAAGTCAATGAATTTGAAAAAT
>NW_012140858.1:2826222-2827127 GCF_000956105.1 Propithecus coquereli | reverse complement strand
AAAAATAAAACTATATGAAAGATATTCTCACAAAAGTCTTTCATTCCTATCACTTCACTCTGTTTCCTTCAACATCTATCATGGTATATAGCCGTTTTTATATTGCTTTCTGTTTTATCCTTCCCATACGTATGTATGTATGTATGTATTTTTCAAAATTAGGCAAACACACACATATGTATGTGATAGTATGGAAATTCTGAAGCATACACAAAAGTAGTATGCTTGCATAAAGAATTTCATTTACTTATCACCCAGCCTCAATAATTATCAACAATTTAAAATCTTGTCACATCTTTTTTCTCCTGTATATTTTTTGTTCTGAGTATTTTAAGGAAAATTTTTTTTATTTCTCCCTGTTTTTTTGTTTATTTCCATTTTTATTTTTTGAAGTTCTAACTCATGGCAATTGCCACTTTCTCCAATGCTTGTTTGAGTGTATTTAATTATTTTTGGAATATAGACAAAAAAATTTTCTTCAGTTACATGCATAGCGTCTTTGGTTTTTTGTAGGGGGCAATTTTCACTGTTGATTTTTGTAAATTTCCTGATTTTCCATAATAGTTCTCTATGGACTGTTTATTTCTTCTGTTCATTATTATCATATCACAGTGTTTTTATAAAATTTTTAATTTTATGGAGCCCTTTTCTGTTAACATAGCAAAGTTCAAGAACTACAGTAGGGCTCCTTCCTTCCTTCTTCTTTCTGTGATGGGGAAGGAGTTTCGAGTTTTCTGGTTCTCTTTTGTTTTGCAGGACTCTAAAATTTCCCCTTTTTCTTCTTTTCCCTATTTCCACCACCAAATGACTACAGGGTGCTTCTTTCTTTTTAACCTTTGTTATTCCTCTGAACTATGCTTGTTCTTTTAGATAGAGTATGTTCCATCCTATACCCAGCCCTTTTT
>NW_012140858.1:2818870-2823777 GCF_000956105.1 Propithecus coquereli | reverse complement strand
ATTACGTAAAACTTCTCCCCCACTCTTTCTTGGTATGTAAAGTACAAAGAGAGGAAGAAGCCAATGTATTTATAAATAGCTCTAAGTCAGTGGTAGACTTGAAGAAAATGTAAGTTTAAAGAATACAGAAGTAAGAAAGACACAGAATAATACAAAGCTAAAAGAGGGCAGCAAAATGGCAGTAGGTGGTATTGGCATATTCTACACTTGACAAAAGTAGTTCTGCACAAGGAACTCCTTTTCATATTCCTTTTAGTTTTCAACTCAATGTATTTAGATAAGTACTGTTGTGTATAGCTTGGGTTTTTGTACCTTATGATGATCAGAATTAGATTCCTTTAAAGCTACTTTTGTTGGATATTTCTACCCCCGGCATTCTGTTAAGCAATTTAGCATATACTTCTTATTTAATCATTGTAAATCTGTGATCTATGAGGTAAACCAAATCTGTGAGACTGGCCTTATCTCCATTTTATAGATGCAGACAGCTTCAGAAACAGACTAAATCAAGAAAAAGAATGAAACTCAGAACCTGAAGACAAGGCTCTAGAGCTAACCCAGTCATTTACAGAGGCAGAGAAGAGAATTAAAAAGGCTGAGCAATCACTTAGAGACATGTGGGATTATGTGAAGCAAACTAACACACAAATTACAGGTATCCCTGTTGGGGGAGAAGAAAGAGCTAAAAGTACAGAAGAGCTATTTGAGGGAATTATTGAGGAAAACTTCCTTCATATCACCAGAGATCCAGACATCCAGACACAAGATGGTTATAGAACCCTGGGGAGATTCATGGCAAGTAGGACATCTCCAAGATAGATAATAATCAACCTGGCCAAAATCAAAATGAAGGAGAAAATTCTACAAGTAGCAAGATGAAAGCAACAAATAACCTACACAGGAAAACCCATCAGGCTAACTGCAGACTTCTCAGGGGAAACCTGACAAGCCAAAAGGGAGTGGGGCCCCATCTTTAATCTTCTTCAACAGAACAACTGCCAGCCTAGAATTTTGTATCCTGCAAAACTAAGTTTCAAAATTGATGGTGAAATTAAGTCTTTTTCAGACAAGCGGACAGTGAGGGAATTTGTCATGACCAGACCTGCCCTGCAGGAAATACTGTGAACTACATTATACATGAATCAGCACAATAGATAACTACCGGTGTAAAATCACCCAAAAAAGCTAAAGTTCACAACTCTTATGAAACAATAGCACAAGAGGAAAAACAAAGCAATAAGGTACTACCCAACATGAACAAGAAGACATAATAATCCTAACTATATATGCACCTAACACAGGGGCTCCCAGATACGTAAAACAAATTCTACTAGAGCTAAGCAAGGAAATAGGTAGTAGCATTGTAATTGCTGAAGACTTCAACAACCCACTGTCAGAGCTGGACACATCATCATAGCAGAAAATAAATAAACACTGGACTTAAATAGGACACTAAAACAAATGAACCTAACATTTACAAAACATTATGCCCAAAGACTAATGAATATACATTCTTGTCTACAGCACACAGTACATTTTCCAAGATTAATCATATCTTAGGTCACAAAACGTGTCTCAACAAATTTTAAAAAACTGAAATCATACCGTGTATCTTCTTAGACCATAGTGGAATAAAACTAGAAATCGGTTCCAAGAGAAACACTCAGGTCTACACAAAAACATGGAAATTAAACAACCTGCTGCTAAATGATTATTGGGTCAATAATGAAATTAAGGTGGAAATTAAAAGATTCCTTGTACTGAACAACAGAGAGGACACAAGCTATCAAAATCTATGGGATTCAGCAAAAGCATTCCTAAGGGGAAAATTCATAGCCTTAAATGCCCACATCAAAAAGACAGATCAGAAATTATCAAACTTCTGTCACATCTCAAGGAACTAGGAAAGGAAGAACAAATTAAACCCAAAGCCAGCAGAAGAAAACAAATAACAAAGTTCAGAGCAGAACTAAATGAAATGGAAAACAAAAAAATACAATATTATACAAAAGGTCAGCAAAACACAAAGTTGGTTCTTTGAAAAGATAAACAAAATGAATAGACCTCTTGCTTGATTAACTAGGAATAGAAGACAAAGGACCCACATAAGCTAAGTCAGAAATGAAAAAGGAGATGTTACAATGGATAACATCATCTGTGAATACTATGAAAATCTCTACACACATAAACCACTGTCATCACTACCATTCCTATTAATTCTGTGAATGACTTTGTCAAGAAGAAAGCCCATGTCCCTTCTCTAGTCATTTCAAGTCTCAGATTCTTAGAAGATTCAATGTCTTTATTTTCAATTTTTTGCCTTTTCGTGGTCTCTCACAGGTAGTTAGTATTGCCATGAGCATCAAATGTGCAGGAAATTCCTGTACATTATTTGCCTCCTAAAACATTTGACATCTGAGTCTTACATGATTTTTTTCTTTAAATACCATCTTCTTTCTACTTCAGTAATATTACTAATAGTCTGTTTTCTATTGCTATAATAGAATACCTCATTCTGCGTAATTTATAAAGAAAAGTCTATTTGGCTCACAGTTCTGGAAGTTGGGAAGTCCAAGATCAAGGGGCTGCATCTGTTGAGGACCTTTTTACTACATCATAACTTGGGAAAAGGTATCATATGACAAAAGAGGGCAAGAACATGTGAGACAGATGAAAATGGGGACCAAACTTATCTTTTTATTAGGAGTTCACCCTCAAGATAACTAACCCACTCCTATGGTAACTACATTAATCTGTTCATGAGGGCAGAGCCATCATGACCTAATCACACCTCCCAGTACCATTACATTTGCAGTTAATTTTCAACATGAGTTTTGGAGGGGACAGTTAAACCATAGCACTAACAGACATGTATTGTGCCCTATGAGTCAGTTACTATCCTCATTTTAAACAATTGGAATTTGAGTCACAAAGAAAAAACTTGCTAAAGTCACACAAGCAACCACAACTCACGTCCAGGGACTCTGAAACATTACACTATATGTAAACTCTTAGATATTTCAAGACTTTCAGGCAGAGTTAAAAGTTGTGACAAATGGAACTAACTGATAATGTTAAAAATATGATAAAAAAATGTTTGCAAATTAAATGATTAAAGTTAATTGTGCCTGCCATTGAGATGCTAATGTTTATTCAAAACATATGCTGATGGTCACGCAGATGCTTAGGTGTTACATCTGTTTCAAATTCTAGTTCAAATTCTTATCATCTTCACATTTGAATCCTACCCTACTTCAGACGTTATTAGGGTATAACAAGTCGAAATGCAATTATGCAAGTATGTATGAGATAGGATGAGAGGGAGTCAAACTGGATTTTTTTTTTTCTGGCAAGGTGGAGAAAATGGTATTTCAAAACCCCACTGATACCAAGGTAGAGGTGAGTCAAGAAAGTATGGATTTTGAAGAATAGTCTCTGAGCTGGCCAGAGGAATTATAAATAGCCTATTCCATTTTTAAAATTTTTACTAAGTAAACTGAGTACTCAAATCTTGGAACTTAGAAAGAAACAAAGAGGCTTATTCATTGCCTGTAGGGAACAGTAAAGTAGTACCAACAATTCTCCTATTCTTGCATTCTGGTTCCAGGGCATATTATATGATTTGAGGGCAAAAGATGAACAAGCAAGATTTGCCTGAATATTTTGGGCTTTACCAAGGATTTTGTTTGGAGGATATTAGAATAGAATTTGGCCTTGGCAGCATCTAAAAAAAAGAGTTTACCAACTTCATGACCAAGACTCAAGTCACTTTATGTGTGTATGTGTTCACATAACAGACACACACACATACCCTTAATGGCTCTCTGCTTTTTTTAGCACTAGAAATTCAAAGCTTGGAGGATTTACTGTGCAGAATTGCATTTTGTTATCTTATATGTCACTATGACACAGAGAAATAGATATTTAATCATCATTGGATTAATTGCTTTATCTTAGGGAGACAAAGTTTAACAAAGAAAGATAGGAAAACATTCTGTGGCTAGATCATGCTATTTAAAACTTTACTGAAAGCAATATTTGCTTAAAACAGCACATTCTACATTAAAACATGCAAAATAGCTTTTATCAATCTTTTATCTAGGGTAAGAAAGTCAAGCAGTAGTTTTTAGGAAATTCCTGTAAATTAGCAAGAAAGGGGCAATTCACACAGTAAAGCATAGTTCCTGGTTTTGCCGATAAATTGCAATTACTTGTGGGAGAAAGGGAAGAATAGGAGATCTGCAGGACATGGCTGGGAATAATTCTACTGAAGTATGAACTGAATTATTCATAATTATTCAGTTCAGTTATGAACTGAATGTTCAACTGAAGGAAGCCTTTTAGTTCAAGTGTAGCTATGCAAAGCACCTTTTTAATATGGTTATAATGGTTTGAAAATGCTAGTTTGTAATGTAAAGGAAATGAATAGTTTTAAATCAGAGTAAATTAGTACCACTTACTAGGATTGAAGTGGAAAGGGGATCCATCTTTCATAAAAAGAAATCCCAAGACTGAAATGTTGACTATATAAGAATGGTTTCATTTTTTTAAAGTCTTCAGTGACATTCTTGCTCTCATTGCTTTTGTCAGTCATTTTTTTCTTCCTCCTCCCCTGAGTTCTCGATTATCTCTGAAAAGACTGTGGAGCAATTTTTGCTCCAGGGAATTGTTGGAAACCATAGAGCAATCAGCTGGCAACTAGTGGAGCCTAACAGATGGGTGTGATACAGAGGCAGATGGCTTAACAGAGAGATTAGAATGAAATGCAGATGAGAGCTCTGCCAAAACCATTGTCATCCCAGAGTGACTGTACTCATGCCCAAGGATGACCACTCTGTTAAGTGACATCAGAGACTTCACACTGTGGGGGAACTATTGACCAAAATAGTCTAGCCAAATCACTAAAC
>NW_012140858.1:2816590-2818820 GCF_000956105.1 Propithecus coquereli | reverse complement strand
CAGCCACAAATCTACTTCCAAAATGGCAATATGAGATCTGTGTTCCTACTTTCCAGTAAAACAACCATAACTGATGAAAATTACAACCACTTTAAGTCCCTTTCAATTGTCCTAATGGCACACAGCAAATGAAGAAACATTTATTCAAGAAAATCTAAATCTCATTAAGAACATTGGGGGTCTGTAGCATGTGAGCCACAATGCATGTCCTCCCTTCTATTTTCCTACATCAGCATCATGGAAGCTCTGCACTGGGAAAGTGTGACTAAGAAGATAGAGCTCCTCCCATTCCCAGTCAAGAAGTACTGTATTTCCCCCCATGAGGGGCAGGCCACCAAAATTTCTCATCTCACACCCGGGTCCATGTTGTGGGAGCTAAATTCCAGACAAATACAGTTGAGAGGTCAGGTGCTCCATTCTTCCACCTAGCCCCGACTTGCGAGACAGAGCTTTTGTCCCAGGTGTGACAGGCACTGAATGCTGGGGCCCCAATCACACTTACTTCAGCTTACTCATCCAGCAGAGGTTCTGTGGCAGTGTTAGCAAGACATGAGCAGAGGAAGTACAGAATGGGTCGTGTAAACAAGCGGGATACTGAGTAAGAAAACACTGCAAGATAAGGGTAGCCATAAGTGTCACAGAATGTTAGCATAAGAAAAGTAAGACATGAACAGAGAAAAATACAAAAGCAAGCAACGTAAACAAATGGGACGCTGAGTAAGAGAACATACTGTAACAATAACAAGATAAAGGGTAACCGCAACTATCACAAGAAATATAACAACACAAGACACATTATACATTACAGTCGCTGCCCTCCCCATGGGCTTTGGACACCACAACACATCCAGGCCTAACCATATAAGGTGGAAAACTCCCCGGGCCTGATACAGGAAGGAAACAACATCCCCATTGGTCAAAAAAAGGGACAGTGTCACAAAGGAAGAGAATCCAAGCAAGAGAAGAAGAGATGACAGAAAGACCCCAGTGCCACCGTCCACTGGGATGTATGCCCACTCCTGCCCCTTTTGAGGCATATTTTTGCTTGCTGATTAGAAACCCAAAGAAATCCCGGGGCCAGAGTCTGCTCAGATGTATGCCTGGTCTTAACCTCTTTAAGAGTGAACTTTCACTTTAATAAACTTTGCTGCTTCAGAACTCTTGATTTCATTCTCCAATCACAAGAAGACAAGAACCAAGGAGTTCAAGAGCCAGTAATAGCAGGAGAGGCAAGCTGAGAAGAACAAAAGCTACCACCCTCATCCAGTGCCTCCTCATAAAGAAGGAATGTTATTCCAAGAGAAGTGGGCCACTCACAACTCTAAAGCAATGGCTCAGTTGTGAGTTCTCTCTCACCCGCAACTCTAAAGCATAGGCTCAGAGATTCTGTGTAGAGGGAAAGGCAGACCATAAGAACAGAGAGCTCCCAAGCTCACCTGAAGGAAATGGACTTTGTTTAGAACAGACCATTAGGGAATTTCAAGCCTAAGGGTGCTCTCAAACACAGCAGAGATTTTGGTGGTATGTAATTAAGAGGAATCTGATAGCTCCATGAAGGTAACAAGCTTAACTATAGGCCATTTACCAGAGAGAACCAGAGAAAGAGACAGCCAAGAAGAGCCCTCCTGGAGCTTGAACAAACCTCAAAGATAGGCCTCAGAAACTACCCCTGAAAAGACTGTGGAGCAATTTTTGCTCCAGGGAATTGTTGGAAACAATAGAGCAATCAGCTGGCAACTAGTGGAGCCTAACAGATGGGTGTGATACAGAGGCAAATGGCTT
This sequence comes from Propithecus coquereli, assembly GCF_000956105.1. Classification (NCBI taxonomy): domain Eukaryota; kingdom Metazoa; phylum Chordata; class Mammalia; order Primates; family Indriidae; genus Propithecus; species Propithecus coquereli. Next base: position 2,817,038 of record NW_012140858.1, on the reverse strand, counting down.
AACAGAGAGATTAGAATGAAATGCAGATGAGAGCTCTGCCAAAAGCATTGTCATCCCAGAGTGACTGTGCTCATGCCCAAGGATGACCACTCTGTTAAGTGACATCAGAGACTTCACACTGTGGGGGAACTATTGACCAAAATAGTCTAGCCAAATCACTAAACAAGTAAACAAGGAAATGCCAACAACAACAAACCCTGGAAGGAATCCATATCTAGAGTTGCTATAATATATTATCTAAAATACCCACTTTCTGACAAAAATTGTAAGACATGAAAAGAAACAGGAAAGTGTATCTGATATGCAGGGGGAAAAGCAGGCTATAGTAAGTGTCTGTGAGAGGGCACATATGTCAGAAAATACACAAAGACTTCAAATCAGGTATTATACATAATAAATAATGAAAGGAAACCATATGTAAAGAAGTGAAGGATTTACCTAATATCTA
>NW_012140858.1:2814137-2815825 GCF_000956105.1 Propithecus coquereli | reverse complement strand
GAACCTATAAGTCAATTTGGAGATAAGTGACATCTCAGGATTTTTAATTTTTCTTTCCCCAAACATGATACATCTCTTTATTTATTTAGATCTTTAATTTCTCTCAGCAGTATTTTATGCTGTTCAGTATATAGGCCATAGACATATTTTGTTAGATTTTCTTTGTATTACATATGTTTATAGTATTATTATGAATGGCATTTTATTTTCGATTAAATTTTTTCATTTTTACTATGTCACAATTATTTACTGTATTGGTTTTATTCTGTAACCTAGCTAAATTTTCTTACTGAAACTTAGTAGGTTTTTGTAGATTCTTTGGGATTTTGTATATGCAAATAAAAACTAGTTTTATTTCCTACATTCTAATTTATATGCCTTTTTAAAACGTTTCTTAGTCTTGTCCTATCATACTGGCTAGTACCTCTAATTCAAAGTTGAAAAAAATTGAGAAGAGTGGACCTCATTGCTTTTTCCTCAAACTTAGGAATAGAGGATTCCATACTCACCATAAAAGAATGTTAGCTGTAAGTCTTTTGTTGATGATCCTTATTAATTTGCAAAATTCCCTTCAATTTCTAGTTTCTGGGAATTTGTGTGTGTGTGTGTGTCATGTATGAATACTGAATTCTGTCAAGTGCTTTCTCTGCATCTGATGAGCATATGGTCTTTTTTTTCTGTTAATAAGATCAGTTTTATTTCCTGATGTTTAAATTTTAATCCAATATTCCATTCCTGAGATAAACCCTCCTTTTTGATGTTATCATTTTTATATATTTCTATGCAGCTGACTTTTCTTGAGTACTCTGGCTAGCATTTTCTATACTATTTGACATAGGCCTGTATGTAGAAAAACCCTAAAGACTCTACTAAAAAATTCTTAGAATTAATAAGCAAACTCAGTAAAGTCACAGGATACAAAATCAACATATGAAAATCAGTTGTGTTTCTAGACACTAACAACCTGTCCAAAAATTAAATTAGTAAAAAATTCTATTTGCAATAGGATCAAAAAGAATAAAATACTTAGGAATAAACTTAAGAAGGAAGTGAAAGACTTGTACACTGAAAATGACAAAACTTTGATGAAAGAAATTTAAATGACACATACATGGAAAGACATCCTGTGTTCATGGATTGGAATAGTTGTTAAAATGTCTGTCTTAGTCCATTTTGTGCTGCTCTAACAGAATACCACAAACTTGGTAATTTATAATGAACATAAATTGTTGTCTCAGAGTTCTGGAAACTGGGAAGTCCGGTATCAAAGTGCTAGCACCTGCCTAGGGTCTTCTGGCTGCATCATTACATGATGGAAGGAACATATGACTAAAGAGCGGAGATAGCGAGCAAGAGTGAAAGAGAGCATGCACATAAGTGCAAGAAGGGACAAACTTCCTCCTTTGATAACACATTAATCCATTCGTGAGGGCTCTGCCTCTTAAAAGTTCTACCTCCTAGTCCTGTCACAATGGCAATTAAATTTCAATATGAGCTTGGAAGGGGACAAACATTCAAAGCATAGCAATGTTCATACTTCCAAACATGACCTATAGATTCAGTGCAATCAGTATCAAAATTCAGGTGGTATTTTTTACAGAAAAGAAAATCCTAGGGTGGGCATGGTGGCTCACACCTGTAATCCTAGCACTCTGGGAGGCCAAAGCAGGAGGATAGCTTGAGGTTGG
>NW_012140858.1:2801778-2811822 GCF_000956105.1 Propithecus coquereli | reverse complement strand
ATCTCCATTCTTTATTCTCTACAATCTATATATTCTTTCATTTAGAAAAAATTATAGATGCACATTCCCTTTTAATTAAATTCATTTCTTGGACTTTATTGTCAAGAATAGATGTGGAGGAGGGAACAGATTAATCTATAAGTATATTCATCAGAGCATTATTTTTGGTAGCATTAAAGTGAACATAATCTGAATTCTTCATAGTAAGAAGCAAGCTAGAAAAAAATTTACCACCAAAATGTAACCTCATTCTACGTTAGAATAAATCTCCCTCTCTCTTTCTCTCTCTCTCTCTGTCTCTCTCTCTCTCTGTCTCTCTCTCTCTCTTACATACACACTCTCTCTCCCTCTCTCTCTCCCTCATAACAAAGAATTTGGCGATAACGTCAAATTATTTTTAGAATGCTAAAAAGTATCAATCACTGCGTTACTAGTAATTATTTCTGTAATGAAATTCAATAGAGTTGTTTCGTTCTTTTTTGCTTATCTGTTAAATAACGGGATATTTACAAATCATCTATTAATGTCATTTATAGGTATTTTTCTTCTGTCGGGGGGGTAAAAGTTTGTAAACGAAAACTTGGCATCTCTTTGGATTAATAGTTGCTTATGGTAAAATAAGAAGCGCTTTTTCCCCCGCTTATTTCTTCTTTTATTTAAACAACCACGAAAGCCATGCACGTTTGTAACTCGCAGAGGACTGCGAGGCAGCCAAGGAGCCCACAGGAGCCGCGGCTCGCGGTGGCCTTTGCAGAAGATGCTGGGAAATGTAGTTCCCGGCGGCCGCGTGCGCAGGCGCCCTTCCTGGAGAAGGGGTTCTGGACCGCGTGAGCGTGCTGTTTTATTTTTCGGCCGAGCTGGTGAGCTTGTGCTTTCCCCGACCCTTGCACCCGAGTGGGAGTTGGGGAGGGAGCTCCGTGTCACACACAGCCGTGCTGGGGGTTGCGTTGGGGCGGGAGGGGCGGGTGGAGCCTGAGAGTGCATTGGCCGGGCTTGGGGGCGGGGACGGGAGAAAGACGGGGACCGGGAGGCCAGGCTGGGTGTTTGGTGCGCCTAGGGGTAGATCGGGTAGTGGTGACCTGGGCCCGCATCCCGCGTCAGGGTTAGAGGGAGCCGAGCCTTGTCTGAGCATCCCAGCCTTAGTGATCAGGGGGTTGGGCTTTCTCTTCGGGTTGGAAGGCCACGAGAAAAGAGCTCGGGGCCTTTCTTTGTGATGGGGTCAGTCGGGCAGATACTCAAATAGGGGAGTGGCAGCCACTCCAGACCTTGGTTGGCGACCTGGGAATTGCGAGGAAACTATGATCTAGGTTATTTAGTGGCATTCCAGTTTAGATTTCCTGACATCCAGTTCTCTGCTGTTTCCTCTCAAACACATACCTCCTCTCTAGAGGTAGTTTTTTGTTTCGTTTTGTTGGCAAGTTTTTAAAGCCTCTTCTGTAAGGAACTGTGGAATTGATTCCCTACTTTCTGTGGACAATGAAGAGCAATTAACTGAGATGACATTTGTGAATACGCTTTGAAAAACTTTAAATGTTTTACAAGTGCTACTTATTATTAATAAACAGGGAGAGGGCTGGTGTACTCGGTGTCACCCATCATGGGAGGTTAGTGTTAGTCCCGTGTCTGGATTGTCATATTGGACCAGTGATCAGAGTCAGGAAAGCCAGTGTCCTTTTCCTTAGTATTCTGCAGGGAAGGAATCTGTTCCTCGACTCATTGTGACCTTTTGTTTAGAGAAGGTGTGGGTTACAGCCAGGTAGTCAGATGGGGTTTCCATAAAGACAGTCCTGATTTCTCTTTCTTTTATCAGCTCTGCCTTCTCAGGTTCTACTTGCTTAGATAAGATGGCATTAAGAAGGAAGACCTGACCAATGGCCCCTGATTACATGGTCTTTGGTGAGCAAAACTTTTCAAGGCATTTGTACCTTAAGCTATTGATAGGTTTAATTTCTAAAGTTACCCCCTGCAGTTTGAAAAATCACATGCAATTCGTATCCCTTGAGAATCTCTTAAATTGCTCATTATTTGTAATTTTTCTTTATAATTGACAAATAAAAATTAGATATACTTATCATGTATAACACGTTGTTTTGAAATATGTATACATTGTGGAAGGGCTAAATCTAGCTAATTAACATGCATTACCTCACATACTTTTCATTTTTTTGTGGTGAGAACACAAACTCTACTCTCATAGCAATTTTCAGGAATACAGTACATTGTTATTAACAATACATTGTTATTAATGATAATTTCTATGCATATGTTATTTGTATACAACTATGGAATACTATATATGTATAAATGTACCCAAATATGTTCTGTAAATGTTAAAACAACTCAGTGTGGCAAGATACTCACTTATGAGAGGGCTGTGAGAACTGAGACTCAGGAAGCAGCAGATTCTCCCATCTCACACTTACTTCAGATGGCATACTTTCCTGAGCCTATTTAGCAAATTTTTACAAATAAAATGTACAAGTGGATCTGTGATGCACTTCTGATGTATTTTTTCTTTGCTGAAATATCACTTCTGTGTCCAGACAGAGAGAAGATTTTCTTTCTTTCCCTCATTGAATAAATATTCATTGAAGGTCTACTTTTTGCCAGGTAGTACACAGAGTCCCCACCTACACAAAGTTGACAGTCTAGGAGGGGCACACAGGCAGCAAACAAGTAAATACAAATGCTCCTCGACTTACCATGGGGTTATGTCCCGATAAACCCATCATTGAAAATGTCATAAATCCGAAATGCATTTGATACATTTAACCTGCCAAACATCATAGCTTAGCCTAGCCTACCTTAAACATGCTCAGAACACTCACAGTTAGCCTACAGTTGGGCAAAATCATCTAACACAAAGCCTGTTTTATAATAAAGTGTTGAATATCTCATGTAATTTTTTGAATACTCTACTGAATGTGTATTGCATTCATACCATTGTAATGTCAAAAAATCATGAGTGGAACCATTATAAATTGGGGACCATCTGTTTTTAGTGTGTCAGGTAGTGATTAATGGAGGAAAATATACCAGAGTAATAGTGTTAGGGAAGGCCTGGGACAGCTGGTATTTTATACAGGGGGCCACAGAAGGCTTCACTGGTAGATGATATTAAATAGAGACACAGAAAATGGGGAAATGAGCCTTGTAGATATCTGGGGATTAAAGGGGAGATTAAGTTCCCCAGCAAAGGCAACAGCAAATGCAAAGGCCCCAAGGTGCAGATGTGCTTAGCCTGTGTGGGAGCATCAAGGAGGCCACTGTGAAGAGAGGGGCGAATGGGAGCAGCACATTAGGAGTTGAGATGAGAGAGGTAAGAGGGGTGCAGACCACACAGGGTCGTATAGGCCACAGCCAGGAGTTTGGCTTTTATGCTGAGTGAGAAGGGAAGACCTAGAAGGGTGGTGTGGTAATGGTTATTATTGTTTAATCAGATTTATTTGATTAAATCACATGTAGATATGATTTACATGTAATTTACCAATTTTCATAGGAAGATCTTGAACATAGAAGTGACGTGACTTATATTTTAAAGGAACCATTTTGGACACTCTGTTGAGAAGAGATGATAGGAGACCAAGGGCAGACATAAGGACACTGGTCAGGAAACTAAGGCAATAATCCAGGTGAAAGATGGTTTCCCTATTTACTTCATTCTCCAACTCTTTAAGCCAACTATCTGACACTTCATTCATCCCAAACCTCCAATTCAGATCTTTAAGTCCTCTAGCAAGAAAAAATATATTGGAAACAAATTCTAATCTTAGTTTAGCTAAGGAAGTTAGTGGTATTATGCAAACATAAAATGCTCTTAGATAATCACTATTTTATGGGTTCTAGCTCCAAGACAGAGCTCTACCTGCTTACTGGGATAAACATGTCTAACTAGTACTTGGCGCCAGTCTCTTTTCTCCAGATTGTATATGAAATAGGAAGGAACTACTAATGTTTGCATCTTTAGATCTTTACTTTTATATGCTCTATTATAATCACTTTACTTGATAAATCTATTTTTCCTTTATTGTTGCCACTAATAGGATTATAACCAAGTACCTTTCTGCCCTACCTACCTATGATATTTATACATCTTCTGTTATTTCTTGAAATGACTTTATATTTTACCAATATTGTGTGTGTGTGTGTGTGTGTGTGTGTGTGTGTATATATATATATATATATGCATATACGTATATTATATTTTTTATTTTCAGAGTCTTTATAGGGAAATCTCAGTATTGTTTGTGTATGCTCTCAACAGGAAAGTAGTAGACACCAAATAATGAACTTTGGGCCACTCTTGAATTTAGAACCCTTTTTGAAAAACTTAATAGCTCTCCACTTTTTCATTTTCAAATGTTAGCTTTACTCTTTCTTCCATGAATGCCTTCATGACTAATCCCTTAATGAGTAGGCATTTGTTTGCTATTTTAGGAACCAGCGGCATTGGAAGATGTGCCAGTGGACTACCTTGTAAGAGTGAAAACAACTAGACCATTATCAGAGACATTGCACAGGAATGTGATCTTGAAAAACTGTTATAGCCTTGTATCATTGGGTGAGTACTGTTTTATAATTACTACAGACTACAGTGACTGTTTCCTCAAATGTCAAAATATATGGAATTATGGGATTTACAGGTGCTCATCTGAGACTGGGCTTTGAATTTAGGGACCAGAGATTTTTTATTTTATTTGTACACAGAGACAAGGTATTTCTTTTGTAACTAAACAGGTGATAGCTCTTCTTTAAAACATTGTAAAGGCTGGCACAGTGGCTCATGCCTGTAATTCTAACACTTTGGGAGGCTAAGGTGGGAGGATCATTTGAGGCCAGAGTTCAAAACTAGCCTGAGCAACATAGTGAGACTCCCATCTCTACAAAAATTTTTTTTAAAAAAATTAGCCAGGCATGGTGGCATGTACCTAGTTCCAGCTATTTTGGGGGCTGAGGCAGGAGGATTACTTGAGCCCAAGGAGTTCAAGGCTGCAGTGAGCTATGATTGTGCCACTGCACTCCAGTCTGGGCAACAGAATGAGACCCTGTCTCTAAAAAAACAAAAAAAATTGTAAATAGATAACCTTATTATGTTTTCCTAGAATCATCAACATTCCTATATCTCAGAATTCCTGAAGACAACTTAGGACACAATTCTAGGATTCATCATAAATGCCTGAGCCCATATTCTTTGCCTAGAGTAGGATATCAACTTTTTAAATCAAATATTATCTTCCAACTACGAAGAACCATATTAATAGACAACAAAGGAAAAATGGAGAAATATCAGAAAATATTCAGCCAGGAAAGAATCAGATAACTAAGTAACAGCCATGAAGACAGGAATTCATCTGTAAATGAAGTGCATATGTATATGTAAATAAGAATACATATGTAAATAAAATCCATATGCATATGTAAATAACAGTCCATCTATCCATTATTGTGGTGGTAGTAACAGTAGCTACCTCCTGTAGCTTTGGAAATGTTGGTTAGGGTCCTCTGTGCAAAGCGCATTATTTGTATAAAAAAACCATCTTCATCTAGTGGGAGCAACATCAAATTTATTTCTACAGAAACAATGGGATTCAGACAGCTTCTGGGTTGGAGGTGAGCATTGGAAAGTCTGTAACACAATGTTTTTGGACACTTTGCCATGCTACGTTTTTACTGGAGGCTGGGGAGTCCAAGAACATGGTGCCTGATTTTGTACATGGAATACACACCACTCTTCAAGAATAGTAAGTTAACTTCACTACAACTCTCTATAAATGTAATTTGGGTGATTGGAATAAAAGGAAATTTCTAGCAAAAAAAAAAAAATTTATTTCTACATACCTTTCTCCATCTTCTCACATACCTCTTTCATCTCAGAGGAAGAGTTGCCCCTCTTCCACTGTTAAATAATCTCTCCATTCTGTACTCAGATTCCATTCTTTTTGACTTGTTTTAGGACCTTGATTTAATGATTATTTTATAATTCACTCTCTCCCCACTTCATTAGCTCCTTTCCTTCTGTCAATACTTTCAGACATTCAAAAGTTTGTCTTGCTTTTAAAAGAATATGTTGCCTAACAATCATTTAATTTTTATCTACTTTCAATTTTATTGTCCCCTTTCATTACTGAACTATTCAGACTTATAAATTACAGCCTCAATTCCTATTCTGTTTTCATTTTTGGAGTTATATTCTTGTCTTCTATTCTTCTACTAAAATTGCTTTGAAGAGACTCCTGAATTCTTTCTTGATAGCAAACTGTTCTTAGTCCTTTCTGGGTTTAGAATTTCTGCTACATTTGATATTTTGTCTTTGCTTGTGTGACATCACCAGATTCTTTCCTGTTCTGATCTCTTTTTAAGTGCTTTTTCATTAGCTTGATTTCCTCCCTAACATAAATATATGTGCCTTTAAAGTTTATTTTCTGCTTGTTTATTTTTTATCTGAAAGAATACGTGCATTCTGATATCTTGAGGTTGTTCTTTCATGTCCTTGACTCTCTGTTATAATTTTTTTCAGCCCAAATATCTCATTTGCATTCTATCCCCAGATTCCCCTGCTTGGAGTCTATCTCCACTTGAATGTCCCATTTCGCTTAAATTAACTTTAAACTCAATGTGGTGAAAAGTAAAATCACCAAATTTCCCTAGGCTACTTGTCTTTCCTTCTTCAATATTTTTATCATTAGTACCACTATTCTTCTAGCTTCCTTAGCTACAAACCATTGTATCTTTATGAATGTTATTTTCTAAAAATTCCCTGTCATCTATGTCAATATTTTTGTTTCTTATTTTTTAAGTCTTAGATTTACACCTATACTGAATTCTTACTAGTATATCCTGATCCAGACCCATATCATTTGTATTATACTTTCTTGCTGAATTTGACCGTTATTCTCTTTTTATTCTTTTTAGATGGAATTAACAAGTATTTTCATCTAAAACATCCCATCTAAAACATACTTATCATGTTACTACTCTAACAGAAAACTTGTTTTCCTATCTCCTGCTATATGACATTGACTCTCTCTGTTTAATTATTAGGGATTTTTATTATCTGATTGCATTTCACTTTTCTTTTCTTATTTTTTACCTCTGCTTTCCAAAGACATATATTTCAATTGGCCTCATTGTCTTTTAGTCACATCATTTATTTTACTGTATCTTTATCTTTGACTTTATTATGCGCTTTGTCTCAATGCTGCCATTTCTTTTACGTCATCTATTGTGATATAATAATAAATATATTTGGTCTTTGTTTCCAGTTCCTGGCATAGAGCTTTTAAAACCCTTTTAATTTCTTAAGTGATAGGAATGTCTTTTGTTATTCATAATGCACCTGTTTTGATCACACTTGAGTTTGTGTTAATGAGGTAAAATATGGCAGGCCCCCTAGAAGGACTCAGGAATGGTGGGTACAAGGGAACTGGAGATTAAGCTTTATAAAAACTTCTGAGCAGTTAAATTTGATGAGCTTCCAGGTTGGTGAACACATAGAAGTGCTGAAAGGATAGCATGCCCAGAGAGGGCATGGAAACTGTGTGCTTCTCCCCTGTGCCCACCTTGCCCTGTACACATCTTCGATCTGTTTCTGAATTGTATTTTTTATAATAAACTGGTAAATGTAAGTAAAGTGTTTTCCTGAATTCTGAGCTATTCTAGTAAGTAATCAAACCCAATGAGAGATTTGATTTTTAGCCAGTTGGGAGGACAGGGCTTGTGATTATCATCGGAAGTGTGGGTAGTCTTGTGGGACTGAGCCTTTTAACTTGAGGGATATGATGCTAACTCCAGGTAGACTGCATCAGAATTGGATTAAATTGTAGGAAATCCAGCTAGTGTTCAGAGATTTGGAGAATTCGTTAGTATGGAAAAAAAACCCCACACATTTGGACACAGAAGTGTTCTGTGTTAAGTATGAGTATAGAAAAGAAAATAGTTTGTTTTTCCTATACAATTTGTCAGAAATGTTGTGAGTAGAGAAAGTGTATTTCCAGATTTAGATTAATCAGATGTACTGATTATTTTCTTCTTTAAACTTCCCTGCTAATCAGGACCTATAATATACAATCTTGTGTTTTATCGTAACACTTTTATTTTTTTTTTCTGTAACTGAGAATGAGTCTTCCTTTCCCCTTTTATATTTCAGAGAAAAGAGATAAAATCTTCTGCTTAATCCTGGATACTATATCCAAAGTCAGAGTATCAGCTTCAAAGCAGAGAATTTCTGAAAAACAAATGTCTTCATATGATGCTAGCAATTTTTTCAAATGATGGCTCCTAATATCTCACATTAGAAAAACTGGAATTTGATGACCAGTTTGAGAAACAGCAGTATAAACAGATTATAAGGAAAAGCAATTCAAAAGGAAGATCATGAATATAATAATTTGGGAGAAATATTTAATCTGAACTTAAACCTATTTAAAGAACTGAGTTTTTAATAAGAAAAAAAGTTTATACAGTAGTCCCCCCAGTCTGTGAGGGCTATATTCCAAGACCCCCACTGGATACCTAAAAACCATGATAGTACCAAACCCTAAATGGGTTCTTAATACCAGCTACTAAGTGACAAATGGGCAAGTAGCTTTTATAGCATAGGTACACCAGACAAACAGATGATTCACATCCTGGGCAGGATGGAGCAGGACAGCATGAGATTTCATCACACTACTCAGAATGGCACACAATTTAAAACTTATGAATTGTTATTTCTGAAATTTTCCATATATTTTCAGATCACAGTTGACCGCAAGTAACTGAAACTGCAAAAAGTAAAATCATGGATAAGGGCAGACTACTAAACTATGATATAAATCATAAGAACTTAAAGCATAATTCTGCTTCAGTTGACCTCTTTTAAAGGCTACTCATGCATTAAAAATAAACTGTTAGATATAAGAAAGGATGCATTTGTACCTTAAACCTTATTTATTCTGGAAACAATTTAAATGTAAAGTCAAGTTCAGTACTGATGGAATCTGAGAAATTTTTTATGAAAGAGAAAGCTTACCAGTGTATTGAATGTGGGAAAGGCTACACTTGTATTGCATCCCTTACCCAGCATCAGAAAACACATATTGGAGGAAAACCTTATAAATGTAAAATATGTGGTAAATCCTTCAGCCGGAACACTAATCTTATTCAACATCAAAGAATACATACTGGAGAGAAACCTTATGAATGTAATGAATGTGGAAAAGCTTTTAGTCAAAGTACTAACCTTATCCAACATCGAAGAGTCCATACTGGGGAGAAACCTTATGAATGTAATGAATGTGAAAAAGCTTTTAGTCATAGGTCATCCCTTAGAAATCATGAGAGAATTCATACTGGAGAAAAACCCTATCCTTGTAATGAATGTGGGACAGCCTTCAGCCATATTTCAGCCCTTACTCAACATCATAGAATTCATACTGGAAAGAAACCATATGAGTGTACTGAATGTGGGAAAACTTTCAGCCGCAGCACACACCTTATTGAACATCAGGGAATTCATTCTGGGGAGAAATCTTACCAGTGTACGGAATGTCGGAAAGTTTTTTGCCATAGCACATCACTAATACGACATCAGAGAACTCACACAGGAGAGAAACCCTATGAATGTAATGAATGCGGGAAAGCCTTCAGTCATACCCCAGCCTTCATTCAACATCAGAGAATTCATACTGGAGAGAAACCCTATGAGTGTAATGAATGTGGAAAGGCCTTCAACCGGAGTGCACATCTTACTGAACACCAGAGAAACCATACTGGAGAGAAACCCTATGTTTGTAAAGAGTGTGGAAAAACCTTCAGTCGAAGTACACATCTTACTGAACATCTAAAAATTCATTCTGGTGAGAAACCCTATCAGTGTAATGAATGTCATAAACTATTTTGCTATAGAACGTCATTAATTCGGCATCAGAGGACCCATACAGGAGAGAAACCCTACCAGTGTAATGAATGTGGGAAATCCTTCAGCTTAAGCTCAGCTCTTACTAAACATAAACGAACACATACAGGGGAGAAATCCTATGAATGTAATAAATGTGGTGATGTTTT
>NW_012140858.1:2795655-2799923 GCF_000956105.1 Propithecus coquereli | reverse complement strand
AGCCTGAGGGATGGTGTCAATTGACTTGAGTTCTAATTCTATCTTCACAACACCATTATAAGTCCTAGCCCACTAGCCAGAGTCCAAGGGGAGAATTTTCCATGTGGTATCCCCTCTCTTCTTTTCTTACCCAATCCTTTTACTATTTATTGCAGATTTCAGGAGAGTGGTATTCCATTTACTTGCCTCTGACCATAAGGAAAAGATAGAAGAAAATGGCAGCATGAGGCTTTTTGTGGAACGCATCCATGCCCTGGAAAACTCTTCTCTGTACTTTAAATTCCATAAAATGTAAGCGTGGAATTTTTTTTCTTTTTACAGATTTGGGGGTTATAAATGCAGTTTTGTTACATGGATATATTGTGCAGTGATGAAGTCTGGGCTTTTAGCATACCCATCACCTGAATGGTGTACATCGTACCGAATAGGTAACTTTACATCCCTCACCACACTCCCGCCCTCCCATCTTTTGGAATCTGCAATATTTATTATTCCTAAGTATGAGATTTTTTTAGTTGGGAAAAGAAAAATTGAAGCCTGAGTATGATCTTGAATACACACACACAGGCACAAACAAGTGTGCACATATGTACACAAATGCAAATGTGTGCACACACATATGCTGAACCCTGTGTACTGATCCAGGACTTGATGGATCTGAGGTTTTTCAAGATTCAGAGACAAGAGTTGGTAACAGGAATAAATTTAATGGGTGTGGAGAAAGTAGGAGGTAGAGGGACACCAGAATCCTAAGTAGCATGACAATACAGCGTAGGTTAACAGCATAGAATCTGAAATCAACAACACAAATTTGAATCTATGTCTTACTAGTTCTGTTACCAAGATAATTCGTCTCTTTCCACCTCCATCTTCCTGTGGGTAGAAGGAGTTGATAATAATTCTCCCTTGTGTCTTTTTGTGAGGACCAACTCAGGTAACATTTGTAAAGCACTTACTTGTGAGGCTGCCAGGTCGTGAGCACTCTGCTCATGATCTAGACAAATAGTTGTGGTAACAGTAACAGTGGCAAGTAGTGGTGATAGCAATAGTGATAAAATCAAGCAAAATAATATTGTCTGGTGACTGAACAAAAAAATGTTCGAAACTTAGGTGGAATCAGAAACTCAAGTTATGGGGAGCGTAGAGGGGGAGGGAGCCAGCCCCATCAATTTCTTTTGGGCATTAACTCGTTCTGTTTCACAGCATAAATGGACAGTGCAGTGAACTTCCTTTGGTTTGTGACTCAACAGGAAAGGATGGTGAATGTAGTGTCGAATGTAAGTATACAAAAAAATTCTTTCTAAAATCTACTTCCAGCTGCAAGGAATTTGCTAAACCCTGATATCTTCAGGATCATGATCAATTCTTGATCAATACTTATTTAGGTAATATAACAGGGGCCATCTAATAGCCAATATCCTGAATTTGGGAAAACTTTGTATGTAAAAGCCAATGCTTGACATGTAATTCCATCAGATGAAGAAGGCAGTTCGGTTGTGTGTACCTTCTGCAACAAAAGCTAATTGTCAGGGAAAGAAAAGTAAATTGGCAGGACAGATTCTCATTCCCTGATATGTTTCCAATGATGCCTGGTGGCCGTTGCCACAACCTGTTACTCAGGATGTAGCATGAGGTATATGATGCCGGTGGGGCTTAGAGAGAGGACAAAGACATATCACTGACGAGATGCTGAGGGGTGTGGGTAAGTATCAGGGAAGAAGATAAAGCATGAGTTGCTGCTGTGGGCTACATTTTTCAACAACTAGCAGTCAATCTACCCTATCTTTAGAAGTCGCTTCACGAAGCCCAGGGAGATGCAAATGGAAGGCATTGAACATCCTCACTCTCTATCTCTTCCAGGAAAGAGATTTGGTCCCTATGGACCAAAAGAAGTTCTGAGCTGTATTCTGTTTCCTCCACAGATGATGGGCACAATGTAGCTGCCATCCTTGAAACTGACTATATTGGCCACATTGTTTATCATGTCGACAATTACAACAATGAGGAAAAATCCCAAATTATGGTGCTCTTTGGTAGAGTATTTTCTTGCTGGCATTTATCTTGGGGTGGGGAGAAAGGGAAGGAAGGAACCCGAGATACACAGTGGTCTTCTCAATCTTATCCTGGACTATCTCTCCTCTTCAGAAGACAGATGCTTTCCCTTGGTAAACCCTCAGGCTCAGTGATAGGAAGATTATGAAATCTCTCGTCATGCCAGAAAGATATCCTACTGATGTCAAACTCAGGAGAGGTTATCTCCACCCCCCCCAAGACTTCTGTCTCAGCATCCAATTGGTGCCATCCATTTTCCCATCCCTCTGGAGCCTGGTCACCTAATGTACCTCTGTGACCAATTACACAAGGCAAGTCAGTGTCACTCTTCCCACAGGCCGAGAACCGGGCGCAAGTCCAGAACTCAAGGAAAAGTTTGGGGAATATTGTGAAAAATATGGAATTGTTAAGGAAAACATACTAGACTTGATGAAAGTTGGTAAGTCGAGCTATTTGGCTGTCTCCGCCTAAATTCCCATGTTATAGAAGGAAGAAATCCAAGGGAAAGTAACACCGCAAATGAGTCCCCTGTGTCCTAACCTGGAGAATCATCTGGTTTCTTTCTAAAAACTAAACTGGTGTTGGTGTCTGAATGTGTTCTGTTCTGCCTCTACAGATCGCTGTCTCCAGGCCCGAGACAATGCAGTGGCCTAAGCCTCCAGGTTGGTGATCTCTGACCCTGGTGGAGAGGGGTGGCCAAGGGACCAGTGACTTCTAAAAGCATTAGGGGTTCATGCCCAAACATTACAATAAAAATAATTTGGTAATGAAGTTTGTGCAGAGAGCTTGAAATTTGCAGTTGAAAGACATGGATTGAGGACCCAGTTCTGTCATGAGCTGTTGGGAAAATTATCTAAGCAATTTAAAAGGAAACAATGGTGTCTACCTAACAGAGTTGCTGCATGGATGTGATGCTGGTGAAAACAGCTCAGTAATTGAAAATGTGCTAAAAATCACTAAGACAAAGTTTAAAATGAAAAAAAGAGTAGTAGTACTTTAGTAATTTGCAGAAAGTATGCATTTAATAAAAGGTAGCTATCCCTTTTGCCATTATTCCTCAACTTATCCAAAATTCTCCAAAACTTCTAATGCTGAAGGTGGCACAAACAGACCAAGGGTCCTTTACTGCTTCCTTTCTGTTTTTCGTAGATTCAGTGGGGAAAGGTTAAGATAGCATTAGCAACAGTAAAAAGAAAAGGTCACTTACCCAACACCCTCCCTCCTCCTGTTCTAGTAAATAATGTAGATGAGAAGATAGGCTGAAATCTATTTCTTCACCATTTTTCTCTGTAATAGAATTTCTCTCCATCTTCCTATCAATCCAAGGAACACTTAATAAGTTTCTGTGTTCTCTTTCTTCTCTGCTTATTTAGTGCTCCATGATTGCTTCCACACCTGGGCTCCAGCATCTTCCCTCCCTGGTCCCCATGTCCTGCTGCGACAAGTTCTGTGACCTGGTTCCCATCACTGTCACACACGAAAGCATTATCCCTGCGTCTTCAGGATCTGCCCTAATTTCCTAAGAAGACTCCTCAGTTCGCCAAGAATCAAAAGTTTTCTCTGAATTTCCCAGTCTCACTTCTATGACCAGGGGAAGTCTACCATGAATAACACCTTACTTGACATGGTCAGTAAATAATGAGCCTCGCAATCATGTGACTTGTCTTTGTGTCTGTGAGAGATGTAGGGCTGACGGCGAGCAAATGAGGGGACTTCCTTGGCCTTGCACTCATGATTTTCCTGTAGCTTCTAGAATCTTCTCTGGGTTCCAGGATGCTCCCTCCTCTGCAATAATTCTCTGCCCATTATCCCAAGTCCCCATGAGTGCTGCTTGCTCTTTGATTTGCCTATTTCTCAGTGACCTGATACGACCACTCTACATACCGTAAGAATACAAGACTTGCCCCATACTTTCTCCAGCCCAGAATTCTCTTTTTCAGTGTGGGCGCTGAGGGATAGATACTGCTAAGGCTGATTTAGGACACACCTCCTTATCCCAGCTTCTTTATGCCATCCATCCTATGAAATGGTTTCAGGGTCCTTTCACGTTCTTGGAAAACCTCCTTCCACCACCTCTGTTGTCTACTGTGAACATATTAAGTGAGATTCCATTAAATGTGAGCAATACCTATCTTCTGCAATCTGTACTTAGTGCTGTCAGGAGGCACCAAGGGGGATAAATGTTGTTAACTTCCTTTGGGAGCTAACAGGCTTTG
>NW_012140858.1:2794604-2795605 GCF_000956105.1 Propithecus coquereli | reverse complement strand
ATAAAGATAAAAGCACACATTAATAAGATATATACAAAAAATAGATTTGCTGAGCCAATAGACAAACTTCTAGCAAATGGGAACAAGGGGACAGGGAGGGGGAAAATCCAGGAATAAGAAATGGATTATAAATACAGATGGAAGGGAACTTAAATATTCTAAGTACGTAATTAACAAATCAAATCTAGAAGTTTAATAAAATAAGTAGTAATACTTATCCTAGGACTTCTAGACTATTTCAAAAGTAGAAATCTACATTAATAAAATAAAAATGTATCTTAATAGAGACTATAAAATCATTTGATTAAATTCTACATATATTGGTGATTTTTTAAAAGTTAGACATCATTTTAGTTAATCCTATTTTAATGCTTTGTGATAGGTACTGTTATCTTTGGTAGAGACAGTTTCTTTGTTTCTGTGGCTTGTAAAAATTGAGTAACTCACATAATTTCCACACACCGTGTGAAAGGTAGAACAAAGATTCTCACATATTCCATTTTCGTATTACACCCATTTCTGTGACACATAATTGGCTTTCTGATTCCAAAGCCAGAACCACAGTTCAATCTGGTTCCAAATGGCAGCCCTTTAAAACATCCACTATTTTTCTTGAGAATGTGTTCTGAAAAATTTAAGGTCACTAACCGGATCTAAAAGAGGTGGGATTGCCACATTTCAAAAGGGCGGGAACAATCCTTAGCCTCACGCCAGTGAATGAAAGACCATTTGATGGGGGTGAGGAGGAGGAAGGTGGTGCCTCACAGACAGAAATCTGGACACAGAATGGATATAAAGACAAAGGAACTACGGACTGGAGCCACGGTTAGAGAAAGACTCACAATGGGCAACTGAAGAGGAGACAGTGCTGTCCCCTGTTAAGATGAAGCTGCTGTTGCTGAGTCTGGGCCTGGCCCTAGTCTGTGCCTCCAAGAAAGGAAGGGAGGATCTTGTGAGAAGCAACTTCGATCTGTCAAAGGTAGAGTCATGGAGTGTAGTAA
>NW_012140858.1:2794061-2794554 GCF_000956105.1 Propithecus coquereli | reverse complement strand
GCAATACCTATCTTCTGCAATCTGTACTTAGTGCTGTCAGGAGGCACCAAGGGGGATAAATGTTGTTAACTTCCTTTGGGAGCTAACAGGCTTTGGGGCTGAGGTAAATTAAAGATCCTTCCCCACGAATGACCCTTTCCCAGCACCAGCAGATAAAAACAGTGTAAAATTACACATGGGACAGAACAGGACGGAGGATTGTCCTGCAAAAAGAATGGCTCAGAGGCCAGGCGCGGTAGCTAACGCCTGTAATCCTAGCACTCTGGGAGGCCGAGGCGGGTGAATCGTTTGAGCTCAGGAGTTTGAGACCAGCCTGAGCAGGAGGGAGACCCCGTCTCTACCAAAAATAGAAAGAAATTCATTGGACAGCTAAAAATATATGGAAAAAATTAGCCGGGCATGGTGGCACGTGCCTGTAGTCCCAGTTACTTGGAGGCCGAGGCAGTGGGATTGCTTGAGCCCAGGAGTTTGAGGTTGCTGTGAGCTAGGCTGA
>NW_012140858.1:2790532-2794011 GCF_000956105.1 Propithecus coquereli | reverse complement strand
TAGTTCTGTTACCCAGATAATTCATCTCTTTCCACCTCCATCTTCCTGCGGGTAGAAGGAGTTGATAATAATTCTCCCTTGTGTCTTTTTGTGAGGACCAACTCAGGTAACATTTGTAAAGCACTTACTTGTGAGGCTGCCAGGTCGTGAGCACTCTGCTCATGATCTAGACAAGTAGCTGTGGTAACAGTAACAGTGGCAAGTAGTGGTGGTAGCAATAGTGATAAAATCAAGCAAAATAATATTGTCTGGTGACTGAACAAAAAAATGTTTGAAACTTAGGTGGAATCAGAAACTCAAGTTATGGGGAGCGTAGAGGGGGAGGGAGCCAGCCCCATCAATTTCTTTTGGGCATTAACTCGTTCTGTTTCACAGCATGAATGGACAGTGCAATGAACTTCCTTTGGTTTGTGACTTAACAGGAAAGGATGGTGAATGTAGTGTCGAATGTAAGTATACAAAAAATTTCTTTCTAAAATCTACTTCCAGCTGCAAGGAATTTGCTAAACCCCAATATCTTCAGGATCATGATCAATTCTTGATCAATGCTTATTTAGGTAATATAACAGGGGCCATCTAATAGCCAATATCCTGAATTTGGGAAAACTTTGTATGTAAAAGCCAATGCTTGACACGAAATTCCATCAGATGAAGAAGGCAGTTTGGTTGTGTGTACCTCCTGCAACAAAAACTAATTGGCAGGGAAAGAAAAGTAAATTGGCAGGACAGATTCTCATTCCCTGCCATGTTTCTAATGATGCCTTGTGGCCTTTGCCACAACCTGTTACTCAGGATGTTGCATGAGGTACATGATGCCGGTGGGGCTTAGAGAGAGGACAAAGACACATCACTGACGAGATGCTGAGGGGCGTGGGTAAGTATCAGGGAAGAAGATAAAGCGTGAGCTGCTGCTGTGGGCTACATTTTTCAACAACTAGCAGTCAATCTACCCTATCTTTAGAAGTCGCTTCACAAAGCCCAGGGAGATGCAAATGGAAGGCATTGAACATCCTCGCTCTCTATCTCTTCCAGGAAATGCACTTGGATTTGTTTTGTGGGAAAGAACAGGTAAAGGGTTTCAACTGCTCCCCATGGACCAAAAGAAGTTCTGAGCTGTATTCTGTTTCCTCCACAGACGATGGGCACAATGTAGCTGCCATCCTTGAAACTGACTATATTGGCCACATTGTTTATCATGTCAACAATTACAACAATGAGGAAAAATCCCAAATTATGGTTCTCTTTGGTAGAGTATTTTCTTGCTGGCATTCATCTTGGGGTGGGGAGAAAGGGAAGGAAGGAACCCGAGGTACACAGTGGTCTTCTCAGTCTTATCCTGGACTATCTCTCCTCTTCAGAAGACAGATGCTTTCCCTTGGTAAACCCTCAGGCTCAGTGATAGGAAGATTATGAAATCTCTCGTCATGCCAGAAAGATATCCTACTGATGTCAAACTCAGGAGAGGTTATCCCACCCCCTAAGACTTCTGTCTCAGCATCCAATTGGTGCCATCCATTTTCCCATCCCTCTGGAGCCCGGTCACCTAATGTACCTCTGTGACCAATTACACAAGGCAAGTCAGTGTCACTCTTCCCACAGGCCGAGAACCGGATGCAAGCCCAGAACTCAAGGAAAACTTTATGGAATATTGTAAAAAATATGGAATTGTTAAGGAAAACATACTTGACTTGACCAAAGTTGGTAAGTCGAGCTATTTGGCTGTCTCTGCCTAAATTCCCATGTTACAGAAGGAAGAAATCCAAGGGAAGGTAACACCGCAAATCACTCCCCTGTGTCCTAACTTGGAGAATCATCTGGTTTCTTTCTAAAAATCAAACTGGTGTTGGTGTCTGAATGTGTTCTGTTCTGCCTCTACAGATCGCTGTCTCCAGGTTCGAGACAATGCAGTGGCCTAAGCCTCCAGGTTGGTGATCTCTGACCCTGGTGGAGAGGGGTGGCCGAGGGACCAGTGTCTTCTAAAAGCATTAGGGGTTCATGCCCAAACATTACAATAAAAATAATTTGGTAATGAAGTTTGTGCAGAGAGCTTCAAATTTGCAGTTGAAAGACATGGATTGAGGACCCAGTTCCGCCATGAGCTGTTGGGAAAATTACCTAAGCAATTAAAAAGGAAACAATGGTGTCTACCTAACAGAGTTGCTGCATGGATGTGATGCTGGTGAAAACAGCTCAGTAATTGAAAATGTGCTAAAAATCACTAAGACAAAGTTTAAAATGAAAAAAAAGAGTAGTAGTACTTTAGTAATTTGCAGAAAGTATGCATTTAATAAAAGGTAGCTATCCCTTTTGCCATTATTCCTCAACTTATCCAAAATTCTCCAAAACTTCTAATGCTGAAGGTGGCAGAAACACACCAAGGATCCTTTATTGCTTCCTTTCTGTTTTTCATAGATTCAGTGGGGAAAGGTTAAGATAGCATTAGCAACAGTAAAAAGAAAAGGTCACTTACCCAACACCCTCCCTCCTCCTGTTCCAGTAAATAACGTAAATGAGAAGGTAGGCTGAGATCTATTTCTTCACCATTTTTCTCTGTAATAGAATTTCTCTCCATCCTCCTATCAATCCAAGGAACACTTAATAAGTTTCTGTGTTCTCTTTCTTCTCTGCTTATTTAGTGCTCCATGATTGCTTCCACACCTGGGCTCCAGCATCTTCCCTCCCTGGTCGCCATGTCCTGCTGTGACAAGTTCTGTGACCTGGTTCCCATCACTGTCACACACGAAAGCATTATCCCTGCGTCTTCAGGATCTGCCCTAATTGCCTAAGAAGAATCATCAGTTCGCCAAGAATCAAAAGTTTTCTCTGAATTTCGCACTCTCACTTCTACGCCCAGGGGAAGTCTACCATGAATAACACCTTACTTGACATGGTCAGTAAATAATGAGCCTCGCAATCATGTGACTTGTCTTTGTGTCTGTGAGAGATGTAGGGCTGACGGCGAGCAAATGAGGGGACTTCCTTGGCCTTGCACTCATGATTTTCCTATAGCTTCTAGAATCTTCTCTGGGTTCCAGGATGCTCCCTCCTCTGCAATAATTCTCTGCCCATTATCCCAAGTCCCCATGAGTGCTGCTTGCTCTTTGATTTGCCTATTTCTCAGTGACCTGATACGACCACTCTACATACCGTAAGAATACAAGACTTGCCCCATACTTTCTCCAGCCCAGAATTCTCTTTTTCAATGTGGGCACTGAGGAATAGATACTGCTAAGGCTGATTCAGGACACACCTCCTTATCCCAGCTTCTTTATGCCATCCATCCTATGAAATGGTTTCAGGGTCCTTTCACGTTCTTGGAAAACCTCCTTCCACCACCTCTGTTGTCTACTGTGAACATATTAAGTGAGATTCCATTAAATGTGAGCAATACCTATCTTCTGCAATCTGTACTTAGTGCTGTCAGGAGGCACCAAGGGGGATAAATGTTGTTAACTTCCTTTGGGAGCTAACAGGCTTTG
>NW_012140858.1:2789754-2790482 GCF_000956105.1 Propithecus coquereli | reverse complement strand
GACCATAAGGAAAAGATAGAAGAAAATGGCAGCATGAGGCTTTTTGTGGAACGCATCCATGCCCTGGAGAACTCTTCTCTGTACTTTAAATTCCATAGAATGTAAGCGTGGAATTTTTTTTCTTTTTACAGATTTGGGGGTTATAAATGCAGTTTTGTTACATGGATATGTTGTGCAGTGGTGAAGTCTGGGCTTTTAGCATACCCATCACCTGAATGGTGTACATCGTACCAAATAGGTAATTTTTCATTCCTCATCACACTCCCGCCCTCCCATTTTTGGAATCTGCAATATTTATTATTCCTAAGTATGAGATTTTTTAGTTGGGAAAAGAAAAATTGAAGCCTGAGTATGATCTTGAATACACACACACAGGCACAAACAAGTGTGCACATATGTACACAAATGCAAATGTCTGCACACACACATGCTGAGCCCTGTGTACTGATCCAGGACTTGATGGATCTGGGGCTTTTCAAGAGTCAGAGACAAGAGTTGGTAACAGGAATAAATTTAATGGGTGTGGAGAAAGTAGGAGGTAGAGGGACATCAGAATCCTAAGTAGCACAACAGTACAGCGTAGGTTAACAGCATAGAATCTAAAATCAACAACACAAATTTGAATCTATGTCTTAGTTCTGTTACCCAGATAATTCATCTCTTTCCACCTCCATCTTCCTGCGGGTAGAAGGAGTTGATAATAATTCTCCCTTGTGTCTTTTTGTGAG
>NW_012140858.1:2776475-2777759 GCF_000956105.1 Propithecus coquereli | reverse complement strand
ATGACCCATAATGAGGAGAAAAATATAAATCAATTGAAACAGACCCAGAATAGACACAGATGTTAGACTCAACAAAAACAGTAAAACAGTCATCATAACTGGACTTCTGCAGATGAAACGTACATTACTACAAGAAATATTAAAGGAAAATGTTGGCAGATTGAAGTAGGACTCTACATGAAGCAATGAAAAGCACCAGAAATGGTAAATATGCTGTGTGTGTTTACGTCTTTATTATTTACAATTTTTTAAAAAGATTACTAAACAAAATAATAGCAACGTAGTATGAAGTTTTAACATACAAGAAAAATGTATGACAAGAATAGCACAAAGGCTGGGAGGGGATTAATGGAAGGAATACAAAAAGGTCGAGAGAGCCTGAGTGCTGCCATTTTGACGGATACCTGACCCTAACCACCCTAATGAGGAAGTCGCCAGCAAGTTGCCCGCTGGGACCACCCAAAGAGGGATGAATTACCAAGCCAAATGCCTTTCAAACTGTGCTTACCTTTCTGTGACAGCAGTTTCTGATTAACCTTTATGGCCTGACCTTAAGACAATGCCAGTCACATATGGCTGTTTGCCAACAGGGTTTCTGAACATTTAAAAATGTTACTATTGTCCCATAAGGGGTCCTCCTCCTTCTCAGGAAAGGATCCCTACACTGTTTGTAGAGTAGGGTTGTCTGTCTCTCTGTCAATAAATTTCCTCTCACTAGGTGGCTCGCTCAAATTCTTTACTGCACAAAGCCAAGATCCCACTTGGCAAGTTCAAGGGATGTTCTTCCTTTCATTGAGACATCATCCCCTGCATGGGAAGAACACTACTGTAAGATTCTTGTACCATAGTAGACTGCAATAAAGTACAGATGGATAAAGGAAAGTAACCAGTACAATGACAAAACAAAGTTATAGCTAATAAGCCAACAAAGGAGATGAAAGGGAATCATCACATATACTCAATTCAAAAGGAGGCAGAAAAAGAGGAAAGGGGAAACAAAAGATAAGACAAAGGTAAAATAAACGACGACAGTAGATTTAAAGCTTTCTAACTGCTGCCCAGTGCTCCTGCAGGTGCATCCGCCACATGTTACCTCCACAGATGGAAACTCAGATTGCCTCCAACTCGCTGCCAACCTGATGATGGTGCAGTGAACATAACTATACATGTCCCCTCCTGGATCTTTGTGAGAATTTCTTTGGCTACACATCCCAGGGTGGAATTTCGGCACCAGAGAGTATGAGTAAACAAGATTTGATTAAGTGCTGACAGGTTTTCTCCAGA
>NW_012140858.1:2772896-2774860 GCF_000956105.1 Propithecus coquereli | reverse complement strand
TACTGTTGTTTTTTTCCCTACCTATTTTTATATAGCTGGTAAGCCAAGAACATTTGCAATCAATGTGATACTAACTTTCAACTCCAATTAAGCAAAATGTTATTCTAAAAATGAATGCTATTCTCCTCATGAAGAGACCTGTACTTCAAAAAACATTACACTCCATATTATATTTTGACTTTCATCAAAAAAATGTGGAAATGTATTTTCTCTTTTGTTACATAAATACCTACATAATATCCTCCATTTTGCCTCTTGATTTGCAAAGCCTAAAGTATTTACTATCTAGCCCTTTAGAGAAAAAGTTTGCTGATCCCTTTTCTAAACTTTGGCCTTCACCCCAACGGCTATTTCTTGTAGCTGTTCATGCTACATTTCCCCTCAAATAAACAAGTTTGTCAAAGGGAACCCCTTCGACTGCCTTAACTAAAATGGGCATTAAATGATATGACTGTGTGATTAAGAAGTCATTTTGAAGTAGTCCTGGTACTGCTTCCCTTTAAATATCATGAATAACTTAAGCGTGAATGGAGGAAAATTAGATAAATGTCAAATAAACTTCCAGAGTAAATATTAAATCAACACACTCTGAGGTTACCCCATTGTCCTTGGGGATCCAAGGACAGTGATGAAGCCTCCAAATCGCTATTCTTGGCATAAAGGACTTTGTCATTTGACTCTCTTACCCCAAGCCAGAACTTCAGTTGAAACTGTCTGTTCTTGGAAACAGGCCCATCATGATACTAGCTGTTGTTCTTGAAAATTAACATTTCAGAAATATTATTTCATTGGGTTCATTGGCTCTGATTTTGGTTATTAGAACAATAGACAATTACTGGCTAACCACCTGGTGAAGAGAGAACTGGAGTACGGGGCCCTGGACATCAGACCTGGTCAGCAGCATCGAGAGCCAGTACCCAGCTGTCAGGTTACCACAACCTAACACAAGTACCTTCATCTTCCCATGGTAGTGTTCCTGTTGAATGCCTGAAGCTTCAGCAACAGAGACTGACTCTAAGCCTCTGTGGGCTAACATCTTTAAGGAGATCAGCCTTGCCTGGGCATGGTGCCTCATGACTGTAATCCCAGCAACTCAGGAGGCTGAGGCAGGAGGACTGCTTGAGGCCAGCAGTTCAACGACAACCTGGGAAACATAGTGAGACTCCATCTCTTAAAAAAGAAAACGACTTTCCTCAGATACAGTTACTTGTCTAAAACAATCGGGACAATAAGTTTATGGATGGAAGGAGATTTAAATTAAAAAAAATAAAAAATAAATAAATAAATAAAAACAAAACAATTAGCCAGGTATAATGGCACACATCTGTACTCCCAGCTACGCAGGGGGCTGAGGCAGGAGGATTACTTGAGCCCAGGACACTTTTTACCCTGGAAGAGGCAGTGATTTTTCCTTACTGGAATTCGCAACTACCCTGGATATGGGGTTGCCTTCGTTGTCTTCATTAACTCTGGCTGTATCACTAATTGAGAGCTTACTGAGTGCCTCATTTATGGATGTGGGAGCCTGCAAAGTGTTGCCTCAGACCAATACACCCATTTTATGGTGAAGGAAGTGTGACAATGTGTATGGAATGACACTCTTCAGAGTTAGGGCACTATTGTCCAAATTGTGGTATATACATTGAAGCTATCGCCTAGTAAATTGTTCTTTATCCGCAATAGATATTATATACAGGTCCAGTAGCCAAGTGATAAAGTAGGATTGGCTCTTCTCACCGTCACTCCCAGAGTCCCATTTGTCCTGTCCTTCTTTTCCCCCAAACTTAGGCTGTGTTGGATTAAAAGTCCTGTTTCTTGGGACCTTAATTCTAGCCCCGAACATGAAGCTATGGCTAATGCCTGGTCTCCGGGTGCTTCATGTCAATAGATTAACAAGCAAAAAAGAAAAAAACAAAGATACTGGTGGGTAGATGCCATTTATAAGATTGAGAAAATTTCTTCTG
>NW_012140858.1:2756426-2759321 GCF_000956105.1 Propithecus coquereli | reverse complement strand
TTAGAGATTTAAGTTTCTCACATTAATTATTAAAATATGTTTTTACAGTCTATCATTTAAGATAAAATACATTTCAGGAAAAGAAAAACATTAATGTCAACAGTAGTATCACTACTATTCAATAAGAACCATACGAAACTGCCAATACTCAAATGTTTTTTGACCTATGAAATGACAATATTACATAGTTCAGCTCAAAACATTCTGAGGAAAAAATTCCTAACCATAATTAATAAAAACCATTCATAATATGATACACAGAAAAATATATTTTAGGTGAAAAAAGAATAAAGCAGGATTTGGCCACACCACAAAATCCATGAGAAGCTTTCAAATTTGAACACTTTACATGCACATCATTTGCACATCTGCCTTGGAGGTTTATACAGCATTTGCTTCTATCGGTACATAGTAAATCAAACATACTCCTACATACATGTACACACAGACATGGTTTCAAAATAGTGGCTGAAACATCTTGCTCTTATCCATCTGTCCTCCAGTCTTTCCTATCTTCATGAATAACACTACAATTGATCTACATAGACTAATAAGAGAATTGGAAGTTAATCTTGACACCTCACAGTCCCTGAACCCCATATCTAATACATTTCCCAATCCTATTTATTTTATCTCTAAAAATCCCTCAACTCCAACCACTTCTCTCCAAGCTAACATGGTCTCTTGCCTGCATGTTTGAACAGCTTCCTAAGCAATCTCCCAGCAAACTCTCCTGCTATTGCCACTGACTGCCCATTGCTGTCCTTTCTCCAGCTGTTGTCAGACGGATTTTTAAAAACACACCACTTATCATGCCACGTCTCTATTTTAAAACACTTCAAATGCTTCCCATTTTTATAAAGACACAAACCTTTAACATGGCATTCATAGGCCTACATGATCTGGCCTCAAAACATTCATGACTTAGTATCAGTTGAGCATGAACCAGGAAAGATCACACAAGGGGTTAGGATGACTTTTTTTTTTTTTTTCTGGTCTGTTGCCTGGGTTAGAGTGCAGTGACAGGATCTTAGCTCATTGCAACTTCCAACTCCTGGGCTCAAGTGATCCTCCCACCTAAGCCTCCCAAGTAGCGAGGACTATAGTCACGTACCACCATGCCAGGCTAATTTTTTTTTTCATAGAGACGGGGTCACATTCTGTCTCCCAGGCTGGTCTCGGACTCTTGGCCTGAAGCAATTCTCCCACCTTGGCCTCCCAAACTCCTGAGCTGACTTTTTAAGTAGGTCACAAACAGAACGTCATAGTTCCTAGGTTCATTGCCGTGTGCTCAGCTCCTCCCACAAAACCAGCCTCTTTCTGGTTTTTGGGGTGCAGAAGGGGACCATTAGCACAAGGCAGAAATGAGCCATAGCTTCTAACAGCCCCAGCTGGCAGCACAGGATACTGTCTCACAATATTTCTCTCACCTGGAATGCTGTTCCCACGTGCTCTCCATGTCTTCGTACCCTCCCTAAGGTTCAAGACCTACAAGCCCCACCGTAGCCAGGAAGCATTCTCTGCCCCCGCCAGCTCAATGTGTGCTAGACATTATGCTGAGGGTTTTACGCATGTCATCTCATTGAATCCCTGCAGCATTCTGTTAATTATCCCCATGAAGAGGAAACTAAGGCTCAGAGAGGTTAAAATCTGTCCTCATGGGTTCCAAACAGCAGAGACAGGAATGAAGCCCAGGTCTGCATGACCCCAGAGCCTGTGCTCTTAGACACTTTCTATGTGCTACCACCACCCTAGAAGCACCCCTTTATTATATACAGTCTGGACTTGCTACCTACCCCTCAGCTGGGGCATTTCATACGCTTCTAGAATCAAGTTTGTACTAAGTATATGAAGCATTTTCCCAACTTCATTGAAGATTCATTGAAGAAAGAAATGATGTCTTGTCTTCTTTTCTCTTCTGGGCCCACGTATAGACTTACATATAGTGATTCAATACTTGTTCATTCATTGTGGGAAGACGGAAGGCTGCAGTGGTTGGGTTCAGATAATACAGAGAAGGAATTAAAATGTACTGAATACCAGATGCCATACTTTAAAGACGTAATTTTAGTTAATCCTATTTTAATGCTTTGTGATAGGTACTGTTATCTTTGGTAGAGACAGTTTCTTTGTTTCTGGGGCTTGTAAAAATTGAGTAGCTCACATAATTCCACACACTGTGTGAGAGGTAGAACAAAGATTCTCACACATTCCATTTCCCTGTTACACCCATTCCTGCCACACATAATTGGCTCTCTGATTCCAAAGCCAGAACCACAGTTCAATCTGGTTCCAAAGGCAGCCCTTCAGAACATCCACTATTTTTCTTGAGAATGTGTTCTGAGAAATTTAAGGTCACTAACCGGATCTAAAAGAGGTGGGATGCCACATTTCAAAAGGGTAGGAACAATCCTTGGCCTCACACCAGTGAATGAAAGACCATTTCATGGGGGTGGGGAGGGGAAAGGTAGTGCCCCGTGGACAGAAATCTGGACCCAGAATGGATATAAAGACAGAGGAGCTATGGACTGGAGTCGCTGTTGGGGAAAGACTCACCCCTGGCAACTGACGAGGAGACAGTGCTGTTCCCTATCAAGATGAAGCTGCTGTTGCTGAGTCTGGGCCTGGCTCTAGTCTGTGCCTCCGAAGAAGGAAGGGAGGATCTTGTGAGAAGCAACTTCGATCTGTCAAAGGTAGAGTCGTGGAGTGTAGTAACTTTTGACTTGGGTTATGGGGGTGGGGGCTTGGATGATTCTGAAGCCCAGTGGGTCCTATGGGGGGTTGCAGAAGTTCTTAACATGTTAGACAAAAAGCGTGGTTTCCGGCCTTGGACTAAGAGCAATTGCACCGTATGAAAAGATGACAATGCTTGGGGACCTGCATTTCCCTGGAGGG
>NW_012140858.1:2750336-2752456 GCF_000956105.1 Propithecus coquereli | reverse complement strand
TTTAGCTCCGGCTTTGTGCCAGGCACCGCTGGGCATTAAGGATACAGGGGAAAACAAACCGACAAAATTCCTATCCTTGTGGAGTTTATATGCTATTCAGGGAGCTAGACAAT
Organism: Propithecus coquereli; assembly: GCF_000956105.1. Lineage (NCBI taxonomy): Eukaryota > Metazoa > Chordata > Mammalia > Primates > Indriidae > Propithecus > Propithecus coquereli. The sequence goes on along the minus strand of NW_012140858.1, from coordinate 2,752,343 downwards.
AAACAAGTGAATAACCAATATGAAATTGCAGGGACTATGTGCTGGGACAGAAAATAAAGCAGGGCGAGAGAGCAACTTTGAGGACAGCAAGCCCTGCAAAGCTGTAGGAGAAACGTGTTTTAGGTAGAGGGAAGAGCAATAGCAGAGGTCGTGGGATGGAGGCAAGCTCGACACGTTCAGGAACAGCAAAAGGTCCAGTGCAAGAGCGAGCAGGCTGGGACCTGAGGTTGGACTCTGAAAAGTCAATACTGTAAGCAGTTCAGATGATTTCTACCAATAGGAGTGGTGGGAAGACATTGGGGATTTTGAGCAAGGGATGAAAGCGATCTCACTCATTTCCACTCTTATAAATTTGCTCTGGAAGCTATGTAGAAAACAGATTCCACTTGTGAATAGAAATCAATGAAATGAAGATTAGAGCCAATAGCTATTGCCACGTTTCTCAAATTTGTCAAAGTAACAGACTTTTCACTTTTTAAAAGGGACCATAATGTGAACCAGTTCTGTACTCCGCTGAGACTCTTTAGCTAACAGTTGCAAATTATATTTATAGTCATACATAAATAACAAAACTAAGCATTCACTAATACTCCTGACGACAGAAACCTCACAACCCACAGAGGAAGAATCAAAGCACACTGCCGCCGCCGAGCGGCCGCGGGATGCAGCGCAGTCCTGGCCAGCAGGGGGCGACCCTGGGCCTTGCTGCCCTTGCAGCCGCGGGTCCTCCCAGCCAAGCACAGACTCGGACTTCCTGTTGGCCAGCTTCAACCATCTTCACCTGCGTCCCATGCTGCTGATGGAAGATGCCTTTATGAATTCCTCCCCTTTCATCCGTGGGTGAGCTGGAACAGATACAAGCCCCGACTGTCACAGAGATCTTGGCAAGGCTGCTGCCCCTGCACCCCATCGGAATAGGTCTTTCTAAGGCCACCTGTTATCTCCAGGACACTAAATCAAATGGATATCTTTTTCAGTCCTTATTTTACTTGACTTTTCAGCAGGAGTTCACCCACCTCCTCTTTCCTTCCTTTTTTATATACTAAGTTAAAACGTAATTGAAGAAAGAATGCTCTCAAAAACATGCAACTGAGTATACTATACCACATGCAGTAAAGCTGAAGGTGACAGTCATTTAACATGGAATGTCACACAAATGGATATTTCTCCTTGTACAAAACCGTTTATATAGCTGCTTTTTTTATTTCAGCATATTATGGGGCTACAAATGTTTAGGTTATGTATATCGCCCTTGGCTCCCCACCCCAACTCAGAGCTTCAAGCGTATCCATCCCTCAGACGGTGCACATCGCACTCTCTGTATGTATATACCCATCCCTTCCCCCATCTGCCCGACGCCTGATGAATGTTATTCCTGTATGTGCATTTAGGTGTTGATCAGTGAAACCAATTGGATGGTGAGTACATGTGGTGCTTATTTTTCCATTGTTAGGATACTTCACTTAGTAGAATGGGTTCCAGCTCTATCCAGGATGATACAAGAGGCGCTTATATAGCTGCTTTATAATAAAAGATATCAAACTAGGTTTATAAATAATATATGTGAAAGAATTGGTAGATTTTTAAAGCATACATTTCAAATAAATACATTCCATATAGTCTATTCAAAAACTAGCTCAATTTCTTTTGCATTCTAAATAAAATCTAAATGCCAACATCGGAATTGATGGTAACCACAAAAAATTGACTCTGAAACTAATAATAAAATACACATTTTGCATTAATCTGTATTAAGTGGATTAAATAGGGCAAAACCAAGAAATACCACTTATTTCCACATGGCACACAAATAGGCACATTTAATAGTCCAGTTTTAAGCATCTCGTTAGAGATTTAAGTTTCTCACATTAATTATTAAAATATGTTTTTACAGTCTATCATTTAAGATAAAATACATTTCAGGAAAAGAAAAACATTAATGTCAACAGTAGTATCACTACTATTCAATAAGAACCATACGAAACTGCCAATACTCAAATGTTTTTT
>NW_012140858.1:2746653-2748811 GCF_000956105.1 Propithecus coquereli | reverse complement strand
AGATAAAATTCAAACTCCTTACCCTATGGGCCCTAAATAATCTGGCATTCCCTATTTATAGCTTAACTTTATGTCATACCATTCTCCCTCTCTCCTCATGACCCCGCCACCCTCGTCTGGTTTCTGTCTTCACATAAGATGAACCTCTGCACATCCCGTTCCCTCTGTCTGAAAGCTCTTGCTGACACGCTTCCCATGGTTGGCATATTCTCGTCCTTTGGGTCCCAGCTCAGGTCTCACCTCCTAAGACTGATCTTCTTGACCATGTAGATGGTTTGTGTTCTGTCAACTTGGTTAAGTTGGGAACTGAATTTCCCAAAATTGTTTTCTGTATGACGCCAGGTTAGAGTTGATCAAAAGAGGAAGTTGCTTGACATTTGGCAAGCAGAAGTAAAGCAATGGCTATTCGTCTGTGACGGTCACTAGAGTCAGATGTGGTGATGGACAGATAAACGCAGAGGTGCCCAGCAGGTTACAGCTTGTACTTGGTCTCCCCACCCAAACCCCACCCTGTCTGGCTCCTCTCTGGCTGCTGGCCCTGCTCACTACCAGCAGCCTCAGGCCTGCCCACCACCAGATGCTTGGCTGTCACTCACAGAGGCGGTAGCTACAAAGAAGCAATAGCCTCCCCAAATGTGGTCTCATATCAGATCCTCTCAAACCAGCTCCTCAGAATACTTGAAAGAACCCATACCCCAGGGTTTACTGAAGTCCAGAGACACCCCCGGATTACTTGTCTCCAGCTCCCCCAATCACTTCTAATGATCTCACAGTAGATACCCCAATCACTGGCCCCGACTGTTCCCATCTGTGACTCATACAGACTCACAATTCCAAAACCCCTTAAGTTCCCAATTTCTGACACAGATGCCCCACACCACACACATCCCTATCACCATCCTCACAGGCTGTCTCCCTCATCCTGATTCTGAGTCTAGGACCCCTAAGGGCCATCTCAGCACTATAGGAGTCCGAATGCAGGCAGCTGCTGCAGCCACCCCAGGGACGGCTTTGGGTCTCCCTCTTGAGGGCACATCCACTGCGCATGCTCTGTGGAAGCCTGCTGGCTTGGAGGGCTGCTGGTCAACCCCTGCCCACCCATCCTGCGGCCAGCGCAGTTTGTACGTAAGATGGCCAGGTCCTTGTCTCTGCTGCCTTAGGAGGTGACCATCTTGGGATGGGATCGAGCCTGTCCTTCAAAACCAACTCCCCTCACAACCGAGCCACTTCAAGGCCACCCACCAGGGAGCAAGACAAAGGGTAGCATCCCTTGGGATGTTTTTGTGTGCAGTTTTGTTTGGGTGGGCCGTCTAGGAGTGCAACTCAGGGCTTGGGGAACTCGAGGTCTCACGGCCTGTTGTGTCCAGGGTATGGTGGGCAGGGATGAAGTCAGGCCACAGAGGAGCACGATGCAGATGAGGAGACCACCCCAGAGTGCTTCCTGTGTGTTATGTTCATGCACATGTTAGAGTAGGAGACTAGGAGACAGGGCTGAGACCCAATGCGGGGGCTTGAAGATGGGGTGCAGCTGTTAAAGTAAACAACCCTCAAGATAACTAGAGGGGCTCATAACTGCAGGCGAGAACTGGCTTCAGCTGGTTTTTCAGCTATCTTTGCTACCTTACATGAACTTTGGCTAATTATAATATCATTTACATTGTGGTTTTAAAATTTCTCCACCCTTGAAATCATAATAGCAGTTCCAAGACAACCATATAAAGTATAAGAATGAGAGATAACCCAATTCTAGGAATTACTACCCAAGTTCTTAGTAAAAGCCAACCCCTTAGCCTTGAATACTCTTCCCTTCAATTAGTAAGACTTCAAAAGGCCCAAAACCACCTCCTCCTGGAGCAGTTGCTCTTTTCAAGCCTGTCCCGCACACATGCGAGCGCCCTCTCTCTCTCTCTCTCTCTCTCATTTTCACATGTGCACATGCATACTTTCACTTTCAATAAAAAAAAAAAAAAAGCTGTTGCTTACTTGGCTTATGTGGTGCATCCTGAAATTATTTTCCCGATGATTACCACGAACTTGGAAAAACCTCTACTCGGAGGCTGCTAACACACAGACTATGCTTCTTTCCACTAACACACACTGGGTGAGCTGATTGTGATGATTCCCACCTGGGGGAGAGAAGGGGCTGCATGCCCACAAA
>NW_012140858.1:2745208-2746603 GCF_000956105.1 Propithecus coquereli | reverse complement strand
GGGACACTGTGAGTGCTACATGCAAATGGATGGCAAGGGATGGCAGACGTACCTATTGCATGTATATCTTCTGCTCACGTTCATCCTCCGTTGTCCCATCAGACTTCACTTAAAAAACACAAGCTTAAAAATAAAATTATTAATAATTTGAAGACTACGGCAAGACATTAAATCAAGCGTGGGTCCTACTGAGCACTAAGCCCTGTGGGAACGTGCAGGTTGCACTCTGGAGAAGCTGGCCCTGCTCAGCACATGCACATGCGCAGCCTTATGCAAACGATCTGTCACTTTACAGATCGGTCCCTGCTGCTCAGGAATCAGGCTCTGCGGGCCTGGGTGCTCTAGGCTTGCTTGGTGAGCAGAGCATGGAGCCTGGCAATGGCCTAGTGCAAGGCCACCCCAGTGCAGCATCATCTGCCCAGTGAGCCAGCTGTGCCACTAGGGGCGCTCGCTGGAGCGTGCTGCCCAGAGGCCACAGCTTGTCTGGGGTCATCTCCAGCGCACCCACACGCATGCAGAACATCAACACCAGGATGAGCATGCAGGCTTTCAGAGACACCTGGCTGTGCTGGGCTGAAGGCTTTACATTATTTGGTCCCTTTTATGTGATTTACGTTGCAACTTTGTAGTGTGACGTTATTACCTATCTTTTCTTTTAAAAGCTTTTGTTTTCCTTAGTTATTTATTGCTAATAGTTTTGTTTTCTTTATGGACCTCTCCCTTATTTATTAACTGGCAGAAGTAATTATTTCTTTCCCTCCTCTTCTTCTCCCCCACCCTTCTTTTTCCTCCTTTTAAACATGGAGACCATTCTCAGAGCTCTTGACCCTCTCCAGTCAGATACTTGCACTTGTGCTGACTTCAACGCTTTCATCCTGCGAGTCTTCTTTCCTGTTATCCTAGGAGTTCCCTTTACTTCTCTCTTATGTATCATCTCCTGTTTCCTGGATCCCAGATCTTTCCTTTTCTTAGTTTCTTTCCTCATTTTGTGAATCTCTTCCTCCAGCAGCTTCCTGAAAACACATGGGAGTAAAAATTTTCAACTTTTCATATGTGAAACTGTCTTTATTCCACTCTTACTGTGATTCATAGCTTGACTCGATATAGAACTCTAGGTTAAAAATCACTTTCCCTGTAAATTTTGAAGGCCTTTCTCTATAATTTTCTAGCTTCCAATATTCCTGTTAAGAATGCCATTCTGATTTTGTATGTGACTTATTTTTTTCTTATTAACTATTAGCTTCTCTTCTTTGTTTTTTTGTTGTTGTTGTTGTTGTTGTTGTTGTTGTTTAGTTTCTTTCCTCATTGTTCCTCATTTTGGCTTTTTTCATTCACCAGCATATAAATCACAGGATGTATCACTTTACATTGTACCAACAATGTTTGAAAATTCTG
>NW_012140858.1:2735304-2737092 GCF_000956105.1 Propithecus coquereli | reverse complement strand
TAGATTCAGTGGGGAAAGGTTAAGATAGCATTAGCAACAGTAAAAAGAAAAGGTCACTTACCCAACACCCTCCCTCCTCCTGTTCTAGTAAATAACGTAAATGAGAAGGTAGGCTGAGATCTATTTCTTCACCATTTTTCTCTGTAATAGAATTTCTCTCCATCCTCCTGTCAATCCAAGGAACACTTAATAAGTTTGTGTGTTCTCTTTCTTCTCTGCTTATTTAGTGCTCCATGATTGGTTCCACACCTGGGCTCCAGCATCTTCCCTCCCTGGTCCCCATGTCCTGCTATGACAAGTTCTGTGACCTGGTTCCCATCACTGTCACACACGAAAGCATTATCCCTGCGTCTTCAGGATCTGCCCTAATTGCCTAAGAAGACTCATCAGTTCACCAAGAATCAAAAGTTTTCTCTGAATTTCGCACTCTCACTTCTATGCCCAGGGGAAGTCTACCATGAATAACACCTTCCTTGACATGGTCAATAAATAATGAGCCTTGCAATCATGTGACTTGTCTTTGTGTCTGTGAGAGATGTAGGGCTGACGGCGAGCAAATGAGGGAATTTTCTTGGCCCTGCACTCATGATTTTCCTGTAGCTTCTAGAATCTTCTCTGAGTTCCAGGATGCTCCCTCCTCTGCAATAATTCTCTGCCCATTATCCCAGGTCCCCGTGAGTGCTACTTGCTCCTTGATTTGCCTATTTCTCAGTGACCTGATATGACCACTCTACATAACGTAAGAATTCAAGACTTGCCCCATAATTTCTCCAGCCCAGAATTCTCTTTTTCAGCGTGGGCGCTGAGGGATAGATGCTGCTAAGGCTGATTCAGGACACGCCTCCTTATCCCAGCTTCTTTATGCCAACCATCCTATGAGATGGCTTCAGGGTACTTTCACGCTCTTGGAAAACCTCCTTCCACCACCTCTGTTATCTACTGTGAACATATCAAGTGAGATTCCATTAACTGTGAGCAATATCTATCTTCTGCAATCTGTACTTAGTGCTGTCAGGAGGCACCAAGGGGGATAAATGTTATTAACTTCCTTTGGGAGCTAACAGGCTTTGGAGCAGAGGGAAATTAAAGATCCTTCAGCAGGAATGACCCTTTCCCAGCACCAGCAGATAAAAACAATGTAAAATTACACATGGAACAAAACAGGACGGAGGATTGTCCTGCAAAAAGAATGGCTCAGTCATTACAGGAAGAAATGTTATTGAGAGAAGCCTTTCTAGGTATTTGAAGCTCCCCAAATCTTTCTTGGCCTCCAGACTGGAACACTAAATTAGGTTGAGGTTATTTCTCCTCAATCAAGTATTGGTCTTGTTTGCCAAAATATGGCAAAAGGTTATATAGAAGGCAGTCAGTTATGCTGGGATCTCTCATTTTTTAATGTTGTCATTTAAGGGACACAACAGCTAATGCCCAGACGTGCATGACCTGGCATATCCTTGAGATGTGTAAACAATTAAAAACAGTAACAACGAAGGGCCATGTCGATGATGAGAGACAGCAGGGTGGTGCTATGAGTCCAGAAATGACAGCCCAGAAGGAGGTATAGAAAGACACTCAGCTATTCCCAGGTCAAGACGGCAGCTACAGCTCACACTGAAACCTACCCCTTCGACTCCTCCAAACATTTTGTGCAAATGAAGTGTGAAATATTAAGAACACCCAAAGGCAAGGAGGAAATGTCCATAGATCAGAAAAGGAGCAATCCCTTTCTAAAGAAAGCAAAAAGAATAACAACAAAAAAATAGATAAGAATGATGAGGATAAACAGAC
>NW_012140858.1:2730117-2731628 GCF_000956105.1 Propithecus coquereli | reverse complement strand
ATGTGAGATACCTTACAAACTGTGCTTACCTTTCTGTGACAGCAGTTTCTGATTAACCTTTATGGCCTGACCTTAAGACAATGCTAGTTACATATGACTGTTTCCCAACCGTGTTTGTGAACATTTTAAAACGTTACCATTGCCCCATAAGGGGTCCCCCTCCTGCTCAGGAAAGGATCCCTACTCTGTCTGTGGAGTAGGGCTGTCTGTCTCTCTCTGAATAAACTTCCTCTCACTAGTTGGATCACTCAAATTCTTTCCTGCATGAAGCCAAGAACCCACTTGGCAAGTTCAGGGGGTGTTCTTCCTTTCATTGAGACATGCCCTGCATGGGAAGAACACTATCGTAAGATTCTTGTACCATAGTAGACTGCAATAATGTACAGATGGATAAAGCAAAGTAACCATTACAATGACAAAACAAAGTTATAGCTAATAAAGCAACAAAGGAGATGAAAGGGAATCATCACATATACTCAATTCAAAAGGGGGCAGAAAAAGAGGAAAGGGGAAACAAAATATAAGACAAAGGTAAAATCAATGACGACAGTAGATTTAAAGCTTTCTAACTGCTGCCCAGTGCTCCTCCAGGTGCATTCGCCGCATGTTACCTCCAGCGATGGAAACTCAGATTGCCTCCAACTCGCTGCCACCTGATGATGGTGCAGTGAACATAACTATACATGTCCCCTCCTGGATCTTTGTGAGAATTTCTTTTGCTACACATCCCAGCGTGGAATTTCAGCACCAGAGAATATGAGTAAACAAGATTTGATTAAGTGCTGACAGGTTTTCTCCAGAAAGGCTGCACACATCTACACTTCTACCAAGAGTGCATGAGGTCCCTGTATTTCCACAGCTCTTGCAACCTGACATTATCCCGCTTTCCCAGGGTTGCCAGTGCAGTACGTGTAAATTGTTATCTCCACGTTACTTTAATTAACATTTCTCTGGATACTAAAGAGTTGGAAAATCTCTTCCTATACTTGTTAAGCCTTTTCGGGTTTCCTGTTCTGTGAATTATAATATCTATGCATGTCCATTTTTCCATTTAAACATCTGTCTTTTTCTTGTGCATATATGTAGGAGTCCTTGGAATATTATAGTTTGTTGATTTCAGATATTGCAAATATCTTCTCCCACAGTCACTGTTTATTAACTTGGTTCATAATGTCTTTCATTGACACCGACTTTTGATGTAATCAAATCCATCATTTGCAGGGGAGAGCTTATGTTTTGTGCTTGTAAAGTTTTGTTTTAGAAGTTCTTTGCTGCTTCTGGTACACAAAAGTATTCTTCTATGTTTTCTCACATTAACTTGATAGCTTTACCTTTCACGTTTAGGTCTTTAATCTATCTGGAGTCCACCTTTATATGTGATATTAAGTAGAAATCTAGTTTTCCCTACTCCATTTACTAAACAATATCTCTTTCTCTCATTGATCTTTAATGACACGTTTAACATACATTAAAAACCACATACATATATGGAACAGCCACTAAAATCTTTA
>NW_012140858.1:2728349-2730067 GCF_000956105.1 Propithecus coquereli | reverse complement strand
TAGCAATAGTGATAAAATCAAGCAAAATAATATTGTCTGGTGACTGAACAAAAAAATGTTCGAAACTTAGGTGGAATCAGAAACTCAAGTTATGGGGAGCGTAGAGGGGGAGGGAGCCAGCCCCATCAATTTCTCTTGGGCATTAACTCGTTCTGTTTCACAGCATAAATGGACAGTGCAATGAACTTCCTTTGATTTGTGACTCAACAGGAAAGGATGGTGAATGTAGTGTTGAATGTAAGTATACAAAAAAATTCTTTCTAAAATCTACTTCCAGCTGCAAGGAATTTGCTAAAGCCCAATATCTTTATGATCATGATCAATTCTTGATCAATGCTTATTTAGGTAATATAACAGGGGCCATCTAATAGCCAATATCCTGAATTTGGGAGAACTTTGTATGTAAAAGCCAATGCTTGACACGTAATTCCATCAGATGAAGAAGGCAGTTCGGTTGTGTGTACCTCCTGCAACAAAAGCTAATTGGCAGGGAAAGAAAAGTAAATTGGCAGGACAGATTCTCATTCCCTGCCATGTTTCTGATAATGCCCGGTGGCCGTTGCCACAACCCGTTACTCAGGATGTAGCATGAGGTACGTGATGCCGGTGGGGCTTAGAGAGAGGACAAAGACACATCACTGACAGAGATGCTGAGGGGTGTGGGTAAGTATCAGGGAAGAAGATAAAGCGTGAGCTGCTGCTGTGGGCTACATTTTTCAACAACTAGCAGTCAGTCTACCCTATCTTTAGAAGTCGCTTCACGAAGCCCAGGGAGATGCAAATGAAAGGCATTGAACATCCTCGCTCTCTATCTCTTCCAGGAAATGCACTTGGATTTGTTTTGTGGGAAAGAACAGGTAAAGGGTTTCAACTGCTCCCCATGGACCAAAGAAGTTCTGAGCTGTATTCTGTTTCCTCCACAGACGATGGGCACAATGTAGCTGTCATCCTTGAAACTGACTATATTGGCCACATTGTTTATCATGTCGACAATTACAACAATGAGGAAAAATCCCAAATTATGGTGCTCTTTGGTAGAGTATTTTCTTGCTGGCATTCATCTTGGGGTGGGGAGAAAGGGAAGGAAGGAACCCTAGATACACAGTGGTCTTCTCAGTCTTAGCCTGGACTATCTCTCCTCTTCAGAAGACAGATGCTTTTACTTGGTAAACCCTCAGGCTCAGTGAAAGGAAGATTATGAAATCTCTCGTCATGCCAGAAAGATATCCTACTGATGTCAAACTCAGGAGAGGTTATCTCCACCCCCTAAGGCTTCTGCCTCAGCATCCAATTGGTGCCATCCATTTTCCCATCCCTCTGGAGCCCTGTCCCCTCATGTACCTCTGTGACCAACACACGAGACACGGCAGTCACTGTCACTCTTCCCACAGGCCGAGAACCGGATGTGAGCCCAGAACTCAAGGAAAAGTTTGGGGAATATTGTGAAAAATATGGAATTGTTAAGGAAAACATACTTGACTTGACCAAAGTTGGTAAGTTGAGCTATTTGGCTTTCTCACCCTAAATTCCATGTTACAGAATTGAGAAATCCAAGGGAAAGTAACACCCCAAATCAGTCCCCTGTGTCCTAACCTGGAGAATCATGCGGTTTCTTTCTAAAAACTAAACTGGTGTTGGTGTCTGAATGTGTTCTGTTCTGCCTCTACAGATCGCTGTCTCCAGGCCCGAGACAATGCAGTGGCCTAAGCCTCCAGGTT
>NW_012140858.1:2723943-2724627 GCF_000956105.1 Propithecus coquereli | reverse complement strand
TGACCAGTGAAAGTGAGTAGATGTTCCCAGTGTTCTGGGCATCAGGATTTTTAAAAGCTCCCCAGGTGATTCAAAAGCACCGCCAAAGCTGAAAAGTACTTACGTAAGGATGGAATGAGTTGGTTCTGCCACGTAACTCTGAACTAGAATCTCTGGAACTGGAGCCCAGCTATAGTGCCCTGGAGAGGGGGAGCTGGGAGCAGCCCCAACGATGCTCTTGGCTACCTCGGAGGGAGTCTCCCAAAGCTCAGTTTCTCACCCTCTCTCCCTCAGAGCTTGGAGATGCAGGGAGGAGGCCGGTGGGCGGGGGAATTGCGGATTGGCCCCTTCAGATCTGCCCGGGTGTCCAGGGGAGCCCAGACAATACCCAAGGCCGGCTTGAAGGATCCTCTCGCGGGCCCCTGGACCAGGCTCGTCCCGTCAGCAGCAGAGAGAGATGCCCGCGGCCAGTGGGTGGTGGCGGAGAGCCTGGTGCCCCCTGGTGGCCGCCTGCGCGCATTGCAGGCTCTGCCCGCCGCGGCAGCCGGGCGCAGCTCAGAAAGAGCCAGGTGTCCCTCTGGCCAGGCCTCTTCCAGAAGGCTCGGGGGGTGGCTCACGCTGGCTTCCCCCATTCTCTGCAGGCCTGAAAAGCCAGGTCGGTGCGGAGCATGGAAGAGAAGACAGCCCAAAGGGGATGTAGGGAGA
>NW_012140858.1:2718600-2723676 GCF_000956105.1 Propithecus coquereli | reverse complement strand
GCCATTTGACTCTCTTACCCCAAGACAGAACTTCAGTTGAAACTGTCTGTTCTTGGAAACAGGCCCATCATGATACTAGCTGTTGTTCTTGAAAATTAACATTTCAGAAATATTGCTCCATTGGTTTCAAAAAGTTTATGGTGGCTCTGATTTTGGTTATTAGAACAATAGACAATTACTGGCTAACCACCTGGTGAAGAGAGAACTGGAGTACGGGGCCCTGGTCGTCAGACTTGGTTGGCAGCACTGAGAGCCAGTACCCAGCTGCCAGGCTCCCACAACCTACCACGACTACCTTCATCTTCCCACGGTGCTGATAAACCTGAATTAGTCCTGCACACGATTTTCCTCAAACACCGCTGAACAGTGCCGCCTCTGGACCCTTGTCCTTGCCACTCCCTTTGTCTGAAACATTTGTCCCCCAGATATCTGCACAACTCACTCCCTGTGGTTTTCTGCCCTCAGGTGTCACCTCATGGAGGGTACCCCCCTGAACTCCAAGCATAAAGCAGCACTCTTTCCCCGCCCTCCGTGTCTGGCCTCTCTTATCTATTTGCTTATTGCCTGTACCTGCTCCCTCTAGAATGAAAGTGCAAGAAAGTCACAGAGTTTATTTTGTTCACTGCAGTAGTGGTCGCCTGAAACAGCGCCTGGTATGACACAGGTACTCGAGGTTTGTAGCTTTAATGAGTGGGTTCCCATGTTCTGCATGGGAAGGATTAGAAAACCCGTTTTCTTTCTCCCTTATCTTGCCCTAATATTTTCAGGAGGGTGTCTCAGTTCAGACTGAAGAATGTGAGGTATTTAGGATTTTGCCCACTGGTGGAATTGGAGAGAAGGGAACTCGAAGGAGATTGCTCCATAAACATCTCTTCATAAAACCCTGGGATCTTGGAACAGGGACCTAGTTATTCCTCATACACACGAGAAGAGCCGGCCTAGCAACCAGCCTCTAAGAGAAGAACTGGGGCCCGTGACCCTCATTCTCCACCTTCTACAACCCTGGCCACAGTGCTGCCTCACTCCCAGTTCTGTCCAGCCTCCCAGGAGGTCTTGAAAGAAGTTGGGGTTCAAGAAGCTATTGAAAGAGCAGATTTTTAGGATTCAGAAGACAAAGAAGGACCAAGCATGTGGGGAGTTCAGGAGGTAGCCTTTACCTATGCTTTATTGTTCTTCATTTCCTCAAATCAGTTCCCTAATCTACTCACATACTCTCACAGCAGATAAAGATATAAGACTCCACTCAACAAAAACAAGGGGATTACTACCTTAGTGGTCTTCTTGTATGATACCTACATTGCTATATCTCTTCCCCAAACTGACAGCTATGCCTGCATTTTCACATTCCTTAAGGCCAGGAAAAGATACGTAGAAAGCTCTCCCCAACACTGAGTTGCTGCTCTTCATCCTCCTTCACTGTTATTTTTCATCTCAGCTCTAAAGCAAGGAGTATAACACAGATCACTTATTTCTTCCTCATCTGTAAAATGGAAATAGTAATAATACCTAAATAACAGATTGCTGTGAAGATTAAATTGCAAAGCACTTAAAACAGTGCCTGACACACAGCACTATCTAAAGAGTTTGCTGTTATTATTCTTTTAATAAATTTCTTGATTCAGTTTGATAATGGTTGTAATTTTTACATCTTTTTTACATGTATTGTCATAATTGAGCTTTGTCAGAGTATATTTTATAGTATAATTTTTATAAAATTTTTATATTAAGCTAATGCTAACTGCATAAAATATATGAGAGCTTTCCACCTGAAAATAACTCAAATAGCCTTGGGATGAACTATTGTTAGAGATTATAGTTCAAATTACAGAGAATTCATCTATAGAACCATTGGGCCAACATTGGTAATTGGTTTCTTCTAGTTTTCTATTTCTCTTGGGCTGTGATTTTTGTGTTGTCCACCGAAGACTCATGTTTCTCCTAGGCACACTGAAGTTGGACGTGGCCGCTGACACGCTTTGACCAGTGAAAGTGAGTAGATGTTCCCAGTGTTCTGGGCATCAGGATTTTTAAAAGCTCCCCAGGTGATTCAAAAGCACCGCCAAAGCTGAAAAGTACTTACGTAAGGATGGAATGAGTTGGTTCTGCCACGTAACTCTGAACTAGAATCTCTGGAACTGGAGCCCAGCTATAGTGCCCTGGAGAGGGGGAGCTGGGAGCAGCCCCAACGATGCTCTTGGCTACCTCGGAGGGAGTCTCCCAAAGCTCAGTTTCTCACCCTCTCTCCCTCAGAGCTTGGAGATGCAGGGAGGAGGCCGGTGGGCGGGGGAATTGCGGATTGGCCCCTTCAGATCTGCCCGGGTGTCCAGGGGAGCCCAGACAATACCCAAGGCCGGCTTGAAGGATCCTCTCGCGGGCCCCTGGACCAGGCTCGTCCCGTCAGCAGCAGAGAGAGATGCCCGCGGCCAGTGGGTGGTGGCGGAGAGCCTGGTGCCCCCTGGTGGCCGCCTGCGCGCATTGCAGGCTCTGCCCGCCGCGGCAGCCGGGCGCAGCTCAGAAAGAGCCAGGTGTCCCTCTGGCCAGGCCTCTTCCAGAAGGCTCGGGGGGTGGCTCACGCTGGCTTCCCCCATTCTCTGCAGGCCTGAAAAGCCAGGTCGGTGCGGAGCATGGAAGAGAAGACAGCCCAAAGGGGATGTAGGGAGACAGGGAAGGATGAGATTACAGCCTTCCTCTCTAAGGGGGGAGGCTGGTTGTTTTACAACCCGGGCGTCGGGAAGCCCCCAGACCTCTCTGGTCTCATCTGGGGGCCTTCAGGATTGCAGACCTTGGAGTTAGAGCCTGCAAGGAGCCCTGCGTTGGCAGAACCTGCAGCCAGTGGGTGGTTCGTTGTTCTGCTGCCCACAGGTTTGTTGCCCAATGGTTAAATTATAATCTTTAAAGAATAGCTCCTCCCAAAGCTAGTTGAGTGATTTTCAGATGGAAAATGTGTTTGGGAGCCCAGGGCTCATCTAGGTATCTCCAGAATCTGGACCTCAGAATTATTTTGGAGTCTTCCTGTTAGGGACAAAAAAACAAGAGGTGCTGGAATAGGAGCAGAAAAACAAGGAGGAGGAAACAGTTAAAGAAAAACAATAAGAAGGAAATAGTTACAGAAATATAACCAAGAGAAACAGTTATGTCAGTCTTAAAGAATGGGGTAATTAGACCATGGAACAGTGACCACCAATCAGAAAATAGAGGAACGTCATCAACAGTGACTTTCCCTATCACACGTATAGGAGAAAGGAATGTCTGAACATAACCTTTAAGTTATGTCCATACCTGGAAAAATCTAGACCCCAAAACCTGTGACATATGGTCATAAGTAATTATAACTGATCTTTACATCAACATATACGACTAGCATATAAAAAGAAAAACATAGAGGAAGACAGTGTCTTCTCCACTCGCAGAGACAGACCCTTAGGAAATGTACTTTCGCTTTGCACCCTTAGACTTTCCTTACGATAAACTCTTCACACATGCTTGCTGAGTGTCTGTTATCTCTCCCCATTGTGTGGGCCAAGGCTTGTGATTCCTCCCAGCCAGGAGCCCAAGAACTGGGGAGACACTTCAGAGTCCAGCCATGGATGGGACCATGACATTCCTTCATACCCACCTTCATCAGGGGCCATCTCCACTGTTTTTATGACCTAAGGGAGCATCCCCACCGTGGCCCAGGGGCCTCGTCCCAGCATCTGCTCTGAGGCCTGTGAGTCAGTGCAGTGTGGGGAAGCCATTAGTCCTGTGTTCCCAATAGAGGCATTTCCTGCTTCATGTCAGAAATTTGTTCATGAAGATCAGAGGTTCTCTGTGAAAATGCTAATTGGAAGGCTGTTTCCTATTTTTTGAAATATTAATAGCTTTATTGAAGTGTAATTGACATACAATCAACTGTACATACTTAAGGTGTAAAATTTGAAAAGTTTTGATATGGATAGACTCCTGAGACCATCACCACAGTCACGACAGTGACATGTCTGCCACCCTCAAGTTTTCTCATGTCCCTTTGTGATCTCACCCTCCGACAGTGCCACCGAAACTTTTTATGTCACTATGGTTTGCCTTTTGTATAGATTTTCATATATGCAATCATCAATATGTTCTCTTTTGGGGGGTTGGAGTCTGACTACTTTCACTCAGCATAATTATTTTGAGAGTTATTTGTGTGTATCAATAGTCCATTCCTTTTCGTTGCTGAGTAACCTTCCATTGTATGGATATCCCACAAATTGTTTATTCATTCATCTATTGATGGACATTTGGGTTATTCTCAGTCCTCGTCTCTTACAAATAAAGGTACTATGAATATTCATGCACAAGGATCTGTATAGCTGTTTGCTTTCATTTCTCTTTTGTTCTGGGAGTGGAATGACTGGATCATATAGTAGGTTATTTAGTATTTTAAGAAGCTGACAAATTAATATTTTCCAGAGTGGTTGTACCATTTTAACATTCCATCAGCAGAGTATGAGTTCCAGTTCCTCCAATACTTGGTATTTTAAATGGGAAAAATTGTGTTACAGGGAACCCGAAACTTCCCAATAGTTTCTTAACATCCAAGTAAAAACACATGAAGTGCCAATATAAAAATAGCAAACTATAACATTAAGACATAAAAAGCTTAAAGCATTGTTTTTCATCACCAAAAGCTAACACAGTTGCTTTGCATTCGGTAAGCCCGTGATGCTTTTCTTAGCACATCAGAGACCCACATCACTCTTGTTGATTCTGAAGTTCTACCTTATATTTGGAATGTAACACAAACTTTCCCCACAGATTAAGAGGTTGCAGTAAGTCTTTTTCATGTAAACAAGTTTTTCCAAACAACTGTCAAAAATTATATTGATACAAATATTCTATGAAAATTTGGGTATTAAAAATCAAAAGACATTCATTCTACTGGGACAACATTCTGTGGCATATGCCTGTGTTTCCAGTTCCCCCCTGGGGCACACAGTAGGGTTGTTCTCGCCACCCCACCCCTTTGTATCTGGGTGTGACCTTGTGACTTGCTTGACTAGTAACGTGTGACGTGCACGTCACCCCTCAGCAGTTTTGAGAGCCAGTGTGCAATTG
>NW_012140858.1:2710967-2717810 GCF_000956105.1 Propithecus coquereli | reverse complement strand
TCTTTTCAAAGAGCCAGGTGTTTTTTTTAACTTTATTTCTAGTCCATTAATTTAAGCTTCATCTTGAAAGAGTCTAGCAGGGTAGTCAAGGTCATGGGCTTGGAGCCAGACGGCCTAGGTTGGGATCCTGGCTTTGGCAGTGTCATGTGATCTTGAGCAAGTTACCTATGCTCCCGTGTTTGTTTTCTCTCTGTAGAGTGGGATGGGAGTGCTACCTCATTTGGTTTTTGGATTAACACATGTAAAACGGTGCCTGGCATTTGTATACGTTCAATAAATATTGCTTAGTGCAATAAATGTCTCTCCCTCTTTATACTTCCCAAACTATTGAAATTAGCATCTGTTCATTTCTTTTCAGTCTTAAAAATATGAAAGATATTTTAAAGCTAACATATGCCCTCAGACATACCAAGTTTGAAATGATTATAGGACAGCCAAGGGACAATGATAAACCATTATCTTTATTACCCTGGTCAGGAAATCTGTCCTCTGCCCCAGAGATGACATCTCTATCCTCCCAGTTTGTTTGCCATACAAGCATCCTTGAAGAAGATGGTCCAGGACATAAGTCATCACAAGGTACATGGACATGACGTTGAGGATTGCTCCTCCCATCAAAATCCCTCATTTCTATGTTGTCTCGGCTTCTAGCAAGTTCTCCCATAAATGTGCCATTCAGTCAGCCTTTATGATTAATATGGCCAAGAGGAACCAAGACCAAGTCCACTTAATTTGAGAGTACAGGAGGATTAGACCAACCTGTAATATTGACCTCAGCTATGCCCTGTGAAGGTTTCAGCTGAATGTAGCTCAAACCATCAACGTCTACCTTAGAAAACCAAGTGGCTTGCTCTTTAAGTTTCTGTATTAACGCAGGTGGAGCAGGATGTATTAGCAATTGCACAGACTCTACTTTGGTGCACAAGAAAGAGGACTCAGGTGACCCGCTCACCTATAACAACCCAGGCCAGCAAATTAGGCTGACCTGGGTGCCGGTCAGAACCAAAGTAGTGTTTCCCTAAACCCTTCCAGGTCTCTCATGGCCACTCTTAAGGGTCTAAGCCACTATGTTTTAGAGAACAGGTAAGCTGGTCTGTAGCTCCTACATAAGCTGTACATTTTAAAGAACACAGCACCCCTGGAAATGTAACAATTTTGCACCCCTCCCCATGAGATCTATACCAGTTAGAAAGCACAGGTTGACAGTGACTCCAACGTGGCTTCCCGGCCAGCTGGTAAGCCTAAGACTCCCAGTTCCATCCACCTGAGGATAGTCTAGACTGTCCATAACACTGGCTGGGTTGCATCTATCCATTTCAAATCGGGTCAGAGCCCTCTGGCTGAGGGTGGCAGACGCAGCAGTTAGATTCCTTGCTATAGTTTGAGAGACATGCCGTGTGTTTTTCTGTACCAAGACTCTAGGGCAGCTCTGAGAGGTCATTAGTGCCCCTCCTTCCCTCTCACCTCCTAGGCTCTAAGGAATTCTCTACACAGGTGCTGGCGTGTTGCTCTCCCTTGGCATCCACAAAACTGGGTGTCCCATCCAGGAGCTACAACTCTACCTGTTATCATTCGCTACTCACATCGAGACCTTGTGTGGCTCAGGTGAAGGACAAGGGCATTTTTATAAAACTGAAGTTTGATTCCCCTGGGCCTCCCTTTTGGTGTATCCAGTAAGCTCATCAGTAACCTGAGGAGCTATGACAGTGGCCAGACAGCCTCAGAGGGGGGCGGAGGAAGGTCAAAGTGCTGATACGGTCAATCTCCCAGGCAGAGGTAGGGCAAATACGCTTCTGTGATGTGGCCTCACCCACTGTGAGACAAATGGGTCAACTTTTGGCGGGAGTCAGAAGTCTGCATGCAACACTAGCTTCGGCATCAAGATGAGTTAAGTTCAATCAGCAGCTTGGTTCCAGTCTCAGAATCAGCCTTTGCCGTGGGCAGCTGAGGGAATGGCCCAGGTAGCTTCGTCATCAGCAAGCACGATTTCCACAGTTTGAGAGGCCTCTTTGATCTCCCAGTCTGTGCTTTAAGTGGCAGAACAAGCAGCTAGACCATTGGCAATAGCCCGCAAATCTGAGTTCTGCCCACCAAGTGGGGTGACCACATTCACTCTTAGCTCAGCAGGGCTGGCTCTGAGGCCAGACGGTTGTATCAGCCCAGTGGACACTGCTGGATTTCAACTTAGCCAAACCCTCCTTGAGCTGGGCCCAGGTAAGCTCAATGGAGGGCACACTGGGCCAGTGGCTTTGCTCCAGGTAACAGAGTAGGGAGACAATTTCCCCAGGGCAATTACAGCTACTTTTCCATGGCAAGTCAAGATGCCACAGGTCAGGACAGCTTCATTCTTGAGTATACCATATGTTTCTAAGCAAGGCTTTTTGGGTCCTTACCTCCTTGTTAAGTATTTGAGTCCAAGCTGACCCACCCCCAAAAAATGGAAGTCTCAGGACTGAGTCCATAGATCAGGTGTTCCATTTCCATGAGAACTCATTAGCAAGTTAAGAGCTGCTTTCCAAAAGGGGTCTGTCTGGGTCACCACGTCAGAGGAGCCATGACTCCAGAACCCCAAAGTCACCTCCAGGTGGAGACTGCCTCCCTTTGCCAGAGGCTCCCATTGACAAATCAGACTTGATCCGTCTCCAACACCCAAGGGGTCCAGTAAGGTACTGGGGCTTACACCAGCAAGCAAGACCCACTCACTGTCAGTTTCTAGGAGCTGCTTGTGGCTCAACCAAACTTTCATTCACTCAAAACCTGTAACAGCTGTGGGGACTCCTTGACCCTTTTTCCTCCCACTGAGAGGAGAGTGAGTGACCAAAACACTGTCAGGGCTGTGTTTCAATCTTACCTCCCACTCCTTAGTCTCATTAACAGGTAGGACAGTGAAGACTTACCCTACCACTTGGGCGGGAGCACTTGCTCCCAGACGCAGGGAGAGTCCCTGGGTGCTTGCTTCCCATATCCCCTAACCCAGCCTGCAAAAGGTCTTTGTCCTTTCTCTTGCACAGAGCCAAGTCTGTCAGCCTCCCATTCTCATCACCAAAACTTTCAAGGACTGTGAGTCTGAGATTTTACCCTACTTGCAAGCTAACAACTTAGTCTGCCACAGTTTTACAGATGCTAGGGCAGAAGACATGAGACCCCTGGGTCAGAGACAAAAGACATTACTTGCTGGTAGGCAGCATGGACTTCATGATTGCATCGTTCCCCTCTGCCCCCGTCCCCCATGCAAGTCCCATGACAGCAGTGTGGAGCCAGCTTAGGTAGATGCTGCAGAGGAATTCTAATCTTAGGAAACTCCAGTCATTTAAAGTGGTTGCTAGCAGAATACTTTGACAGTTGTCTTAAGTCAGACACTTCCAAGAATATTCAGGAGGAAAACCTATTTTTCAGGGACTTAAAAATGAACTTAGTTCTGGTAAGATGAGTGGTCCCTGCAGTAAAGGGACACTGCCCTTCAGTTCCTGCTGCTCCACCTCCCGTCTCAGTGTGTTCTCAGACATTGACCCTCGGGCTGGGTGGATGAAATTCAGAACCCCACTTGATCTCTAGCTGCTTTGTCATGTGGCTGACAGGCCAGTTCGGGAGCAGACATCTGTAGAATCTTCCAGGCCCTCCAACACTGCCCCCATCTGAAAGAGGAGCAAGGACATCAGGCTAAAGTTGGCACCAGGGAGAAATTCTCCACCTGGGTGTGGATCTCCAGGCTTCTCAGCCGCTTTGGGTCCCCTCGCTAATTACTGCCACCACCACACTGGTCTCAGGGTTTTCCCTCCCTATCCCAGCCCAAGACCCTGAAGCTCAAATATATGCCTCCATGTCTAGATCACCCAACCAGAGAGCTCAGACGAACTCAGAGCCCACAGGGATGTGAACTTCATCCTGGACTGTCCAGCTACCCACCCTTGGCAACTAAGAGCCTTCTGGATCTCGTGGGCTCCTGCCCACCCCACCCCAATCCTAACAGACCCTTCAGCAACCCCCTTCTAGCAGGGCTGCTGTCATTTATACCCACCTCCACCCGTAACTGATTTGCTGTCTACTTCTTCTTTCTTTTCAGAGTCCCAGACTGCATCTGGATTACAGTTTCAGATTCCAAATGGAGTGGGCCATTGGCAACTGAGGGCTCAGACAAAGGGGTGCTGGTGTATGTGGCCTCTTTTCCACTCTCGAATCTCCAAACTTGGATTTTTATCCAGGTCTCTGGGGGCAGAAGGATACTTGCCTAGTGATGGCAGAGAAAGGCTTACATAAATATTCAAAGGGCTCCCACTCCGTGATGGCCAAGGAAGGGTTTAATCAAATGGAATTTCCTCTGTGGATTCAAGACCCTGAAAGAGGGTTTGTGTAGCAGTTGAGGAATTGGAAGAGGGTGGCCCAGGGCCTATGTGAAAGACTCAAAGGGACAGGTAGGGAGATAGCTTACTAATTCTTTGACATAGTGCAACCCCTCAAGTGAGTCTCAGTATCTGGTTTTATCCACCTATTAAAATAGATTTCTTCAACATCATCCAATGGAAAAATCCTGTTTATAACTTTTCAGTGACTTAACAATTTTAATTGAATTCTGGCATGTTGAATGGACGCCACAATCAAGTATCTACCATCCTCGAGTCTCCTGTCCACCCCTATCCTCTCAAAAAATTAAGCTTTCCCTGAAAAATCAACCATTCAATCTATATTTTCCTTAACATTTCTTTTTTTATTATTTTATCCCAAGTCATCAAGCAATCGTTAACATTTCTTGCATATATTCTTTTCACTTCCAAAGCTATTTTCATCTTAGTAAAATCTCTTAGAACAATGAATGGAAATGGATAAAATCATAATCTTATGGAATTTTTTAACCCAGAAAATGAGAGATCAGATAAACAAAAAAATGAGGATATAGAACATTTAAATAATCATTATTAATAATCCAAATATAATAGAGATTATAGAGAGAAGAGCTGTAAAAGGAACATATATTCACTATAAGAAACTAGGGATCTGTGGAGAAGTGGCTGATCTCTGGGGCAGGATATAGAAAAGATAATCCTGGGACACCTTCTTTTTTTTGAGACAAAGTCTCACTCTGTTGCTCGGGCTAGAGTGCCGTGGCATCAGCCTAGCTCACAGCAACCTCAAACTCCTGGGCTCAAGTGATCCTCCTGCCTCAGCCTCCTGAGTAGCTGGGACTACAGGCATGCGCCACCATGCCCGGTTAATTTTTTCTATATATTTTTAGTTGTCCAATTAATTTCTTTCTAATTTTAGTAGAGACGGGGTCTCGCTCTTGCTCAGGCTGGTTTCGAACTCCTGAGCTCGAACAATCCGCCCGCCTCGGCCTCCCAGAGAGCTAGGATTACAGGCGTGAGCCACTGCGCCCGGCCAGCCTTCTAGTGCTAAAAAGCAAAGAAATTGCAAAGATCACTGAGGTCTTGTCAGCAAGTGTTCAGGAACGGGCTTGAGGGGGTTCCCACTGGCTCAAAATGGGACAATGCAAGCACCAAAAGCACAATCACTGTAATGGAGTAAAGCACATAAACATGAGAGCATAATGATACTTAAATTGTTTTAAGCCCCATTGGTCATCACTGGAGTGTGCAAGGACAACAACTCAATACTACCAAAAAACAACAAATAGAGGGAAAAATCAAATATCGATCTTGCCTTTCTGTTCAATGTGTATTTCAGAGTTGATGAGGGGAGATTTCTATTTACAGAAACATTCCAGCTAATAAATGAAGAAGAAATAACAGAATCCGAAAATTGACATTTTACAGCTCTGCCGAATAACGTATCTAGGCAACAGTCATCAAAGGATGCTAAAACCATTAGGAGAAAGTTGACAGGGGCCTCACAGTGGACGGAGCAGACTGTGCCCCGTGAACCTACTCTTCAGTCTTGGTGTCACTCAAAGTGGAACAACCAGACACCTGCGTTCTGAAGTGACGCAGCTGAAAGCGCTCGGCACCAGCTGCGAAGTCTTCGTGCCTAAAAGAATTGAGCCTGAATCTAATCAAACTTCTCAGTCTAACTAAGCATTTCAGGAAGTGTGGGAGAGAGAGGAAGCAGCCGGCAAATTCAGAATGTCTCGTTGGACATTCTACACGCAAATGCCCCGGTCCTCCATTAAAGAAACAGTATAGAAGGGTGGGGACTGTTTTAAGAACTCAAATAAAATGAGACTTAAGAAAACATAATCAAATGCAATGGCTAGACTTTGGATTCAAATAATTCAGATGAATAAAATGCTCCTCTTGAGACATAAGAGAAATTTAAGTAATACCTAATATAAAGGAATTACTCAAATTTCTCTTAATATATACAAAGGAATTACGTTGATTTTTGTCAGTTGTACTAATGGCGAGGTGTTTGTACATACTAAAGTATTTCTGAAGAAAATGATGTGACGTCTGGCCCTTGCTTCATATTACTCCAGTAAATATTTTTAAAATGTGGGGCAAGAATATATAAAACAAGGTTGTCAAATGTTATTAGTTACTGAGGCTGGATGATGTGCACAGAAAGGTTTGGTAAACTATTCCCTCTGCTTTTATTTGCATCTCCAGGCTGGGGGGGCCCAAATCTATCTTCGAATGCAGGACTGAATGTAGCAGCTGAAGTCCTTTTAGCATTGCCCAGGCTGGCTCCAGGCTGACTGTTCTAACCAAGCATGGATGATCCAGCAATAAAAACTTCATCATTACTTTGAAATACTGGATATAAAAAAGTTCCACTGGTTTTGAAATTGATTCACCTATAAATTTCAATATTACATTTGTCAATGAAAGAAAATAGGAGATGTTAAATATAATTTTAACTTTTGGAAAATTGTGAATGGTTGTAAAGAAAAGT
>NW_012140858.1:2695844-2709787 GCF_000956105.1 Propithecus coquereli | reverse complement strand
TTAGCCGGGCATGGTGGCGCATGCCTGTAGTCCCAGCTACTTGGGAGGCTGAGGCGGAAGGATCGCTTGAGCCCAGGAGTTTGAGGCTGCCGTGAGCTAGGCTGACACCACGGCACTCACTCTAGCCGGGGCAACAAAGCGAGACTCTGTCTCAAAAAAAGAAAAAAGAATAGTTTTCAAGTGACTCCACAGGTCAGTGGATCGTTGCAGAAGGAAAAACATGCTTTACAATGGCGACATCTGGTGGTCACCACCTTAATCAAATGATTAAGCATCACAAATAGTGGAGCAATCTGACATTATGTTTCGCCTTGTGTGATGCAATATGAAGTACACTGCATCGCCTATGACAAATTCTTGCTAAAAATGTTTAAGTTGAACTTAAGCCTTTAGCCCTAGTGTCCAGTTTATAGGAAATTCAACAGAAACAGAAACAAGTTAAAAAGCACTATGAGGAAATTATCAGACCAGTCCAGACAGGGGGCGGGGGAGGGAGGCATTTAAAAAAATAACCATCTCTTCAGAAAGTCATTATCATGGAGGAAAAAGTCAGTGATATAGAAAACACATGGGGGGGCTGTTCCCAGGGCACTGTTGATCACTGATCTGTTACCTGAAGCTGCCAATAAAGGTTTGCTGTGGCCACTAGGATGGCATGTTTTGGTAGATGAGGACAAGAACTGCAAGGTGTCGTTTCTTTCACTGCTTCTCCCAGTAACTCCAGCTGGAAGCAGCCTCTCGAGGGCCTAAGAAAAGTCAACTTCTCTTTGATTTAATGTCTTCATCTGTAAGATAACCACAGTAGTCTCATAACTTGGAAAAGATTGAGAAGAGCCCATTGCAATAGCAGCAGAGTTCTCCAATGGTACAGTACTGAATGTCACCCTTCCTTCCCTCCCTCTGCCCCAGGCAATCTCCAGGGCCCCAGAGGGCCCCAGAAGTAGGGAATCAGAGGTGGTTCCAGTGTCCATCACCTCACAAACTCAAAACAATTATCTCCGTTCCCTCACTGAGATTCACTCCACTTTTCCTTTTAAGCCCTCAAAACACAGAGTCAGACTGTTTTCCCTTTCCCCAGACAGTGGGGCTACTTGCCTGCCCCTCCTCCAAAAGGAGGCTATTCTCAGGGACTCCAGGGGAACCCCTCTCTAACCTTCTAAGGAAGACTACCCTAAGTAATTCTTGTAAGGAACTTACCCCTTCTGGGGGGTGTTTCTGGAGGAACTACTTTTAATAAACACAAGGAGTGGAATTATTGGCCCCTTATTGTAATAGAAGATTGGTGGAGGAGAAGGGCCTACAACTTTAATCTCTAGTAATATATCATCTCTGGTAGGATACACGACTAAATCTTATTCTGAAACATGAGTTTTAATTTAACCTAAATAATAGGCCGGGCACGGTGGCTCACGCCTGTAATTCTAGCACTCTGGGAAGCCAAGGCAGGAGGATCACTCGAGGTCAGGAGTTTGAGACCAGCCTAAGCAAGAGCGAGACCCCGTCTCTACTAAAAAAAATATAAAGAAATTAGCCAGACAACTAAAAATACATAGAAAAAATTAGCTGGGCATGGTGGCACATGCCTGTAGTCCCAGCTACTCGGGAGGCTGAGGCAGGAGGATCGCTTGAGCCCAGGAGTTTGAGGTGGCTGTGAGCTAGGCTGACGCCACGGCACTCGAGCACGGGCAACAGAGTGAGACTCTGTCTCAAGAAAAAAGAAAAAAAAGAATAATATGACTTCATACCTACGAGGATAGCCATCCTAATGGGAAAAAGAAATGGAAAATAACAAGTGTTGGTGAGGAGGTAGAGGAAGTGAAGCTCTTGTACATTTTTGGTGGGAATGTAAAAGGGTGAAGCCAAGATGGACAACAATTTGGCAATTCTCCAAAAGACTCAACGTACAATTTCTATATGACCCAACAATTCCACTCCTAGATAAATACACCAAAGAATTGAAAACAGGAACTTATACAAATACTTGCATGCTAATGCTTTCTCATGAGCGAATGAGAAAGGCAAGGGGCTCTTGCATAGAAATGCAGAACTTGAGTAACTATTCTGTTGATCATGTTTTTAAATAAAAAGCCTTTTATACTAATGGACTTGTTAAAGTATAAATCAAGAAATTATTCTTTTCAAATATTTGATTGGAAAAGGATTCCTTATATTTAATAGAATTCATGTTATACAATCATAGATTGTGAGAAGCTAAATTATACACCATTTCAACTTTGGAGACAACATCTACCAATCAAAAGAATGAGAAATATTTATATGGCCTTGTATGAGGGGAGTGTAAGTGTTAATAAGCACTTATTTTCCATTGTAAGTACATCTTCTCCCCAAATAAAGTGGATTCTCATGGGACACTGTCCAAGCTGGAAACAGACCAGGCTGTGGTTTGCTCCTGGCTGATCATGCAGAGACCTCAAAAGCGTGTGAGTGACAGAGCCGACTGCAGGCCAAGGAAGATAAGATCAAAACGTCATGCAAGGAGGACGAGAAGAAGAAATGAGTCTCTCCCCTTCTTTTGTCTGTACATAGTGTCCTCATGAATCGTGGATCATTTCGTAAAGCACACTTTTATATTCCAGGGGTTACTTTAAGTCACAAACATAGTCTTGATTCTGAAACTATAATGTCCACTATAGTGTACTAATCACCAATTTGATGTTCATTGTAAAGACGTCTTCTCCCTTCTCCTTGGGCTAAGGCCACTGCAGGCAGTCTGCAGGCTTCGGGGAAGTGTCTTTTTCTCTTTTCCCCATTGCTTGTATCTCAGATGCCTAACAGCAGCTTCTGGCCTCTCTGGGATTGGAGTACAGGGAGGGAGAAGGAAGAGAGAGGAGCAGAAAATTTCATACTTGGCTGATGCTATCATAACACGGCTTTATGCTCTCTGGACCTGGCAGGTATTTAAAGCTGATCCTTTCTCATGTGGGTTCCCCTGAAAGGTTCCTCTGACCACCACTCTCCCATGTTGTAGGCAGAGCTCCTTTGACTGTCTTCTTCCTATTCATACCCTTAACTCTACCCCCACCCAGCATCTTTCTGTGGTATAGCCCAGAATCTCCCCTGGCAGGCCATCCTCTTGGGCAAGATTCTTGCTAATCCCGGCCAAAATTCCTGCTATCATTTCTGAGGATTCCTGGGCTTTGCTCTGCCTTTGGGGGGGGTGCACTTATTTGCCAATTGCAGGCTCTACCCTGTTCCGTGGCCACTTTGGCTTTCTCTGCTATGAGTCAGATGCCAGTAACCTGGGGCCCCAACACCAGAGAACATGGTGTTCAGATCTGTCAGATGGACTGGATCCCTGAACGAATGTAGGATGAGAGCTTCCAAACTGGAATGCTAGAGCAGCAAGAGATAAAGAAGACAAGACAGGTCAAGTGGAATCACAAAGTCTAGAGTTTGCAGTTAGTGACCATTCCAAGCACAGGGTATGATGGCCAGGGTTTGAACACTATGGAAAGGAGAGAACTAAAGTACAAAATAAGGAATGTCCTGCCTGATAAGGGTGCCTTTGTTTACCTAGGGGCCTTGAGTCACACCAGTCTATGTCATTTATGATGAGCATTTTAGGCCACACAGTATCAGTTCAACCTGCAGAGGGGCTGGACACTAAAGTCCATCATACAGCCTATCAACCAGTCCACATGATGAAGCCCCAGTAAAAACTCTGGACACCAAGGCTCAGGCAAGTTTCCCTGGTTGACAACACTCCATGCTTGTTGCACATTGTTGCCAAGGGAGTGGTGCTATCTGTGACTCCACAGGTTCTACTCTTGGAAACTTCCTAGATTCTGCCAGGAGCTCAAAGCCGGCCTGGAAGGAAAGTAACATTGCTCAGGCCTTCCTCTGGAGCTACTCCAATGTGGACACCACGAGGGCTGCTGGTCACAGGAGAGACACATCCTCCATCCATAGTTGGCAAAGGCTTCAACACAGTCAGGAATGACCACTGAAAGAAACCTCAGGGGCACAGCATGCTCTCTAAGCTGCCACCTGCAGACAAATAAGGTCTTCCCTGAGTATGAGGCCATGTTATTTATGACCCAAGGGGAGGATAAACTCTATAGATAGGACTTTGAAGCCTCCTTCCCACCCAGGGAGATACCAAGAAAGGTCTTCTCTGTCTCCTTTTGCACCTTTGAGCTAAGGGACAGATAATGTCCCCATTAACAGGTTACTTCCCATAGACATTCTAGGCCTGCCATTTACTCCCACGGTGTTTTTGAAAAGTAATAGCTGTGAGGCAATTGCCATAAAATCATTAGCAGAGAACGGAGCACTAGTATGACAGTGACTCCCAGCAGCACTTGAAAAGAACTTTGCATTCCTGATTCATATCAGCTTCTCAATGGTCTGTATCTCTGTTTTTTCCCATGAGACAATTCTGGCCTCAGAAATCACCAAAGAAGTATTGACTACGTTGCTCAGACGCAGGATCACTGCCCTGGGTCAACATTTCAGTCTCCAACAGGATGATATAGTTTTAATCATATATCCTTAGGTGACACAAAATTTTGCTTTGGATACCCATATTCTCTTTTCAATCCCAGAAATTTAAAGTCAACTTCCACTTTCAAACTTCCCTGGTAGGTCAACTGTGCATTAGTGTAATCCAGTCATTAGGTGGGAATCTCCCAGCCCCTTAAGTTCTAGAGAACAACTGGCTTGAACTCCTACAGTTTATGGAAGTCCAAAGTTTTTTCAACGTTTCCTACAAATGTCCAGCGGGGTATCCTCTCATGTTCACTCAGCTGTGAGCCAACAGTATCCGACATTCTCAGATGCTGGGAATTAGGTGCATTGTCCCTGAAGAGGGTATCTGAGAGAATACCACAATATCCACTGCAGCTCACCTCTCACGTCTCTCAGAGCCCTTTGGAAATGACTTATCCATAATTCTGGTTGGCTTGGCTTGCTGGGAAAATTACAATAGAAAGATTAGTAGGATGAACTACAGCCCCCACCACTGCATCTATCTTGAGTCTATAAATGATACTCGTCATCCTCTTCTCCATTTCCCATTATAGATCCCCTTCACCCTTGGCTAGTACTTCTACTGCTCTAGGTGACTTACCCGGTGAGGTGACCCAGACTATCATCCCTAAGGTGGCTGAGCTTTGATTTACTGTGTCTTTCTCAGACTGTGGCTACTGTACTTGTCCATTTACCATTGAAACTGGGCATAGGAACACCAAGAGGTGCTTCACGGATCTCCAGGGCACCAGACATGGTCATTCCTGTCCCCTTGAGTAGCAGCAGTCCTAATTATCCCTGCATTTCCCTTTCTGCCTGCTGTTCTCTTGGCACATGGAACCGGAAGTGCCACAGCAACAGCAATAACTTAAATTTCAGTGGGATTCTTACTGTGTCCCCTGCTGGAAGTGGCCCCTTTTAGACCTGCAGCACTAGTGCTAAAGGGATGGGAAGCACAAATTCCCCAAGAGGATTTCTGAGAGTGATAGTAAGTGGGTTCACTCCTACTTCTATCCCTCAGATTCCAGAGGGATACCTTTTGGGAACTGGAAATGGCTCCACATAATGGTTATTGATCTGGGGTACCCTAGAAAATGGTACCTCATCCTTACAGGGTATTATTTCTACACTGAGATCTTGGCTGGTCTCTTAAAGGCCATTCTACCATTCTAATAGGCTGGCTCCTGGGTGATGAAGTATGTGATAGAACTAGTGAGTTCCCATGGTCATGTGCAAACTACTGTACCTCTTTTGCTGTAAAGTGGGACCCTTAGCGCTTTTTTTTTTTTTTTTTTTTGAGACAAAGTCTGGCTCTGTTGCCCTGGCTAGAGTGCCGTGGTGTCAGCCCAGCTCACAGCAACCTCAAACTCCTGGGCTCAAGCGATCCTCCTGCCTCAGCCTCCCGAGTAGCTGAGACTACAGGCATGTGCCGCCATGCCTGGCTAATTTTTTCTATAGATATATTTTTAGTTGTCCAGATGATTTCTGTCTATTTTTAGTAGAGACGGGGTCTCACTCTTGCTCAGAGCTGGTCCCGAACTCCTGACCTTAAGCGATCCACCTGCCTCAGCCTCCCAGAGTGCTAAGATTACAGGCATGAGCCACCGCGCCTGGCCGGGACCCTTAGCTTTGATGCCTTGCTGATATCACTCTATAAGTTCTCAGATCATGGTGCTGGCTGAGGCTCCCCATCAGGAAAGACAAACCCATATACAGAATATGAGATGATCCTGGTCAGGATGGTATCCACTCTTTCTACTGCACAAGGGATCCAATATAGTCAAGTGGCCACCAAGGGGCTGCTTACTTTCCTTAGGGGGTGATGCCGTATCAGGGATTCAGTGTGGTCTCTACTGGGCACAGGCTAGATTTTCAGCAGAAGCAACAGCTAGATCAGCTGTTGAACCCATGTATAGCCTCCATCCCTACCACATGGCTACTCTGTTAACGCAAGCATTATACCAACTCCTGGGCAGCTAATGACAGAAGCCAAATGATGTCAATCGGCTGAATCACTTGGTCTACATTGGCTGGATAACACCCCTTCTATAACAGATACTGTAGTGGGCTAATGCACATGTGAAACAAAGATGTTCACACCTCCCATAAGCCCACCCATGCCTCCTCCTCAGACCTCCTTATCCCTGATCTTCTAATCATCTTCCAGACCTCTAGCCCACCAGCCTGACCATTTGCTACTGCTCATGGAACCATGTGTATTCATACCTTGGGAAACTCATATGACCAGCTGCATGTGCCAGAGATTTCCCCATTGGGAGGATTTCTCACCGCGAGCATTCAGTACCACACCTGAATGGGACTGTGGTACAGCAGCAGTTCTCTGGCTTGTGCTGACATATTGAGTTGACCCATTTGTGAACCAAGCTCAACCTTTTTCCCCTCCATCAGCTGTCATAAGATAGATCTCCTGTGTGGCTGGTGCTGAGGGAGAGGCACTGGACAACATGGGATCTGGGCCACCTGTTCTTGCAACTTGCTTGTGACCCCTTCCCCTACCCATTCCCTATCCCCATGGACCACTTCCACCTTATGTTGGATTGCTGCTGGGCCCATCCAATCTGCTGATTTGGTAGTCTGAAGGAAAACAGGTCATAACGGATAGTTCTGGTTGTGTGCTCGTCTGATGTCTCTGGTCAGATGCTCCATCACCACCAGAGCCCAATAGCACAACAGAAACTGCTTCCTGAATGGTGTACAGTCATCCGTCTGGGGATGGGTTCATTCCTGAACCCCACAGATACCAAAATCCATGGATACTCAAGTCCCTGATATAAAATGGCATAGTATTTGCATAAAACCTATGCACATCCTCCAGTACTTTAAATCGTCTCTAGATTACTTATAATACATAATACAAGGTAAATGCTATGTAAATAATTGTTATACAGCATTGTTTTTTATTTGTATTATTTTTATCATTGTTTTGTTATTTATTGTCCAAATATTTTCATTCAATGGATGGCTGGTTGCATCCTCACATATAAAACCTGAGGTTGTAGAGGTTCCACTATAGCTCTCCTTCATGGGATTTGGAAACTGAGTAGGTTAACAGAAGTTTAATATTATTAATAGTTCTTTCTCTGACATGAGTTATATTTTACACCAGAAGGCAGAGGTATTCTCCAGTGTTTTGTCATTGATAAATATGAAAGATAATTGGTCATTGCATATCTTAACTCACAATTAACTTCACCCCTTTCAAACTCCTCCCTACTAGTGTAAAAAGCCAAATTTCCTTACCCTGTGGTTAGAAATTTTCACCAAAATATCCTTGCCCCTCCTGTGGACTTTAGAATTGGGCTCTAAAGTAAATTCTGTAAATTCTCAGGGGAAAAAGCCTTCCAGGCGCAATGGTATTATACTTTCCCAAAATACCTTTGTACTATGTATCTCCTATTAATTTTCCTCTGAGCTGGTGAGATTATTTGGATCTTTACACACACTGTTTCTGACTGATCACATTTATTCCTATGGCTTTGATTACCAGTATTCCAAATCTTAAGTCAATCCCCCATCACTACCCCGGGATCTAAACGTATGCACGTTATAATTTCTTTATCCACAGTCAATGTTTTTTTAAAATCATGAATCTGATAGGCTAAGAGTGACACATTGTTTAATTGTTCACTTTTAGCTACTAATGAGGTTGAACATTTGTTTCATATTCTCACTGTAAAATGATTTCTTCCTCTTTGCATTGTCTCTGCTCGTCATTGCCCACTGTAGTGATGCTATGATGCGCTTTCCAGACCTCCCTCCAGGGCTGGTGCATTCATCCTCTCAGTGTCGACAGCTGAGAGGTCTCTCAGCTCAGTCACTCTCTGAGAACCGGCTTCAGCTGAAGAAAGTTGCCTAGACCAAAGTCATGCCCCCTTTCTCCAAGGCAACCTGAATCCAATGGTTGATCCCTGTTGTAGGGTGGGGAATGTAAAGGCTTAGCCCCCTGGCCTCAAGGTGGGGCAGCATCGAAGGATCATCTCAGCTCACCATAAAATCTGCTGAGGTCTTTATTGCAAGTGCTTCGCAATTCAACTCCCCTCTCTGACGGATCCTGCTTCTCTCACTCCCCCACAGGCACACAAATCTCTATCTCAGAGTCGGCTTCTTGGGGAACCCAACCTAGGAACCCATTGTTTACAGCTGGGAATATTTCTTATTCTTAATAATTTGTTAAAAGCTTTAAAACTTTATTAGCACTTAATGTTGGGTAGGTTAAATTGTCTCTCAATTCATTTTTATCTTTTGCAAAACAAGTGAAGTAAAGCTATTCTGATACCCAGGTGAGGCGGCAGGACAAAACAGGCAACATCACTGCAAGGCAGGAAGCAGGTAGAAGCACCTACGTGCACGCAGGGTGACTTATGCGGGGAGAGGGGTGAGTAACCAGCTTCATGCTTCCTGATCTTGGCCCAGCTATCAGCTTTGCTCCCATGAACCGGAACATTTACGTAAAGGCCCTTAATAAATGCAGTCAGCTCTATTCAAATGATTTTAAGACTATTAAACACTGGGTGAGAGTCCTGTGGAGAAAGCACCAATGAGAAAGCTCTACAATGCACTTGCCACAAGCTCTCTGTAGACAGAGAGGTTGGATCGGTCCACACTGCATGTGCTTTCTCTGAGCTGTATATGTGTCTCTTCCTGGGCAACTCCTCTGGGGGCGGTGGTACAAAGGACCCTCTTACAATATGACCATGCAGATTTGAGTCTCTGGACACACACTCTGGACCTACTTTCCAAGTGCCCCTCAGTCCCCAGTCTCCAGGGCTCTAGAGTCCTGCTCCTTAACCTGCAGGAATCCTGAGCCCCTAAGACCTACCTCTACTCCCTTTCCAACCCTTGATTAACACTCCTGCCACCCCAACAGATACGCGCGCACACACACACACACACACACACACACACAGACCACTATTCTTTCCTGGCCTTGACAGTGGCCAGCAGGTGCCCTCCTAGCCCTCATAGACATGATTGTTCTCCCTCTTCCAAGACGAGACTTGATGTTTGATATAGAAGAGCTTGTTGTCTCAAATTGGGGTCAGTAACAAACTCCTGAACTGTGTGCTCCAGTGTCTGGTCCCTTTTCTCTGCACATAATAGAGGCTCCAGTGTCTCAATCTTCAGAGGCAGCAAGATAGTGAGAGACTAAGGCCCTATCCTCCTATCCCTAAAGAAAAACTGAGGCGTCAGCTAAGAAGGATTGAGGACCAAAGATATCAAAACATGGTGCCATTGGCAAAAGAGGAACTGTAGACAAGTAGAGGATTGAACTGTCCACTTTGGGAGAGAATGAGCGATTATTTGTCTTCTGGGCCCAAATCCAAAAAAGGAGTCTAGGCCTGGGCTTGGCTGGTCTCCTACATGACAGAGGGACGAAGTTAAGAATCTCTGATTTCAGATATTAGTTTAGAGCAGGTCTCACTTTCGTAGTGAAAAGTAGTAATAAGTTTTGAGAATTACCTCGCATAATATTTTCCCAACACATGTTCAGTGGAAAAGTGTTTATCTTCGAGTAGTTTAAAAGCTCAAAACCTTCCAGAAAACAAGACGATGCTCTCTCCCAGAGCATCCTCTTCCCGCACAACATCTCAGCTACACCTGGCTCATCTGACCTTCTTCCCTGCAGCCTTCTCCAGTTCAAAGAGAGGCCAGGCCCTCATCATTCCTTTTTACTGTGGAATCTCAACCCACCACTTGTTCCCTCTCTGTCCTAATTCTTCAATCAGTTCCTTTCTACTGATTCTTTGAGCCTAAAATCCTTCCCAAGAACCACAATAAGCAGTGTCCCTCTGGAAAACACCTCCGGCACACCTTAATACACATACCTGTAAGCTTCTGTTCACGCATCTGTGTTCACCAAAAACTTGCGACCTCCTTGAGGGCCAAAGATGCCATGTTGCACAACTCCAAGGGCACTGACACCATAGGCTGTGTGAATGGTGTTGAGCAGCACCTGTAATCAAATGAATGAACAACGAATGGCAAACAGGAGGATTTTTTCCACCCACTAGGTGGCGCTCAGGCATTTTTGAACTGCACAATGTGGCCATGGTTCAAGGTAGACCACAGCAATTCAGTGAGTTCACTACCATTTTCTTTTATTATTTTTTTCTTTTCATATCATCTACACATATAAGAAAGCAGGATTTTATTTGATTAATAATGTAATAAATAATTATGGTCCTTGTTGATACCCAAAATAAGTGGTATATTTGGGAATACCTTCCTCTCTCAAACACTTATTTCAGGCTATCATGACCAGTAATTTAAAAGAAGCCATGAGTTTGCATAGCCTCAGTTTAAAACGTCTCCAGGGTAAAGAGTACAATTCCAACTTAAACAGGTCAGTTAGCTGTTCAGTCACCTGTTCATGCTTCATTCAAGAAACATTTATGGAACATTCATGATGTGTCAGACATCGTGCTGCTGAATTCAGGTGAGGATAAAAAGAAAAAGACATGATCTCTGTGCTCATGGACCTTTCGGGCATTAATCAAAAATTCATACAAATATCACTAAATTATAGCAGTGGAAAGAGCTACAAATGAGAGGTACATGCTGTTATGAGAACATCTAATAGACCAAGACAGGAAGTTCAAGGAAGGCTTCCTTGAGAACAGGACGGTTGAGTTAACATCTGAAGGGAGAGTAGGCGCTCACTAGATGAACGGAAATGGAATGTCATAAGCAGAGACACAAACATGTTCTAAGGCCCGGAGGGGAGTTTGAGGAAGGGAGTGAGGGAGACCAGTTGGCTGGACCATTGTGGGCGAGGTGGGGGAGTCATGTGAGATGAGGCTGGAGAGTTAGGAAGGGCCAGGCTGGGTAAGCCTTGAAGGCCATAATATGGGTTTGGGTCTTTATTCCAAGAGTAGCTGGAAGTCACTGAAGGGTTATAAGCAGAGAAATGATGGGATCAGTTATGTGCTTTGGAAAGGATCACTTTGGCTGCAATGTGGCTAATGTATTGGAGGGAGCCTTTAGAGATGTGGGAAACAAGGTAGGAGATTATTTAGTAGAGGAGGAGAGAGAAGCTGGTGGCTTGTACTAAGGTACGTTTGGAAATCTCTGACTATTGGAAATTCCTTCCTTATACCAAACCAAAACTTGCGTCCAGCGGCCCCAGCTCTTTCCTCTGGGACCACAAAGAACAAGTCAACTCCACGCCGAACATGGCAGTCCTTTAAGCAGCTTAAGGAATGCATTGTTCCACCGCCTCTTCCTCTTCACACCACCTTGCCCCCATCACTTAGTCCTCCTTTCTTCAGTTCAGAAAGCACGAGCCTTTAAACAGGCCCTCAAGGCCCGGCGCGGTGGCTCACACCTGTAATCCCAGCACTCTGGGAGGCCAAGGCGAGAGCATCGCTTGAGTCCAGGAGTTCAAGGTTGCAGTGAGCTATGATGACGCCACTGCACTCTAGCCGGGGTGACAGAGAGAGGCCTTGTCTCAAAAATAAATAAATAAGTAGAAATAAAAAAGAAATAAACAGGCCCTCAAATGGCTTATATATTAATTCCCCTCACTGCCCCTCTCAGGGCATTCTCATTCCGTCGCCTGTTTTTTCACTTTCTTGTCGGTATCCTTTGTAGCACAAAAGTTTCTGATTTTGATGAAATTCACTTGGCCAGTGAGTTTTGAGCAGAATTGGTGGATGTCGCTTCCTGGGCCAAGTATCCAATGCCCAATGTGACAGTCTGTAGAGCTCTCTTTAAACGGTGACCAGAAATGTTTGAGATGGTGGGGGTCTTATCAGTTTGGGTCCCTAAATGATTACAATCAGCAGAGCCCTTCTGCCAACCCACGATAGAAACGTAGCCTCAGAGAGCAACAAATCTGGGTTAGTTTAAGCACTGAAATTTGGGGGTTGTTACCATAGCATAACCAACCCTATTATGACTGACAAACACATCTTTTGTAACTTCATTGGTTGTCAGAATATTATAAAATAAAAACTAAAACACACTTTTAAAAATAAACTAGAGATTAAGTTAGAGTTTAAAATTTCAGCTCTAGGAACTATAGAACACTTTCTAATTTTTCCCATATTCAGTTAAGAATTTCAAATAGTCATTTCATGATATAGGACAATGCCTGTGATATATTAAATGTAGGGGGTTAAATTTAAAGACAAAACACTAAAACGTTTACAAAGTTTATGTCTCCTTGATTGGATTTTTATTTTTTTCTTTGGCACTTATCTGTATTTTTACATTTATTTTATAAAATAATATTCACTGATTCAAAACATATTCCCACCTTAGAAATGACAAGTACATATGTTTATCACTAGAAAAAAAAATCTAGCATGAAAGATGTCTTTAATTCTGTATACTTTTATCTCACCATCTAACAATGTTTATAGATAATCATGACAAGAATTATTACCCCAGAATCAACAGACTATTTCATATCATAATTTTGTTAAGTGGTTAGCTAAAAGGACACAATTTCACATGGGCAGATATCATTTATCCCAGTTGCCTTTGTCTTTGCAAAGAGAAACACAGTTTCCTGGCAGGTACCTTGACCCCAGTCAACTATCTCATGAATCCAGGTGGCCAGTTAGAAGGTGGTTGATGATAGGGTGATAATTTGGGGTCATTGTCTTCATAGGCCAGTTCATTTCAGCTATTTTTTTTACATGTGTTAAATATCACTGCAATAGACCTCATTATTAATTTCACTTTTTAAATTTAATTTCTGGATTCAGGAGTTAGGTATTATAATCACAAATACAAATTTATGTGAAATGAGCTACAAACTATCTTTATTATCCAAGAACCTGGAAATACTCAAGATATAATATGCCTTTTATCTCAAGATGGTGGGTGGACATATGTAGTACCTCTTCTTCCACTTGAAATATTATTGAATGTGGAGGGCATATAATTAAGAATAAATAGCTGCACTGAATCAAAGGCAACCGGGATAGATACTATCAGTGAACCAGAGTCATAAATGAACTTCAGAAGATGCTATGCAGATAGAATCAGACTGAACCCAAAATCCATGGAACTGAAAAGTCCTGAAACACAACCCAGTCAAAAGAGGAGATGGCACCTTGTTAAAGGCAGGTGACGTGGAGTAAACTCCAGTCCCGATATTTGATGACTCAACTTCAATCTTCAAAACATTAACTTGGTTTCCAGAAGGGGAAGCACATGTATTTTATTTTCTCTTCATTCCTCCTGTGAGTCTGCAAGCCGAGCAATATTAATAGCTACATATGGAAATAGCCTTTGACTGTTTCTTTTATTCCTCTGGACTGGTTTCAGCCTTTTTCACAGAGTTTGTGTTTCCCCGACATTTTCACTCCATGAAATCAGAAAGTGATTGTGTGCTAACTTTATTTAGCTCATTACAACGGTGTTTTCAGGCCCATGCTGGCCACATCTCTCCAAGATCTATTTTTTTGGTTTCACAAAGCAAAATT
>NW_012140858.1:2657076-2694874 GCF_000956105.1 Propithecus coquereli | reverse complement strand
AGAAAACCGAAGTCTCCTCTATTCCACCCCTGATTTGCATTCGAGTTATTTCCTTTGCAGGCAGGAGAAACCACATGAAATGGACAGGCCAGTAAGTAGAGCAAAATAAACAAATCCATGCGCAAATACTATCCCCTACTCAAAAGAACATTGACAATTTTTTTGGGTTATAATAGCCACAATTTACTGATCATGCGAATGTAGCACAAGCTATAGATTAAATCAATTTTTATGTAGTAGTTACCTGAGACCTGAAAATTATTTCAAAGTTTCCTCCAGAATAAAAAGATTGAGAAATACCGTTAAGAGTGAAGGAGAAGGCAAGGCTAGGAGAGTTTGAATGTTTGAAGGCAATGGTGAAGTTCTGAACTGGTACATTTGGAGAATGAAGGAGTGAAAGTTAGCTGGAAAAACATAGAACTGTTGGATAGTTTTCAGGGCTCATTTGAGACTAGAGCTTGTAAATATATAGCAATATCAATCTTTCCTATGATAAGACTTCCCCCAATAGTCCTCAGCTAGAGATAAGACAGCAAAGGAAAAGAAGAAAGGAAAAAGCTACTGGTTTAGAAAATCATATATTAACATAGGGGTCACTGGGTCCTAACGAAATCAAAGAATCACTGAAGTGGAAGTAGACAAACAAACATCACAGAAGGAGAGGAGGCTGTAGTCAGAGAGTGGGATGTTTGAATTAATGACTTTGGACACCTCCAGCTGCAGTTGATAGTCAGATTCAGGATCCAAGGGAGTTGGTAAGTGAAGAAGCATGGAGACCACTAGAGATGAGAGGCCATGGGTTTGATTCCATCAAATCTCTTGCATTTATTTGCAATTGATAGAAAACCCAAATCAGATTGGCATTACAAAAAGGGAACACAGTAGCTTTTGTTATTAAAAAGTCAAGGGATGACTTATTTTCAGGCACAGCTGAATCCATGAGCTTATATGGTGTCATGAGGATCTGGACTCTCTCCGTTTTTTGGTCCTTTCTATTGGCTCTAATTTCAGGCAAGCTCTTCTCTAACGGTAGCAAACAGCTGCCAGCAACTCCAGACTCTCATCTTCATCCATCCAAGACGAGTAGAAAAGAAAAAGTGTTTCTTCCCCAACTATTTAAGCCAAAGTCCTAGGCCTTGTTCTCATTGGTCTAAACCTGGGTCACATTTCCATCTCTGAACCAATCAATTACTGCAATCACAGGCACAGAGTCTCAGATCCATGCGTGATATATTTACTTAGGGGTATAGTCAAACTATCTGGAAAACACGAACTGAGAGAATTAGAGGATGGTTCATCAGAGAAAAAATGGGGTGTTGTTACTAGAAGAAAAGTTGATGTGTACTGCACAGCAAAAACAACTTTTTTTCTCTTACAGCGTTGAGCAGGTTGTTCATGAGGTCATTCAGATTGATAGCAGAGCATGGGATGAAAAGAATCCCATAAAGCCAGTCTTTGATGAAAGAGAAGGTATGGCCTGGAATCAGTGACTTCATGTGTAAAACAGAACTCGTAGTGTTAGTACTAGGGCCTTTTGATAACTCTTCAGACTGAAAGATTCTTAAGGGCAAAGGATTTTTGCATCCCTGGTACCTGCTAGTGAGCCTGATACTCAATAAGTGCTTGTGAATGGATGGATGGATGGATAGATAGATGGATGGATGGGTGGAAGGATGAGTGGAAGGATGGGTGGATGGAGGGGTGGGTGGATGAGTGGATGGATGGATGGTGGATGGATGGGTGGGTGGATGGATGGGTGGGTGGATGAATGGGTGGGTGGATGAATGGGTGGGTGGATGGATGAATGGATGGATGGATGGGTAGATGGATGGATGGATGATGAATGAGTGAATGGACAAATGGACCACTGGATTTGAAAATAGGCTCACAGTATTTGGTAGAAAATGTTCAACAACAAATTCCTTCTTAAAATATACCACTCCTAGTCAATGACCTCAGAAGTGGAGCATTGGAAAAACAACATAGACTCTGAAGTCACACAGGCCTAGGTACCTGGCTCTGTGTGACCTTATGCAAGTCATCTCGCTACCCTAAGTCTCCACTTCCTCATCTGTAATATTGGGCAATGTCAGCGTGCCACCTCTGAGGGAAAATGCCAATGGAACAGTTTCCCCTGGGTAGCATTCATTATTTTGATGAATCTACTATGGATAGGGCCTGGCGCTCAGTCTGATAATAAAAAACCTCATTTCATCAGCACGTGGGGAAGCCATTTTCCAGATAGAGACCCACATTAACCAAAGGAGAAAGGCAGACAGATAAAGCAGAATGCTAACTTACTCATTTGCTGGGAGAAACCATTTGGCATATCCAAGTAACTAGCACATTTTCTCCCTGTCTGCAGCTATACTTGGGAAGTAAAACCGTAACTAGAAGATTGCTTGTGATCAGGCAAGGGGACTCGGGCTACATCTTCCATGTAGTAACGCACCAGCCATTGGAAAACCCTTGAAAGAAAGTGCTGGAGTGGTCCCTGACAAGATGGTCTCTGTCTTCTTGGATAAGTTTGTACGTTTTTCTTTGTTCTATTATATCCTTATGGTTCCGGGGGGTGGGGGCATCTTATCTTCCTTGCTCCCAATATCTTGGGGAAAGGCTTACCTCAGTCCCTAAAATACTAACAATAAAGAGAACAACACCTTCCCTACCAGTGTAATTTACACATCATCTGTGAGGGGTCTCTCTGCCCCTCAAGATCTGGGTCAGATGGCTTCACTCTCCAATCTCACAGCCAGTGAAAGTCCACAGCCTGAGACTTCAGCAACGCCTTTGGAGATTTGTGTTCTCATAGCCTCCTCTTCCTTCCACTTCCTCATGATCTGTGGTCAGCATTATGTCAATCCAGAGAGGAAGCTCCCAGCTTCTTCACCAGTTTCCACCAAAATAAAAAACAAAGAATGTGACTCACACAAAATAGTCATGAGTAGACTTTTCCAAAGAGCTGAGGAGGTAAGGGGAGGTCCCAGGCAGGATCACATGCACATGATACAGTGAGCTGCTTAAAGCCACACTAGGCATTCCTATTCTTCCAAGGTCCCTTCTGATCGCCCTGACACCAGGGGTTCTTGTCCTGGCCCTTCCCACCCACAGCCCCTAGTTTCATTCCTCGCCACACATCTGTTTTTCTTCTCTTCCCTTCTCCCTCTTCTGTTCTCTCTCCCCCTTCCCTCTCTGGAACTTCAGATTTCTTCTTGCTGACTCACGCACGAAGGTTCCACGCCTCTCTGGAACCTCCTCCACAGCTGAAACCCAGACCTGAGGATTTCGCCTTCTCACACTGATCAAAGGTGTCTTCCAAACAAAAACTCTTTCTTTCTAAGATAAATTCTGGGGCCACCTGTTCAGAAAATGAAAGTATTCCCTTACCTGATTGCAAACTGCCTGGGATTATAGGTACAACAAATAAACCATCCACTCCTCTTGTTCCTTCCATGTAGGCAATACACTGTTGATCAACAATAATCACACGATGACTGCACTGTTTCTGCTCCACTCCACATTCCTATGTGGGTTGAGAGGACACCCGCAGATAGAATTCTCTGTTGCCTATATTTTCCCTACAGCTGCAGGCCTTCAAAGACTAGTGCCAAATACTGGTTCCCAGATTTACTAGCCTTGTGCTCTTGTACACATTGCTTAGCCCTTCTGGTCTCAGTTTCCCAGTTTGTAAAATGGGGTGCTAGATCAGCTCATAGACTTCTTGGGAAGATTAAATTAATTTATGTAAAGTGCTTAATACACCTAAGGGTGCAGTAGATGTCAGCTGCTACTTGTTTTTCTTTTTCATTCCTTTCTCCTGGAATAGCATGACTTTATCAATGGAAAGACAAGAGAGTTTAACCTTTGCACTTTAATGAAGCCAGCCTTGAGCTAGAGACTAGATTACATACTACATCTGGAAGTGGCAGGGTCTCACAGCTCAACTTGCTGGTAGCCTGGGCCACAGAGGATAGCCAGGCACTAACTCAGTTGGGGCCCTGCACTCAAAGATGGAGCGGGGAGTGGGGACATGATGAGAATATAATCTAACCCAGAGTAGCCTAAACTGGGAGAGACACTGATTGCCCTGAGTCCAGGTCATTTCTAGGCCAGAGGACTCAGGTCTCAAGCCTGGAGGGTCCCCGGGCTGGCTGGCATCCTGAGGACCCAGCTCCCACTAGATCCATCCTAGATCTGATGCGAATCTCTCAGAAGCCCTTCACATTTCCCTGGCTTCACAAGAGGCTGGGAAGAACCGAAATACCACAGACCCTCCTAGAGAAGACAGAGGATGCTGCCCCATACTCTCTGTAGCCCCAAAAATAGACAGACTCCTTGATCAAATGGCCAAAATGGTCCATCCGGTTCAGGTTGTTCTCATGGTCATACCTGATGGCTGAATGCCACCTGCCCCATTACCCACCCATGCCCTGGAGTCTCCACCCCTCAGAGGAACAGGCTGGTTGGACTGCTGGCTGCAGCCTCAGGAAAAATAAGGTTAGGAATGGAGTGGGAGAGCCAGGCTTGGGTTGGGTGAAACCAGTATCTCCCAAGGTGGGCCAAGGTGAGGGGGAGGCAGAGGGAAATAAGCCACTGGGCCAGATCCACGGGATGCATCTTGAAGGGGAGTCCAGGTGTGTCTCTCTTCGCAGAAGGCAGAGTTCTCTGGGCCTGGACACCAGGGGGCTGGGCAGTGCAGGGAGGGGAAGAGAAGGAGATTACAGCCCACCTAGAAACTACCTAAATGACACATAGCTACACAAAATCATCTGGAATCTGGTCCCTACTCCCTACACAAGTACATTATCCATGTGGCTTTTTAAACTCTTCCTGCAGACTGAGTCTCCCTTTTGTGTCTTTGGGCTGTTGCTCATCCACACTGCCACAGCCGCGTCAGATCGAGGGTGGAGGGACAGGGAGAGAGGCTGTGTGCTTTGAGCCTCCATCCCTGGGGTGACCCTGAAGAAGGATCTTGCTCCTTGGTACCTTTTGGCCTCTGCTCCACCCCTGACCCTGGCCCTCTTTGCAGAAGTGTGTAGGTAAAGGAGGAAGCAAGGCTGTCTGGGAAGTGGAAGTCTCAGCCCAGCCAGGCCAGTGAGCCCACAAGAGGGAAGAAGCGTGGCCACTAAGAAGCAGAAAGGGTCCTAGGGAGTTTCCTTAGGAGAAGATGACCCTGGTGACTCTGTCCTTTCCAGTGGGCTCAACCCCCTGCCAGAGAGTCCAGTTTTGTCATCTGGAGGGGCATCTAGGCTGGGAGGACCTCCCCCTCTCTCCCTTGGCCCTGGGGTTTGAGGTAGGAGCCTTGTAGACTGGGACCCGCGCCCACCAAGGCAGGACTCTTCTCTCAGACGTCCCTACCTTGGGGAGGCAGGACACTGCTCCTGAGTTTTTACTTCCATATTGCATTAAACCCTCATGAATAAAGCCTCACGCCCCAGGATTTATCCCAGGCAGAATCCTAGGCATCCCACCTCTCTTCCAAAGGTGCCTTCGTGGGACTAGAGAATTTGGAAACGCTTCCTGGGCCGGTCAGCTCCTGCCCTGGGGGGAGGTCCCCAGCGATCCGCGGGAGGTCCGGGCACGCCTGGCTGTGGGGAAATTCGGCCCGGTTAGGCGGACGCGCTCGCAGGAGCAGCGTGACGGGCGGCGCGGGGTGGGGGCGCCAGGAGCTGAGACTCGCCGTGCGCTGCCCCGCGCCCGGCTTCCCTGGGCCGTCGCCAGCCCTGCGCGGCCGGCGGGGGCGAGTGCGGGGGCGGAGCGCGACCTTTTCTGGCCCGAGGAGGAGTGGCTGTGGCTGGGGAGGTCACCCGGTTGCCGGACTGGCTGCTGTCACACGCGCTCCGCGCGCTGGCTCCGCTCGGCGCTCTCCTGCGCGCACCCGGGCGCACGGCTCACACTCGCGCTCTCGGACTCGGCCCTGACCCTCCGTAGCAGCCGAATTTGGGAGCATCTCCCTGTCGCTGCAGCCAGCAAGCCCCTCTAGCCCCTGTCAGAGAGGTCACATGGGCCCCGGGGTCACCTGCCCGTGGAGCGGCCGCCTGCCTCGCCTCCGGGTGAGGACCTGGATCGAGCCCGTGGTGGCCTCGACCCAGGTGGCCTCCTCCCTCTACGACGCAGGGCTGCTCCTCGTGGTGAAGGCGTCCTTTGGAGGCGGAGGCTCCTCCAACCACAGCGCCAGCCCGTCGCCGCGGGGAGCTCTAGAAGACCAACAGCAGAGGGCCATCTCCAATTTCTACATCGTCTACAACCTCGTGGTGGGCCTGACGCCCCTGCTGTCCGCCTACGGGCTGGGCTGGCTCAGCGACCGCTACCACCGCAAGATTTCCATCTGCGTGTCGCTGCTGGGCTTCCTGCTCTCCCGCCTCGGGCTGCTGCTCAAGGTGCTGCTGGACTGGCCGGTGGAGATGCTGTACGGGGCGGCGGCGCTGAACGGGCTGTGCGGCGGCTTCTCGGCCTTCTGGTCCGGGGTCATGGCGCTGGGATCCCTGGGCTCCTCCGAGGGCCGCCGCTCGGTGCGCCTCATCCTCATTGACCTGATCCTGGGCTTGGCGGGGTTCTGCGGGAGCATGGCCTCCGGGCATCTCTTCAAGCAGATGGCTGGGCACTCTGGCCA
Organism: Propithecus coquereli; assembly: GCF_000956105.1. Lineage (NCBI taxonomy): Eukaryota > Metazoa > Chordata > Mammalia > Primates > Indriidae > Propithecus > Propithecus coquereli. The sequence continues at coordinate 2,688,261 of NW_012140858.1, read as the reverse complement.
GGGCCTGATACTGACGGCCTGCAGCGTGAGCTGTGCCACGTTCGCCCTCTTCTACAGCCTGTTGGTGCTGAAGGTCCCTGAGTCGGTGGCCAAGCCCAGGCAGGAGCTCCCCTCCGTGGATACCGTGTCTGGCACCGTTGGCACATATCGCAGCCTAGATCCTGATCAGCTGGACAAGCAGAGTGTAGTGGGGCACCTTCCATCTCCTGGAAAAGCAAAGCCCCCCAAAACCATCATTGCCCTGCTCTTTGTTGGTGCTATCATATATGACCTGGCAGTGGTGGGCACAGTGGACGTGATGCCCCTTTTTGTGCTGAGGGAGCCTCTCAGATGGAACCAAGTGCAGGTGGGCTATGGTATGGCTGCAGGGTACACCATCTTCATCACCAGCTTCCTGGGTGTCCTGGTCTTCTCCCGCTGCTTCCGGGACACCACCATGATCATGATTGGGATGGTCTCCTTTGGGTCAGGAGCCCTCCTCTTGGCTTTTGTGAAAGAGACATACATGTTCTATATTGGTGAGTCTGGCATTCTTGGGGAGGCAGGACGTTGCTGGCCCTCTGTGCCATGGGGCTGGCACCAGGGATGCTGTGGTCTGGGAGTCCCAGCTCAGCGCCAGGAATTGAACCTGCTACTTAGGGGGCACAAGGGAGACAGGATTATGTGCACTTGAGCTTATTATCTGTATTGCTGATTGAAATGTTACCAGAGTAGTGTCCTTGGCCCTAGGAGGTCAAAGAGGTGTGGTCAGTGGTACCTGGAGTCAGTAGCGGAGGCTTCAGTATGGCCTTGAATGGAAGAGATGGGGTTGGGTTTCTTCTCCCCAATTTTAAAGGGATGAAACATTAAATAATCCAATTGAAAAGGTCCCCTAAGTATAACCATTTGGGGCCAAGGAAGGGCTTTTCTAAATGCATAAAAATTCTCCATAAATGCCTTCCACACCAATGTAATAAATTCCCTAAAGGAAGCAGAGTGAAGTTTCCATCTGAGGACACAAGTCAGACAACCACAAGGAGAGAGCTCTAGACCAGTGCTCCAACAGAACTTTCTATGATGATGGCAATGGTGATTTCTGTTCTGTCCAATACAGTAGCTACCAGCCCCACTGGGGGGTGCTCAAGAGCCCAAGTGAATGGGCTCTTTAGCCCAACAGGGCTTGAAATGTGGCTAGTGCAACTAAGGAACAGAATTTTAAATATTAGTTCATTTTAATTAATTTAAATATCCACAGAAATACCAGAAAGAACAACTCTAGACAGCTACCTCAGGCTGACCCCTGGCCCAGGTCATACATCTCAGAAAAACACCTAACAAAATGGCAAACTAACTCCTGGCCAGTTCCCAGTTAAACCGGAGATATGCAAAGGACAGGGTACCCTCCACCTTCCCTTTTCTTCCTGCCACCTCTCTCTCTCTTCCCCCTCACATACACACACACACACACACACACACACACTCACACGGTCACGCATTCACACACTGCATCTGGATAATCCATAGACCTTGAGGGCTATGTGGCTGCTGTGTGAGGGGACACAATTCTGGAGGCAGTCTGCAAAAGCTCCTGGGACTGTCTCCCAGAGGTATTCACGAATGTCGAGGACAGGCACTTCTCTCCTGGGGAAACAGGGAGAGGGGTCTTGGTCACTTTGGTGGCACTAGCTCCACTTCCCTAGAAATCACTTAACTCCGCCAATAAAGATACCCTTCACCAAGTGTCACCGTGTCAACCGTGCCCTGCTGCCCTGCAGATCCGTATGCAGCATACACAGCAGCAGGGCTCAGAGACTCAGAGACTGGTCAAGGGAGGGCACTAGGCTGCCAGCAGGTCAAGCCGTGTGTGGATTATGGGGAGAGGAGGTTCTAAGTGAAGTTTTTGCTTTATTCTAATTTCCTCCTTGGCCAAGGCTGGGCTACAGTGAGGAGTGTTCTTGTGTGATCTCTTCACAGCTCGAGCTGTCATGATGTTCGCTCTCATCCCCATCACAACCATCCGATCGGCCATGTCCAAGCTCATAAAGGGCTCCTCTTATGGTGAGTGACAGAATCTCTCCAGAATCTTCTGCCCAGGGTTTTTTCAGAACTGCTCAGCTGGAGGCACAGACCTGCAGAAGGCACCTGAGAGAGTTCCAGAAGCATCCTTAAATACACTAGGAACACTGGTTTCCATTCAGGGCAGAAACAGGAGGGTAGGAAAGACTCAGAAAGCCAGTCGCTAAAAAGCCAGAGTCAAAGGAAGACACTGTCACCCACTGGTCTCAGGAAGATCCCACTAGATCGAGGCAGGATTCCTAGAGAATTGAGTCATGAAGATTGAGTGGGAATCTTTGGAAGATGGAGGGAAGAGCTCCCCAGAGACTCAGCTAGTGGGGAACAAGGAAGGTACAGCAGCACACTTCTTGGTAACCTCTGTCCCTTCCACAGGAAAGGTATTCGTCATACTGCAGCTGTCCCTGGCTCTGACCGGCGTGGTGACATCTACCATGTACAACAAGATCTATCAGCTCACCATGGACACGTTCGTGGGCACCTGCTTTGCTCTCTCCTCCTTCCTCTCCTTCCTGGCTATCATCCCGATCGGGTAAGAGGGAGCTGTGTGCGCTGGGGCTCTGGTGCTTAGGTCATGGGTGTTGGACCATGTCCAGCCCTCCAGCATAGGATTATTTATTTTCAGCATTTAAATGCAGTGGCTTCTGAGTGGGCTCTCTCACAATGAAAAAGTCCTCCTGTTTCCCCACACTCATAATCTGGCAATTTGGGAATTCCCCAAAATTGCAAGTACGAAACAGAGGGCCCTAACCAGCAGGCTCACTTCCTGGCACTTTTGTAATGACTATTTATACGACCTTCACATACTTCCTTATCAAGAGAGGCTGGGATCAGAAACCCTCATGAACCATTCAGATCTCTTTTGTTTCGCTTCCTTTAGGTGAAAGTCATCCTGCCCCATTTCAGAGTACTATTTCTTCTCTTGCCCTCAAAGGGCTCTGGGCTCAGTGCCACTGAAATCTCCTGGCCACTGGACTGTGTGTTCAGTGGCCACATACGGCTAGACGTTCCCATATAGGACAGCACAGTTTAGACTGTTAGGCCCTTTAACCCCTTCCCCTGAAGTGAGGTTCTCTCATGCTCGTATCAGTGCTGGCAGAAGAGAAGGGAATATATATAAATATATATCCCCATAGAATAAATATATCCACAATAAAGTACAAGGGATTTGACATAGATGTGCATTTTCAAGGGACCTGCTTAGTAGCACATGAGGGCTCTACATATCAGTTATGGTGGTATCACAGGCAGCAGAGCAGAAAATAATGGAAGACAAGTTGGAAGGGACAGTGACAAAGCCCTTTTTGGAACTCTCACATCACATCATAATATAGGCCCTGCCTGCATGGAAGGTTAAGCCTCCTGGGATAGGAGCCATCAATCATTATGGTTCTTTGCTTTATTTCGTAGTTGAGAAAAATAAGGTATGAAGATCAAATAGCTGAGAGAATTTGTACAAGCAACAGGCATGACCAGCTCTGGCTTTAAAAAGTGGAGACTGAGCAAGATCTGTCCTCATACTGCCCAACCCTTAGGCCTTTTCTTGTGCTCCTGTTTTCATGCGAGTCCTGGCTGACTGGATTGGACCGACTTAGCTAGAGCTGGCATGCATGCAGACTTCTCAGGAGCCCCAGCTCTTTGCCAAGATTAGTAGTTTGAAAATTGAAAATGATCCAGTCCTGTCTCATTGACAGTTGGTTAAAGTAGTCTCTTTAACCTAAACAAACAAAAACCAATAAACAAAAGAAAACAAGTGTTACTAGTTAGTGTGTGTCATAAAGACATAGACAAATGCAAGCAATGAGAGAATTCGAGTAAGCAATTGACCAAGTGCGTATGCGGAAAAGGCACTTAAGTGAGTGCTCACTGTTCCCCACTGTTGTAGACCTTTAGCAGTAGAGATACGCATGTGCAAACAAAGCCACATTCTTTGTACAGCGGAATCACTGGGAAACATTTTTAAATTACTGCTATTGGGATCCCCACCTCCAGAGATTCTGACTCAATTGATCTGGGGCGCAGCTTGGGCATAGGAATTTTTAAAAGCTCTCCAGCTGATTCGAATGTACAACCAAGACTGAGAACCTCTGGTATAAAGGGAGTGTTTCTGTTACCTTTTCCTTCCACAAAGTCACTAAATAAATGAGATCCTGAAAAATTCTTACAGCTAGAAGAGGTCAAGGCTGTGCAATCAATCATTAAATGAGAGCAACAGGAAAGATCAGTAGAGCTTTCTAACCACAGAAAGAAAAGCTACATTCCGATGACATGAAAACCCAGGAAGGCATACCAGAGCAGAGGAAGGCTCGGAGGGCTGAGGCTGGACCAGGTCACAGTCTACATCCTCTTCCTGATGCCAGGAGAGGTCCCTGGGCCACAGCTGCCAACAGCCTGTTTGCAATCCAAGGGGCTGTGCCTATGCCCCTTCCTGGTACCATAGTGAGCTGATTTCATGCTACGGTACGTCCATGCAAAATAAGTGCCTCAGGGAAAGATCTCAATCAATGGACGTTTATTAAGCCAAAGTTGAGGACATACCTGGGAAAAACACATACAGACAACTCTTTGGCTGGTTTTCCAAAGGGGCATTTAGGAGCTTCGGTATTTAAGGGGAACCAGGCATACAGGGAAAAGGGGGTGGGGAGAGTGAGGCAAAATTGGTTACATTCTTGTGAAGCCCAGGAAAATCTACATTTTACATAAGATGAGGGGAATGTTAGAAGAGAAAAGGGGAGTGAAGGAAGCAGCAATTATGTGGTTGTCCCTGGGTAGATGGAAGAATGTTTGATCCTGTCTTATCTCTATTCCGTACCTGGAAAGATAAACTTATAATTCATTATTCGTGTGGAATCAAACAGACTTTAGTTTTAGGAGCTAAACGCAGCCTGCAGACCCAAAGTTACAATTTGCCTGTCCTTGCTTATGGGAGGCCAGCGAGAAATTTCCTTATGAGTGATCTGTGGGGCGAGTCCTTCACAGGTGCCTGAGGCCTTTACCTTCCCTTTTGCATAAGCAGTTGCGGGGCAGGCGGTCCTGAGATTTTTATTTTCCTTTACATGGCTGTGCCCCTTCCCGGTACCAAAGTGAGGCAATTTCGTGCTGCTGTGAAAACCTGCCCTCTCCTGTTTGCTCTTCTTTCCCTGCGACAGGAGATGCTGAGGAAATAATTGTGTGGTTCTGCCCATCCACAACCTTCTCGCTTCACCCCCTCACACACATGCATGCAGCTAACGCTCCTGCTTCATAGAGAAAATAGAAGCCATCAGAAGAGAATGACCTCATCTTCTCCAGTCTACAAACCTATGTTCACTGGCACCCATTGTCGTCTTCTTTTTAATTGATCATAATAGCAGACACTTTAATAGCCTTACTATGTGCTAGGCACTACTTTAAACATTTCATATATTTTAACTAACTTAATCTTTCCAAACAATCCTCCAAGGTAATTACTATTATCCCCATTTTGCAGATGAGGAAACAGAGACCGAAGGTATTATGTAACCTAACAAAGGGTGTCCAGCTAGGAAGTAGCGCAGACAGGATTTGAACCCAGGCAGTCTCTCTTAGCCACCACATGCACTGCTTCTCAGAAAAGTTGCCCAGTATCTGGGTGCCGCTTCTCCCATCTCCTTAGGGTGCTCACTCCACTACTTGACTGCTCTCTCCCGAACTCTTCTACCAGCACTGACACCTGACCTGCCACCCTCTCTCCTCCTCTTCGTGGTCAAGTTCTCCAAAGGCCGCCCTGCACAGGCTGTCTCGCGTCCTCACCTCCCACTCACTTGCCAACCCCCCACTCCAGCCTGATTTGCTCCCCCCGACTCTGCCGGCGCTGCTCTGCCAAGGCCACTAATGACTTCTACGTCGCTGCATCAGTTGACGCGCTGCCATCCTCATCTCACATGATCTCTCGGCAGCCCCCAACGCCGTTGATCACTCTTTCCTCAGGAGGTATTTGTCACTTGGCTTTCACAACACCTCCTTCTGCTGCTTTTTCTCCCACCTCTGTGATGGCTTCTCCTCTACAAATCTGCAAATGTAGGTATTCTTTGGGGCTCTGCTCTGGGCTGCCTTCTCACTTTGCAATCTCTCTCTAAGCAATTTACAGTACTTCCACATGTTCCAATTACCACTTCAACGTTCCAAGTTGGGTTCCCGAGACCCTCCTCGACCTGCTCTCATCTCACCAACTGGCCCCACTACCCGCCCAGGCTGGAGACCTGAGTCCCCAGCATCCCCGCTCTTTCTCGTCCCCCCTCCTCCAGCCCATCAGGCCTCATTCCTTGATTCTACTTCCAAAATATGCCTCAAAGTCATCCTTTATTTCTACCGCTGCCGCCCCTAGTCCAAAGCACCTCAGTGGCTGAGTCAGCTTCTGAACCATTCTCTGCACATCCCCTCTTGTTCTTGTTCTCCTCCCGCCTTCTCCCCACCAGGGGGCCAGAGCAATTTCCCTGAAGTATAACTCAGATCATGTCGGCTCCCACTCAAAATCCCACACTTGGCTTTCACTGCTTTTTACTTAATTTTTATCGTATGAGGCAGCCGATTCTGCTTGGGATTAGCGAAGGCTAATCTTGATCTTGAGATCTACCTGGGAGTTCATTATCGGGCAGAAGTGAGATGGAAAGAGGTTCCAGGAAAAGCAAAATGCAGATGCAGAGGGCTCATGGTGTTATGGGAAGCAGGGGCAGGCTCAGTACGTGCAGGACGAGAACGAACTCGCGATGAGAGAAGTTCCCTCGCACCAGCCCTCTCCACTCAGGGCAGCATTCTGGTGCCACGAATGGATATAGCCCCTCAGTCGTTCGGTTACTAAAAAGACCTGACACCCCCCGTGCCAGCTATTCTCTTGTAACTCTCTATTGTAAATTCTTACAGCATCGTGGCCTATAAACAAGTCTCATGGTCGCCATATGGAGACATCACAGAGAAATGAAGGTGCTGGCCCGTGGGAGCCAAGAACACCAGCAATGGCCAGGCCCCCTTGAAGACAAAAGAAGGGACTGGGGAACTGGTGACCAAAGCAACCCGCTGCCCAAGAAGCCAGAGTTGGCTTCAGATGACCCGCTCTGGCTCAGGGGGTCCCTGGTGGGTGGGGAAAAGCACTTTCCTGGTGATGGAAGAACTTTCTCAGCTTTAAGATGCCCCTATGAGGCAGAGATGAAGTTCTGCTGGCAACAGAGCAGGAACTCAAGGGTTAGACGCAGGCTGCGTGCTGCCATTCCAGACTCAAAAAGGGGCTTCAGGCTCCAGCTGCAGAGAGCCAGCCCCGTTCTTCCAGAGACTGTCTTGAGGGCTCCACGGTATGGCCGACTGTCACCTGGGTGCTGTGCTGGAGTCCTGCAGGAGAGCTCGACCCAAGGCATGCATTTCAACACCTAAGGGGAATGTGGAGGGGACATTTTACAAGAACTGCCAACAGTTTTGCACAAACACCACTATCTTTTAAATTAAAATAAAACCTTGAAAGAAGTTAGCTTTCTTTTCTGAGGTCTTTTCTGAGGCCTCCTTAGCTGTGAACACTCAGGAGAGCAATAGAGCCCAGGCCCGTGGCTTCTGGGCAGTGTTACTGTTACTGTTGCTTGTAAGCAGCAAATAGCAAAAGACTTGCTCCAATGGAATATTCAACTGAATACATTCGGCCAACGATACTTCCCAAAGTGGGTGGTGTGGAGGAAGAGGAGATATGTTAAGAGCCACTTTACTTTGAGGTACTTATTTTTATAGCCTATTTTACTTGGATCTATAAAAGCAGACTCACCTCCTAATAAAATCGGCATTCATAGTATAAGCGTATGAATCATTCTTTCCCAGGCCAGACTCCCTCTTTAACTACAGACATGACATTCTTACACTGGGGTAAAACACAAAGCAAGAGAATGCATTTAAATCTCAGGGCACTTGGGCTCAGAAAGTTTGTATCTCTGAGCCCTTGGCGGGGAATGAACAAAACTTTATGGTTCATCTACTAAGGTCCCAGCACCATGCAAGGTGCCGAGATACAGCGAGAACAAGACATGACATGACTATCTCTGGCCCAACAGAGCGTACTGACAGATGGCGCGGAAAGAACAGCAGGTAGCGATGTTTCCTGTGATAAATGCTAATGCAAGGGTACAACCAGGTTTGCCAGAGCAGCAAGGGCTTCCCAGAAGTGACATCTATGATAAGATGGGAGGATAAGTAGGAGTTACCAAGGCCAGCTGTTGGGGGACATTCCAGGCCGAAGGAACAACATGCTGGAAGTCCCAGAGGTGAAAATGTCCGCAGGTTTAGGAATTCAATGCAAAGGAAGCAAAAAGGGAGGGAGGGAGGGACAAGTATGAAGGACAGGATAGAGATGAGACCAGAGCAGTAAGGAGGGACAACATAAAAGATCCCTTTCAAAAGAAGAAAACGTTTCTCTTTATAGTAAATGGGATGCCTGTTGGAAGGTTTTAAGCAGAAACACAGAATGCTTATATTTGCATCTTAGAAAGAGCTCTCTGGTAGCACTGAGAAGAACGGATTGGTGGAAGGAGTGAGCAAGACTTGCAGGAAGGAGACCAGCCAAGAGACCGCTGCAGTACAGCAGGCACAGGATACTGACAGATTGACATTGGGTAAGAAGCCATGAGTGTGGAGAAAAGTAGACGCACGTGGAGAAATATCTAGGAGCTAGAGGTCACAGGAGCTGGTGACGGATGAACTGCAGAAGGTGGGACTGATGGAGGCCAGAGTGATTCAGATTTAGGGCTCAGGCCACTGGGAAGGAGGTAGAGCCCCTCACTGAGACAGGCAATATGAGCAGAGCAGATGGGATGGGAATGATGAGGTCAAGATCATGGTCCACTCTCCAGCCTCCCTCCCTAATTACACTCATTCCTCTGACTCCTTGCCTTCCACCCCAGCCCCAGCCCAGTCCCCCAACCTGAATGAATCGCATCACTCCTGCTCCTGAAGAGCTTGCTCTTTACATTTAGAGAAACTTATTTGTCCACACTGACCCTGCTATAAACCTGTGGTTTTTAACCTGAGGTGGGCTCTCAAAGCCCAAGTATTGGCTCCTTTTCAACCCCACCTGTCACCAGGGCAGCAGTTTCAAACCTCTCAGCTCTCCCCAGGGACACCATTTCTTCTAACAGATGTTCTAACCCAGTGATTCTTGGACTGGCAGCATAATTGTCACCTGGGAACCTGTTAGAAATGAGAATTCGGTGGCAAATCAGTTCCACTCAAATCGAACTCTAGGAGAGGGGCCCGACAATTGGTGCTTCACAAGCCCTCAAGTTTAAGAACCACCACTCTCTCCTATTAGGCCTGACTTTTTCTGAAAGTTCTTGAAACCTTCCCTGGGTCCTCCTCCTCCTCTCCCTGCATCCTTAATTCCTGAGGCTCCTGAAGGCCCTGCCCTTGATTCTCTTCCTAACTAATCTAGTCCACTCCTACGGACTTGATCAAGAACTCCATTTCCAACAGTCTAGTCAACATCTCCACCCGGATTTCCTCAAACCTAAACCCAAATCAAATTCTTCCTCTCCCACCCCACCACCTAAATTTCCGCGTCTTTTTTTTATTTCTCTCCTGATTGATTTCGGTTAATGGCATCATCTCCAGCTCCCAGGCTGGAAATCTCCAAGTCATCTCTGGCCTGTTCCCCTCCCCGTGGAAATCTCTTAAATCCAGCTATTCATTTTCACCTCCCTTTATCACTTCTCGCCAAGCTTTTGCAATCTATTCCTATTTATCCTCCAGGCCTTGATCTGACCACAATCCTCCAGCACCCTATTTCCATCATCTTCTTAAAAAGAAAACAGGAAAAATAAAAGGTATATTCTGTTTTAAAAAAAGAAAAAATTCACGGGCAGGCACAGTGGCTCCCACCTACAATCCTAGCACTCAGGGAGGCTGAGGTGGGAGGATTGCTTGAGTCCAGAGTTTGAGACCAGCATGAGCAAGAGACCCTCTCTCTACAAAAAATATAAAAATTAGCTGTGCATGGTGGTGCACACCTGTAGTCCCTGCTACTGGGGAGGCTGAAGGAGGAGGATCGCTTGAGCCCAGAAGTTTGAGGTTGCAGTGAGCTATGATGACACCACTGCACTCCTGCTGGGACGACAGAGACTCTGTCTCAAAAAAAAAAAAAATTCACAAAGCATACAGGAAGGATTGTTATCCTTCCTATTTAAGTTGATCCTTCCTATTTAAACAACAGGAAGAGTCTTTCCAAAAGGACTCTCATATAGTGAGTGTCCACCCAGACACTTAGCTGCGTTGTATACATTATTGCTAGCCCTCCCGGCAACCCTACAGGAAAGGCTTGTCTTCATTTCAAAGATCACAATACTTAATGTTCAGAGAGAAGTGACTTACCTAAAGCCACACAGCTAGTAAGTGGAAAAGCTGAGATTCGATCCCAAATTTCTCTTATTCTGCCTTGCTGCATTTTGTACAACTGCAGTCTTAGACGAATGATGTCTACTATCAGCAAGCCAAGTTCAGCACCATTTTAAATCCACTGAAGTCCAACGCATTACCCTCATCAGGTAAACTGCACTGAGCACTCTGGTCTCTAATTTGCAATGCTCTAATAAACCACAGACATTTCCTCTTTCCTTACAAATTCTTCAAAAACATCATAGCAGCCCAAAAAACCAAAAATATGACTGGCCCTGACCCGGTTGTTGGGCTTTGCTATGGGATGGGGCAGCAAGAAATCTTTCATGTAATAAACACCTGGGCTGTCCGACTGCCCGCAAACCATGAATGGTTACTACACTAGGTGGTTTCTTCATCTCCCCGAACTGGTGTCAATTTGTAAGATGCAGGAGAGGATAAATTGACGACGGGTCTATAAAGGAGTAAAGAAGAATAAAAATAGTACATATATAATTTTTTTGCCCTGTTTCTCTGTATGTCCTGATACTTGCATGCAAACAGATCGGTATTCAGAGAATAGCAGAAAAGAGAAAAAGAGGCACACGTGTTCTTTTCTGTCCTACTAAAAGGCACAAATGAGAACATGATTTCAAGGTAGAGAAAGCATCTTTTATAGTTTTATTGGTCCGTTACTTTAAGTTAATTGAGGTAAAGAAACTTTTTTAAATTTACAAGCTAATAGTTTTATCAAGCAATACAAATTCTTTTGTTTACCTTAAATGTAATACTAATCCCATAGTAAACAACAGACTTTTTTATACACCAATATATGAAAAAAAAAGTGGACAAAAAACCTCGTGCCAGCATCAAAAATTCAACAAAAACAACTTTCTCCCATTTTACAATCTCTAGATTTCATAACAAAGACAAAAAGGCGATATTCTTTGTAAAGTTTGGTAGCTTCATGAAACAAAGATAAATCACTTATCAACACACATTCCCTCAAGCACTTTTTTTTTCACAGCTTTTATTTTGGCTTAATGGCAGCATGAAGAGAACAGTTACACAGAGGACTATCAATATCTCAGAAGGTGGCTGTTTTTTTCTTTTAAAATTTTAAACGTAAAGAATGATTTCTAAAAATAAGAAATACAGTCCGTAATTTGGACATACTTCTAAGCAAAAGGTTTTTAAAATCTTTTCTTTAACAGTTAAAATACAAGTTAGAAAGTGTGCTGGCAGTTTATTTCATGGGAATATATAGATGTCTGTCGTCTCTCAATGCATTCCCAACTCAGAGGCAAAAGCAACAGGCACACAGAAGCGCAGTGGACAGGAGATCGACTAGATAGGACCGAAACCTCAGGGGTGTCCAGATGAACAGTGCTGACTATTAAGAGATGCTGGTTTGTTATTCCATGAAGGCCCAGATGACAGAGCCATGGCTTTGCCACGCTGATTTCACATTTTTGTTTGCAATCTACTTTCCTTTCTCCTCATTTCCACATGGAGGAAAAAAGCCCTTTCCCCTGCCAGTATCATTTCTGACTGAAAGGTTGGTCTAAGACTGTGAACAAGCCTGTCCAACAGGGGTGTGACAGGTGTTATCTGCTGTGACCCAACCCACAGAGAGTCCAGGCTCACCTGGAGAGGGAGCAGTGCTTCTGGGAGAGGTTCGTATGCAATACTTTTCATCACTGGTTTTAATCGTAAAAGCTCTGCTACAATGGACTAAATTATGTGAGTCAACGTAATAGGGTTTCTGTGTTTTTGGCATTTCAACCTGTGGAGGATTTCTACCTGAAACATGCTGCTCTGAGGCCCCCACGGTATCTTAAAAAGCTGTTCTGCAGGATCAGGGTCAACCTGTAATATTGTCATAATCCACAGAGTTCTTTGTATCTATGATTTGTCAATGCTGAGACTGTACTCTCTAAAATCAAAAGTATGCCAAAAGGCACTAAATTAATCTTTCACACTTCAAAAAAAAATTTTGTGGTCCCTGTGTTTCCTTACATTATCAAAAATATCATTTGGCAATAGCAATACTTAGTTTTCTCCTCCCAAAAGGCAACCCTAATTACGACCCTCACTTTCTTGCTTAAGAGGACTGAGGACTATGTTATCTATTATTTAAGATATCTATTGTTTAAGCTGAACAACTGATTACATCTCTAAAATTCTTTCTACCCAGAATTTTAAAAACAGGAGTTAAAGAATAAGGCATATTAGAAAGTGTTGACAAATTCTCAAAAAGTAGGGTTGGACTTTTAACAGTCTGTGGCATTATTTAAATTCTGGATTTGTTGATTTTCAGGTGCTAAACACACAGAATGTTTATATACGAGACAAATTTCTTATTGGTTTGTGAAGGCTATTTTTTCAAAGCACTTATTTACAGACTGACTACAGTAGCAAAAACTACCTAGATAACATATTTTTCTGCCACATAAAAAGGTTTAGACAGTCACACCCAGGATGCATTTCAAACACAAACGATTAAGAAAGAACGATCTCCCTGTAACAAGGCCACCCAACCATTTCTAGCGCAGACAGCCCCTGCACACACTCCGACATGTGTAACTACGGGGAGACCAGACATCCTTAAAACAAAACCTGACGACCTATAGGGTGGGTTGGTGGAAAACTGGGTTCCGGGTTTATTTGCTCAATTAAAAAACCACAAGGAAGAGGAGAACAACTCCAACGTACCTAACTCAATCTGTAGGGCTGGCCCAGGAGAGAACATTTGCCTCACATTTACTGAAAAATGCCACCCATCTGCTATCTGAACAGAGGAAAATACAAGCAATGAGAGGGCGTGTCCAATCTGTTGCCATCTTGAGGACTTCTGAAAGTGAGACAGCAAATCCCAATTCCCGTCATCATTTTGTAAATGAGGGTGGCCAAAGCAGTGTTACCCCAGCCATATAATTAGATGACCCAGTTTCCACAGGCCCTTAAAGTAGGCATCTGGGAAGGCGGGGTGCACACGGTGCGCCCTGCCCTGACCACAGGCAGTCTAACTTCTGAGGGGAACCGCCCTGCATGGCAGCCAGCAACACCACCTAGCCAGAGCAGAGCCCAGCGCGAGCCCATCCCGAGACCCACGCCAAAGAGGCAAGCACAGCCCTCGGAGGCCGCCCTTGACCTCTCTCCCCATCCTCACTCACTGGCCCGGAATGGAGCACAGAGAATGACTGCCTCGCAGTCCAATGAGTGGTGTCAAAACAGAGCCAGTGCCTGTGATTTCAAAGCCATCAGTGGCAGGACCAAGTCACACAAACTCAGGATGTTCCTTGGGCTACGTCCCGAGAGAGAAACTCTACTTGCTGATTGCCATGGGGTCATCATGCCATCCTCTAAAGCAGAACTTCCTATCTTTTGATCACAAAAGGCAGCCTCACGAGAAGTGAGCAGCAGGTATGCATTTAATTTCACCACGTGGAGGTGACTGAGAAAACACATTCGATTTAATAACATCTAGGACATACTCCAGGTAGGGCTGAAATTTGGCATGAAAGCAGACTCAGTCTACATTCACCACAATACCTGGAGTCTCTCGGGTTTGTTATTTCGGCTAAAGAAAGGTGTCTGGTGAGTTGAATGAACAGCACAGTAAAATACCGAGCCAATCACCTCCATAATCACACTTTAAGTTCACCGGGAATCCTTATAAAGCCTCATTAAAGGATAAGACCCAACACCAAACCTGGCTGGGTAGTAGGTTCCCTCCTCATTTAAGCAGCAGCAGTTCCTTGCTTTGAGTAGAATAGCCTAGAATCTTCTTGTGGATCTACCATATTCATACGGAAGAGCAGTGTCCGTACTTGCTACAAATCAAAACTGCTCTCTGAAACATCACTTCCATCTCTAAAACCTGCTCAGTTTCTAGGGATCCTCTCTCCTGCCTCAGCCTGGATTGTTAACCTGGGTGAAGGAAGCTTTTGTTTCCCAGGCCCTGGGCAGTTGCTGGGGGGACCTGCCATTCCACTGCCATGTGCTCACGCCTCAAAGCCGTCTGTCCCTCTGCCTGAGGTGAAGTGCACCTTCAAGCAGAAACCTCATGAAAAATGAATGTAAGAGAGGAGACAGTGATCTCAGGGCCAGAATTTTGCGAAGCCAAGAAGGATTGGGTGATAAAACCTCTATGGGGCAGTCTTTGGCACCAAAGTCTCCGAGTGACACTTCTCCTAGGGAGTCTCCTCTGTGCTTGATCCAGACGAAGAGGCCAATGCCCGGGGGAGTCACAGGAGTAGGAAAGGACTACTTATTGTCCCCTTCTTTCTGGGCCAGCTTCCTCAGCCCCTCAGATGCCAGCCTGAAAGCAGGGACAAGAGGCCCTTCTCTGCAAGGACCATTTCTCCAAGGAAGTCTGTCATGTACACTGGTTTCCTGGCTCTGCTGTCAACAGCGTGCCTGAAGGAGAGAAAGTTTGCCTTGTTCCGGCTCTTTCTGGTGTCTTAAAGCACAAGGCATCACATGGGGACCGAACAAATAGAGCAGGATGAAATCCCAAGGTGCCCGAATCCCTTTAAAGCCAGTCTTCTGCCTCCCATGAGGACAGGAAATGAATGTACAAACATACGCCCCTCTCTCCCCATCTCCCAGCGAGGAACCTGGTAATTTTTTTTGAAATGCTGCCTTCTTTCCCAATGAACCATTACTTAGGAAAGTGTCTGGGCTTTGGCAACTGGCAGGTAGTCAGAGGCTGGTTTTCCTATAATTCCTTCCACAGTTCTTCCCAAGCATTCATTACAGTGCACATTTTTACAGCACACACTCCACAAGCCAAAGCTTCACATGTTCCCAAAGATGAGCATTCGCTGCTGGGTGGGTCTGGTGTCCTCTGCCAAATAGCAACAGGGGGCTGTCAGCTCACTATTCGATACACACCCTGACTCTCCCAGCACAGCGTCAGGTCAGACCCAGCGTCCATACCCACACCGACACGATGGTTTAGAGGTAGAATGAAATGCTGAATCGCCACTTGGGGGTAGACAGGTTGTTCTTACCCTTCTGCTCCAATGAATCATTTCTAATTGTACCGAACTGAAAATTCACATCGAAGGACTTTGGAATGGCACGAATAGGGTTTGACAGTACAGGCAAGTACCAACTGATGTAAAAATTATCATTTAAACTGCGATGTTGTCAAACTCGATGACACGGAACCAAACTGTTCTCTATGCTGTTCAACCGCTGCACCAACAGCACCACTGCTGTGGCTGATGCAAGGTCGACCCTGCAGTTAGAAGTGGGATGAAGTGACTCCAGCATGCTGCGTGTTGGCCAGTATCTGCAGGTGAACTTGCATGAGAAGCAGCGTCTCAACGCAGCTGTTTCATTAAAAGCTACCGCTTATTAGGCTCAGATTTATAGTTTTACAGGGATGAGCTGCAGATGAAAAAACACAAATACGACATATGCAGCTTCATTTCAGGAGGGGAAAAACAAGGAGTTGGAAGATAGATCCTTTTTGACTGTTTTGTGATTTGAAAAGTAAACCTGGCAGTAGTTTGAAATGAAGACTCTAAACACAGCCAGCAGTCCCCAAGAACGTGGCTACAAATTGAGGAGATTTTAGCTCAACTATTAATAAAAGCAAAGAGTTCACTGTTACACTTGTCATCTTCGAGGCCTGTCCAGGTACTGACGTCTCTTCCTGACCAGGAAATGTTAAGGGTTAAAGCACTTTATGTAGAACATTCACATGGAGTTTACAAATCTCAACTGTGTCATAATAACACAACATTCCAGCCCTCTCACCAAAAGCTTGCCCAAACATTCAGTGGACATGGCAGGAAATATTAAACTAGGTCTTTTTGGTGAGGTAAAGGCAAATTGCACAAAGCAGACGCTGGAGGTGGGGTTTGGTATATGCCCACTGATCTCACCGACAGGTGAGCTACTCTGACTTCAAGACAATAGGTATTCCCTAACAGATCTAATCCCTGCTCTGATGACAATTAACAAGCTAAAGAAAAACACTGAAGACCTTCACAGAGAAAAATGCATCGTTTTGTTTCATTTTACACACAAAGTTTCCCATCTATTGCATTCTAGTGTCAGAAGCAAGTTCAGGGAGCATCCCCTGCAGCTTCCGAAGGCATCGCATAAGGACAAGGACGCTGGCTCGCTCCCTCAAGCATGGATGCGTATTGACACTGATTCAAATGTCCCTACGTGAAACAGAAACAGTAAAACAGGTCTCACTCGTCACAAGCAGGCAGCAGGCCACACTCACAGCTACAGGCCACTGTACATTAAGGACATTCCACGGAGGCGCCCACACCTCCTTCTAGGCTGAGACAAGTCAATGCCCACAGAGGTCAGTTGCAGAGCCGCCGTGTCTCCACGGAAAGCAACCGCTGCCTTCTACTCCTGCCTCCTTTTGAGTCCTTGCAAAGCAGGATCTGGGTTCTCTCCTACAACAGGCAACTCAGCCGTTCCCAAAGAGAACACTGTCGTGAAATGGCAGGATGCCGGCCGCGGGCTCTTCTTGTCCCTCGGTTTCAAATCTCCGTAGTGCTCCATCGAATAGGTTCCTTCACAACCCGGAGGTATGCTCTGCTTTTGCTGAGAGATGATTCCAGCCTCACGGAATCCACCAAGGAATAAATACTAATTGGAAACAACTGTGGGGTGAGGTGGGGGCAGGGAGAAATACAAACGAGAGATGTTTCTGTGGTGGTTTTCCCAGCGCCGCCTCTCTGGCACTGCAGGGACTTCCGGCATGGGGTGCCGTGCCCTGCGTAGGTAGAAGAGTCTCTGTCCCAAGAAGGAACTTACTTGGCCTCTTGTTTCTCCTGCAGCAGAGGAATAACCGACTCCCACGCCATGAGGCACTGAAACGACAACATGTGCACAGAGTATCAGCATCGAGTTTGAGACTTCAGGGTCAACTTCGTAATTCTGCTCTGACCTACCCTTTCATCACCATCCTGCTCAGTCACCTTTGCTAACGACACCCACATGCATCATCCACAACCAGTGTACACAAGGGAGGTGACAGGTGTTTGTTTTGAACGCCTCGCCCCCACCTTTATGAAAGACAGCAGTGTCTCTAAAAGGCTTAAATGCATTCATGTCAGTCCAGAAAGCTCAGATCCAGAGAGTGACAGTGGATTCACTAGAAGACATTCTTTCCTTTGAAAAAGCTGAAAAGAGATCCATGCAGGAAGCCCGTGATGAAGCCCCAGGCCAGGTCCCAGTGGGATGGAGACACTGCTGTAGGTGTGGGTGGTGCCTACATAAGGACGTCCGTCATAACTGGAACAGGCCAGCCACCGACTCGCCAGCCTCAGCTTTGCTTCTTTGGGCCACTCCTGGATCTCCCAAAAGGGAGAATGGGGGAAGGGGACTTGAGTTGTATTATGTCCAAACACTGCTGTGTACCTTCCATTCATATCACAGTCCGCACTCTCCTCCATGAAGTAGAATGATTTATTACACACATGCCCATTTCATCGATGGGGAAATGAAGACTCAGGAAAACTGACGGGCCCAGACCCCAGCTCGTACGTGGCAGAGCTCATGGCTCCCGCACTGACGTCCTTTCCACTACGCCGATCTCTTTGCACCGCGGATCCTGTGAAAGGCTGAGAACCTGGAAGACTCCAGCATGGTCCTCTAAGAGCACTCTGTTTGGCAGAAACGATCCTCCTTTTGAGCAGTCTCTTGCGTAACGAGGACAGGTGAACTGCATGAGGCCTTTCTTAGAAGCAGCTCAGGGCTGGAGGATTCACTCCTGAGTCATTTGGGGAGGAGTTCTGAGAGGGTGGGAGGAGAGAGGCATCCTTAGGTCAAGCAGGAAAGAGGGATGGTGAAATTGATTCCTTCCTGGTGACTGAGGTTAGAAAGAAGTCAGACTCAGAAGCCCATACAGACAGAAGGCGGTGTGGGGTCCGTGGCATTGTGGGTCCTGCCCTCTCCCTAGGCCATCACCTCACATCTGGAAGAGTCTTCCTACGTCAGCCACAAGGAATCGAGGCCATGCTAGCTTTCTTTTTGGTCCTCAAATGCACCGAACTCCTTCCTACCCCGGGGACCTTGCACATGTTGTTCCCCTTGCCTGGAATACATGTTCCCCATGTCTTTGTCTCTGAGACTCAAATGTCCTTTCCTCAGACTGGCCTTTCCTGCCCACTCCACCTGCCTCTTCCCCCACTGTCTGCATTACACCCCTCTAGTACTTTCTCCCACAGGTTCCTGTTCTTTTCCTTATCTCGCCCTGAAGTTGTGGGCGTTTTCCTTAACACACGTTCTCTACTAGATGGGGGCTGCCGTAAGGGCAGGAATCCTGTTGTTATCAACTTCGTATATACAGTCCCTTGTGCACAGCAAGTGCACAAAAAGCACCTGCTAAGTATTTGTAGGAGCCAAGACTAGGCCAGGACAGTGCCCCTGTGTGTGGTGCAGTGGGAGGACACCTAAGCTTAGACATAAGACCGGGTTTGAGTCCCAGGTCCAGGGCTTTGGAAATGCTGGGATTAATTGCTGACATGAGTGATGGAGACATTTGATCTAGTTGGTTCTACAGTAGTGGGAAGGCTGTTGAACAGGGCAGGGAAGGTGAGGGAGTCGGGAGGGAAGGCACACTGAGAGCCCGCCACGTTCCAGGAGTGTTCTAGGAACTCACGCATCCATCATTTCATGTTATCTTTACAATCGTTCGGTGGAGAAGGATCACGCCCACTTTACGGATGAAGACACAGAGGCACAGAAGGCATCTTGCCTAAGGGCACAATCAGTAGAGAAACAGAAGAGGCTCTGACTTCACATGGAGTGATCATCCCACCTTTGGGCAGGCAGGACTGTCCTGAGGACAGGTGGCCCGTCCCCTAGGCTGCCAGTGTGTCAGAAGCGTTCAGACTTGTGGACCTATCAGAGCCCACTCTGATCCTACTTTGGTCACTCACAGGCTGTGCACCCTTGGGCAGAGTTTCGAACTTTGCGGAGCCTCGGTTTCTTTGGCTTTAAATTGGGAATCATAACACCCATATGACAGTGCTATGGCGAGGGCTAAATTTAATAAGGTGACACATGCAAAGCCCCCAGCCGAGTGCCAGCCCAGCATTATGGGGCTCCAAAAACACAGGAGTGAGAAAAGGAGCACGTCACCCTTCTCCTTCTGCTTTCAAACTGTCCCTCCCTAAGACCTGACAAATAGGGAACATTCCATGACGGATTCCTGAGCCCTCCTACTGATGACCTTGAAAAGATGCAGACACGCTGCCCCTGAACAGCAGCCAGAGCCATCAAAGCCTTCGAAAGAGATCGCTTCTTCTGGTTTGGGATGAGGACGTGCTTCCAGGATCGTGGTGTAGGCAGCCGAGTTAATACTTGTCCAGCGTGCTGGGGGCTGTGGTGTTTCCAACAGTTTGATTTCGAGTCTACAAGTTATTAATACTTGTTGAATTGTGATGGGGCCATTCTTCATCTGTAACTTTAAGCCTTTAAGGAATATCGGGATTCATTAGCAGAAATGCAAACCTTGATTGGGGAGACTGGGCTGTAGTTTGTGGTGGGTGGGGGGTGGGGTGTGTGTGTGTGTGTGTGTGTGTCAGGGTGCTTAACCTGAGGTCCACAGATCAAGGGGATCCATGAATAAAACTGTTTTCCTTTGTAATCCTACATGCCTTTATTTAAGGTATTTAAAAAAACGGCATTTTAAAGTTTATTTCAAAAACAATCAGTATTTCGGTAAAGGGTTTACAGGCTTCATCAGATGACCAAAGGGGCCCATGGCACAATGAAAGTGAAGAACTCCTGTATCCAGAACCGTAAGACAGTGTAAAATAACCCCAAATCCTGCATTACCTGCTGGCTTTAGGTCCAACTGACCCTGGGGAGCAACCAGGCGCCAGGCCCAAAGAGCATGGACGGTAAAACTGCTGTTTCCACCAGCAGCATTTGCAAGGGAAACCCCTGTGTGTACCTGGGGGCCTCTGCTTCCAAACTGGGCGCCACAGCCAGCATGGCAGGGCAAGGGCACAAGCAGGGAGGTGAGAGTGAGATCAAATAAGGGAAGAAGATGATACTAGCAGGATCCCTGCCTCTGGATTTCTGGCAGGCCCTTACGAAAGGCTCCAGCTCATGGAAACCGTGGTCTTGTCGGGCACACTCATTACCTTCTCATAATACTGGATGTTCTTGTCCGCCATCCCCATGAGCAGCTGCCGGAAGTCCTGCCTCTTGTTGTTCTGCCACCTCTCCATGTCGGCTTTCAGATCAGCATTGAAACACTCCATCCGATCCTGGCATTTCTCAACATCTGCTGGCACCTGGGAAGGGGAGGCACACGTGGGTGCTTTGCACACGTAACTGGCATCTCCTGCCTCAAGCTCCTCCGCTCACACATTTGTCAAAGGCCAAAATACTACATTAAAATGCCATCTACACATTCCTTCCTCTGGAGGCATTTATCTGAAAGCAGAGCCTGGAGTTTTCAGGTCTAAAAGGAGGAGTTCTGAAAAGGGGCTAGCCTAACCCCAATCTTTAAACCCATCCAAGCACAACACAGACTCATGGGGGAAACACCTCCCTGTTTACACACAGGAAGAAACACCACTGAAATTCAGAGTCATATGTCTTTGGTTCCTTTTAGGATTTACCTATCCATACTTAAAAATGTGCGCACACTTTGAGAATATACAGCAGTATTTGGTATTACCCCACTATTCTCTTATGTCCCATACTGGAACTAGAAAAGAAGGTTTTCCCAGATCATGTGAACCATTCCATTACCTGTGACATTTGATCATGCCTTTCCTCATTAATCAGAGAATTGTAATAATAAGATTATTGGCCAATTTCCTCCTTTCAACCTCACATTATAAACGAGAGACTTGTCCGTGCTTTTCCAGATAGATAATCAAAAACGAATAGTTAGAGTTAGATAAGTCTGAGAAAATGGGAGGAAAGTTATTTATGTGTGTCAAAAGAATCTGAAACACAAGAAGAAAAATATAGCGGGGTACTTCAAGCTTTTCTTACAGAGGTTTAGAAGACTTTCTCAAAAGGGCACTACTACGTCACTTGAATTTCACAGCTTTCTCTTTGCTTTGGTGAGTTTCACACATCCCACACAGCTGGAGAGGGCCCCCTGGTCGCAGTGGTTCCTGAAGCACAAAGCCGGCTTCTCTCTCCTACTCAAGTGCCCCACTGGGTTCTGAAGGTGGCTAGTGGGTCAACATGCCCAAAGCTGGGTCAAACACCCACCCGCCAGATGCTTCCCAACAAAGAGCGAGGTCTTGTATGCTGTGTGCTGGGGCCCATGAACCCCGAAGTCTCCAGGCTATGGTCACCATCAGGAGTCAATCTTGACCAAAGAGGGAAGTTTTACACCCAAGCCTTAAGGGCAAGGACACCAATGGGCAGGCCAGGCCTGAGGGAGCTGGACACCTTCAGGGCACTTGGCCGTCTGCCCCACAGACCATCTGGAGATGGCTGCAGAGCACGGGAGGGAGTGGAGGGATGCAGCCAAGGCAAGAGGAGTCAAACGTGCCTGGCACGAGAACAAAACTTGAAGGAGACAAGGATGAGCTGGACACAAAGATACAAACAGACATCCTGGGCAACTTAAAGGAAATCTTCTGTTAAGAGAGGAAAGGAAAAGCAGCCTTCTTCAAACCACTTGAGCTTCTGGAAGAGAAAAAAAAAAATAAAAGATTGACTTTTTCTTCTGATGCCATGACTGAAGTCACTTTCCCTGCCGAGCCACCCATCACTGTTGGTTACCTCTGCAGAAATGGAAATGAAAAGCAGGGTGCCTGGCCCCACCTCTGCAGAGCACTCCCCCGCAAAGGTCCAGGGATCAGCCTCAACGGACAGACTCCCAGCGCACAGGCCTGTCCCCTGACCCCTCTCCTGCCCGCTGCTCATGTCAGCACTGGGGAAGCGTGTCTTCCCCTCCACTCAACGAAACTTTGGCTGTGAGGAGAAACAGCAAAGCTCTGCAAAGAGAACCTCACTGGGGTGCGGCAAGAAGAGGGAGGCTGGAGTGTCAGACTCAGAGGATTTCTTATGGAGGAAAGATTCCTGGGTTCTGTTCTGGGGTTGGGAACTCTAGTCAACTAACAAAAATTCAGAGTCAAAACTGCGGCTCTGATTTCATGATTGCCTGAGCCTCCGTCTGGGCAATACCTGGCTTATCATTTCGTCAGTGAGGAATAGCGAAGTGCTTAGGTCTCAACAGGCAAATCTTGTCTCGAGGTACCTATGGTCTAGCAGGGAAGGAAGAGGAACATGTCCAGACACTAAGGTGAGACACTGTGAGGGGGTTGGAGAGGGCATCCCACCTCGGGGAGGATCAGTCTTCATGGAGGAAACGGCACCAAGGCGATTCTGTAAAGATGACAGAAGCGGGACAGGACAGTGGAGGCACTCCAGAGTGGCAGTCCACACAAGTCCATGCAAGTGGCACAGGTGAGAAGACACCTGGACCCACCTTCGGAATCACCCACGAAGGTGTAGGGAGAGACTGCAGGCGGCAAAACTGGGGGTGGGGAGGGTGGGCAGTGGGTAGAGGATGAGGAGCCTGGGCCCTTCCAGAAGGCCAGGTGTTCTGAGGCCTTCGCTGTGGCAGACAGAGTTTGACTACCCCATCGACTACGTACCAGGTGTGACTCGAGGCCTCTCAGTGCCTCGGCTTCTCTGTCTGGGTGATAAGACTCTTACGATGTTGTCATGGTTGAAAGAGATAACACGTGCTAAGCACTTGGTGCCTTGCATATATTGAGCACTCAATAAAGGTCTGTTAGTTGATATCAGTACCAACATTGTAAACTGCTGTTCACAAAAGATAATCTGTCATTTGTACAGCCCCTCAAGTCAAGAATGTTTTATTGGGCTTTATTCCATGTATTATAAAAAAATACACTTTTTTTCATTTTCATTTTCTTTTTCATTTTCCAAATATAAAATATCACATTATTAACTATGTTCCTTCAAACTTTATGCCACCCTTTGCCCACGCCACCACACCCTGAGATTTCACCAGACATCAGAGATGAGTCAACTCCAAACTATACAGTGGCACGATCGCACGGGATACCCTGGAACCAGGGCGGTGGCTCTCACACCGGAAAGGAGAGGATGGATTAAACCAATCTGGTGGGGACTGAACTGACAGATTTGGCAACCAACTGCCCATGAGAAATAACATACAGGGAATCGGAAAGGAGACTGAAATTTCTAGTCTGGGTGACTAGGGTGGCAATAGTGCCACCAAAGGGCTCAGAGCAAATGACAGATCCACAGACCAGAGAAAGGAAGGAGCTGCAGCCAAGGGAAGGGTGAAACCTCCCTCCACAAAGAAGGCTGAGACAAGTCAACAATATAAAAACCCCAAACAACCCAATTAAAAATGGGCAAAGAACCTGATAGACATTTCTCCAAAGAAGATATACAAATGGCCAACAAGGACATGAAAAGATGCTCAACATCACTAATCACTGGGGAAATGCGAATCAAAACTGCAATGAGATAGCACCTCACACCCGTGAGGATGGCTGCCATCCAAAACACAGAAAATAACAAGTGCTGGCGAGAATGTGGGAAAACTGGAAGCTTTGTGCACTGTTGGTGGGAATGTAAAATGGTGCAGCCGCTATGGAAAACAGTGTAGAGGCTCCTGAAAAAGTTAAAAAAAGAATTACCATATGATTCTGCTGAATTCCACTTCTGGGTATAGACCCAAAAGAAATGAAAGCGAGGCCTCAAAGAGGTATTTGTACACTTAATGTTCATAGCAGTATTATTCACGACAGCCAAAAGGTAGAAGAAACCCAAATTGTCCATCAGTGGATGAATGGTTGAACAAATGTGCACATTTTAACACACATACACAATGGAATATTATTCAGCCTCAAAAAGGAGAATACACGCTACAACATGGATGAACCTTGAGGACATTATGCTAAGTGAAATAAGCCAGTCACAAAACAGACAAATACTGTATGATTTCAGTTATATGAGGTACTTAGAGTGGTCAAAGTCAGAGAAAGAGAAAGAGAAAGTAGAATGGAGGTTGCCAAGATCTGGGGGGAGGAAGAATGGGAAGTTGTTTAACGGGGATAGAGTTTCAGTTCTGCAAAATGAAGCGATTTCCAGAGATTGGTTGCATAATGATATGAATTTACTTGACACTGTTGAACTGTACCCTTAAAAATGGTTAAGATGGTAATTTTATGTTATGCATATATTATAATTAAAATTTTTTTAAATGTATGAAAGAAAAAAGAAGGGGCTGAGGAGGGCAGGGCCCATGGGTACAGCTCATGGAGAAGCCGACCTGCATGGGGTCCATAAAGGACTCAGCGAAGGTCACCACGAAAGGTGGGCACAGAAGCAGGAGGGGTGAATCAGAGAACAGAGCCAGAGAAGCCCAACAACGGCGGGAGTTGGAAGAGGGCGGGTGGGGGACTAAAAAAAAGAGAATAAAAGGAACCAGGGTGGAGCTGTCTGAAGTGACCAGCTTGTGAAGGCGCCCAGCTTGGTGAAGGGGACGGCTGGCAGGCGACACTCAGGCACACATTCTCCTCACCTTTGTTTCTCTTTGGACAGTGTCCTTGTGACAATCCATTCATTGACCAGTAATGCTGAGCATTCCTCATCTCATGTTTGAGTTTTCGTGTCTGAGATACTGATGAGCTGTGTTACCTTGCGTCTGAGATACCAGTGAGCCGTGCTACCCTGCGTCTGAGGGATGCCAAGATGGTAACAGCCACTGCTAATGGCTGGGTGTTGCTTATCACAAGACACCAAGAAGAAAAAAAATCACCAAATGAAACCTCAAAAGACAAAACCTTCTAAATAGAGGACAAAGCTGCATTTTTTCACATTGGCTCCCAACCTCTCACGAGAACTTCCATTATAGAATACGGGTTGTTGGAGTGATGGGAGGAGTGTCACGTGGGATGGGACTGTACGTTTCTGTGTGAGTCAGGCATTCCCAGGCCCTAGAATACACGTCTCTACCTAACCTTCCTTCCTGAAAGTGGGCTGGAGGTGTCACACTGTCTGCTCTCGTGATGACAGGAGGTTAAAAAATCCCCCAAAGACTGTACAAGGCCAACATAAGCCCAAGACCTGGGGGAGAGGGGAGCTCATGGCTGCCGTGGGACAGGTCCCAAGACCAATGACAGAACCCATTCAAGATGGCGGTCTCCTCATCCACACACCACTGGGTGAGCAGCTGGGCCGAGCCTCCTAACTGGCCATATGTGAATGGCAGCGCCATTGATCCCCTGGCCCTCTGGGAAGCCAGAGCCCCTGGCTGGTCACCTCCAGCTTCAAGCAACCTCGTCTGCCTGTCCCAGTGTGCCATGCAAACAGACAAATGTTTTCAGTTTCCATATGAGCTATGAAATGAAAAAAAGTTGAGAAAACACTGAGACAGGGTAAAGACTGAAAAGAGGCCACTGAACTTGGCAAATGGAAAGTCCCCAGTGCTCTGAAAGAATGCATTTTTTATTTTAGTAGATAAAAAAACAAACTTCAGAGAACGGCAGGTGAGGAGGGAAGGAGAGGCGAGTGCGTAAGATGGGTCTAGAGCAGGTGCGCTGAGAACAAGAGAGCCACAGCTCACCTGCACAGCCACTGAGAAGCTGGGAGACAGGATGGGGACCCAAGAGAAGGTCCACGCTGTCTCCCACAGCCCCGCTGGCGTCTATCTGTCCACGCTTAGGAAAGCTAGAGCCCTCCCCTCGAGGGGGCAGAGGGTGCTGGAACCCACGTAGCATGGGGGAAAGGGCACCATCTTTGGAGCCAGATACACCTGGGGCCCAACACCAGCTCCACCATTTGTTAGCGTTGGCACCTAAGTTATATGACTCCCCTGAGCCCTGGTTCCTCGTCTGTAAAATGGGAATAACCACAGTGATGGAAGGCTGTGGCAGGAATTGAGTAAGATATGGGTGATGACAGAGTTCTGCCCTCCTTTGGCTGGATAGGTCCAGCTTTCTAACCCAGGCTGAGATCATGGCCAATGTCGAGAGAACTGGAAAACATCAGGTGTCTCTCTCCTCGTATTCCAGAACATTCACCATCCCGGTGGTTCTAAGAGCCTTCAAAGGTCCACAGCCTTCAAGAGGTTCGTCCAAGTGAGTCCAATTTCCACTTCTCCTCCTCACTTCTCCTCAACCTGAGAAGTGACAGGTTCGCAGTGTCTCCTGTTCCCATACGCTTCACACGGCACGCGCGCCCCCTGCACGCCAACGCCCTTGCTCACCTCCATGCCACGTATCTTCTCACCTCCCATTTCAAACTGTACCTGGCACTATACCCAGGATGAGGCCACCGATGGGTCAGGGCCCAGAATAGCAGCCCCCACAATCAATTTTTACCTTTTGAAGGTATCTAAGAATTCTGTAAAGAATTCTCTGCTTGTTCTTCTTTGAATAGTAATACATGGATGTATTAGCATTTAAAGGAGTCCAATGCAGAACGGAGTAAATGTAAAACTCCCTCCACGGTTTACTCTCCTTGTTCACACTAGGGTAGGGATGCTTCCAGCTCAATCCTCATGCAATTCCCCAGCCCCTCCTGGTTTCCAGCACTAGCTTCGATATCCTCCCTAGCTTCTAAGGAGGGTCAAATCCTAAGACGTAGCCATCAAGCCTGTAGTCCGGACAGACCCAGCAGAAGGCAGCCAGCCCCCTATGCAGTACCTATCATTTCTCCAACCTCCAAATTAAAATGGGGAGAGCCACATCTACACAATCCAAACTCCACTTGCCTGAGAATAAACTACATTGCTGTCTGCTGAATTTTCTCAAGGCTAACAACAAAGCAAAACTTTAAACTCTACCACACTAACACTTCCCCTCAGCTCTAGAGGCCTCTCCCCGACCTTAGCACACACTAAGGAGCCCCAGGACTCACTCCTCCCTCCTCAGGTGGCCTAGGGCTCCTTTGTGCTAAAACCCACCCCAGCTTGAAATTCATGGTGAGGGTCATAGAAACCCCTGAGGCCACCTCCCTCCTCTGGGTTACAGAAAAATGATCAGATTTATCTATCACTCCATGGTTTCACAAAAATCAAACTTCCTTCACTCTTCAGAGCAATTTTTTTGAGATTTCACCTCAAAACTCGGGTCTCCTATTAAGATATCCATACCTAGGGCTCTCTCTTCCCCAGCTCCCCTGGGACAGACTTGGGAGCTATCTTGCTCCCACGCTCCCCACGATCAGTCACTAATAGCAGAAATGGCCGAGGCCTTGGAGCAGAATCAGCCCTAAACCACTTCCTGATACCCTGGTTTTATCTCGGCGGCAGCAGCTCTGGTTGTGTGAGGTCACAACCACATCAAAGCACAGCCAAGACCTTAAGATGCTCGTCTCCTAGATGTGCTAAGAGAATGCAGATGTGTGTTTGGGACCCCTAGTCATTCTCACCCACTAGACCCAGAAATCTTTCCCCTCTGGTCAGAATTCCTGTGGCTAAGAGAGTGTTCCAGGAAGGTGGAAAACAGCAGTAACAGGAAGTTTTCAAGCACAACTCGGAAGTTGAAAGAAGAGCTGCAGCAGCTCAGCTGGTTGGTACGTGGGAGCCAAAAACCAGCTCTTCCCTCTGCTCGAGACTGCTCTGAGGCTGGAACGAGCTTCCTGCAGCCAGCAGGCCAGGGCACAGTTAAGGACTTAATTAGGCCTGTTATTTATAACCTTCGGTTCCTGGCTTTGGAAAGGAATATGTCCCGTACAGGACTAAACACATTAATTGACAAATCCAGCCTCTGAGAAAGCTTGTATTCAGTGCTGAGCACGTACAAATGCTGACAGAACTATTTAAGTGACATCTTTAAAATGCAGGGTCCTCAGTTTCCAAAGCAGAGCAGCAGGAGAACTTGCTGGTTCTCCTTTCCTCCCTCGCCAGGAAAAGTAACTTCTATTTCTTAAATATTTAATTGACAAGCAAAGATTGCATATATTCAAGGTATACAACGTGACTATTTGATGTATGTGTACCTTGTGTAATGATTACCACCATCAAATTAATGAACATACCATCACCACCCATGCTGTACATTAGATTCCCAGGACTCGTTTATCTCATAACTGAAAGTTTGTTATCTTTTGACCAACATCTCATTTCCTCCACACCCCCAGCCACCACCGTTCTCCTGTTTCTATGAGTTCAACTTTGTTAGATTCCACTTGTAAGTAAGATCATGCAGTATTTCTTTCTATGAAGTGACTTCCATCTTCATATTTGGGGGCTAAACTGTTAGAAGAAAACTTCTTAATTATATAAAAATATGTCATCCCTTTAAATAGAGAGACAAGGGCTCAGCAGATGGCACATCATTTTCCAGAATATCAGAAACAGCTAAGAACTAGTCAGTGGGACAGGCAGAGGCAGGTAGAGAGCAGCTGTGCACACACGGCTGTATTTCTGTCGTGGTCTCCGTTGGGACACACAGGATGGAAGAAGGCTGACAGTCTTTGGCAAGAGGAACGAGAGGGAAGGTACCAGCTGCATACAGTGGTGCAAAGACGAGAGTCCCAGTCTCATCGTCTGCCTTTCCATAGATGTATGCGGCCTTCACACTCTGGAGTAGATCATCATGGGTGACACATGAATCGACACAACAAACACGCACAGCATGTCTGCTGCGTATGGCACATTGCACATAGGGACGTTTGGCGTCTAAGAGGCCAGGCAACTGATTGAGCTGCTTTCTACTTCATTTCCTCACCCACGCAGTGGGGAAGGAACAATGCCTTCCTCTGGGCCTCAGATGACGACTGCAGTGATCCCATGAAGTATTATAATAATTAACGTTAAAAAGCACTACACAAAGCCAAGGTGTGCCTCTTGTGAGGTTTGAGTTTCAAATACCCAAAGCTGGTTCCTTTCCAGGTATGTCTTGACACAGTGGTGGCAGCAAGAACCAACGTAAAGGAAGGAAAAAAACCCCAACAGCTCTGATGCCAAACTATTTCCCCGAAACTGGGTCCCTGCTATTATCCTAATAATATTCTCTACTCCCCTTCTTTGAGAACAAATACAAACAACAAAGAAGCAGAATAACAAAGAAAAGTGGCAAGATTCTAAAGTCAGACTACAGAGTACGATCTAGCTCTACCAGTTGCTAGCTGTGATACTGGGCCCTGGTTTGCTCATCTCTCAAATGGGAATAATAAGGAATCTAAACCACATAGTTGTGGTATGGAATAAAGGAGATTATACACACACACACACACACACACACACACACACACACACACACACACACAGAGTTGTTCCTTGGTATCTGGTGAGGGATTGGTTCCAGACCCCTGTGGAGACCAAAATATGTGAATACTCAAGTCCCTGATATAAAATGGCATAGTGTTTGCATGTAACCTATGCACATCCTCCCCTATACTTTAAATCATCTCTAAGTTACCTCTGATACCTAATGCAATGTAAATACTATATAAATAGTTGTTATACAGACTGAGCATCCCCATTCTGAAAATCTGAAATGCTCCAAAATCTGAAACTTTTTTTTTTTTTTTTTTTTTAAAGAGATGGGGTCTCCCTCTGTGTCCCAGGCTGGAGTGCAGTTGTATTCGCAGGCACTATAACAGTGCACTGCAACCTCGAACTCCTAGCCTCATGGGATCCTCCTGCCTCAGCCTCCTGAGTAGCCAGCACTAGAGGCTTGCACCACTGTGCTCGGCTCAAAATCTGAAACTTGTCGAGTGCCAATGTGACAACACAAGTGGAAATTCCACACCTGACTTCGTGTGATGGGTCACAGTAAGAACTTTATTTCATGCACAAAATTATTAAAAATATTCTATAAAATTACCCTTAGGCTATAAGGTATATACAAAACATAAACGAATCTCGTGTTAACACTTGGATCCCATTCCCAAAGATACTCTACTATGTATACGCAAATATTCCAAAATCTGAAACACTTACGGTTTCGAGCATTTTGGACAAGGGATCCTCAGTCCGTACTATGTTGTTTTTATTCTTTGTGTTATTTCCTGTTGTTGTTTTTTTTGTTTTTTTTTTTTTTTGGCTATTTTTCCCAGATATTTTCAATCTACGGTTAGTTGATTCAGCAAATGTGGAACCCATGGATAGAGGGCCAACTGTGTATGTTGGGGGGTGGGGGCGGGAAGAGAATGCACTTGGACACAGTAAGCACATTGTAAGCACTTGCATGTTGGCCGTTTTACTCTTCCTTTTAATCCTGGCTGGGGAAAGAGGAAGGCAACAAAGGAAGTGGCCAGTACAACTGAGGCATTTCTACAATGTGATCCTCTATGTAGACTGAGAACACTTCAGCCAGAAGGCATCACAGGCAAGACAGATCAGTGCTGCTCAAACTCCAGCGTAAAGGACTATTTTTTTGTTGGCTTTTGCCTCAAGCCAACCAAGCTGTAGTCCTACTGTGCGTAACTTGTATCAGCACTAGCTTGACAACACTCATCTGTAGCATTCAACAAGGTGTGTAACCTGGTTCCGCATCAATGTCAAATTGCTATAAACGTTTCCAAGTGCTTACTCTCGGCTTCAGTATTTTTCTGATCATCAATCACACAGTTTATGGGCCAGTCCTCGAACCACACTTTGAGAGCGCTGACCTAGGCTGTTCTTTCCCTCTCTCTGCAATGTCATTTTATAGGGCAATGAGCTGCCAATGAATGGCAGAACTGGAAGTCTGTTGTTTTTTTTTTTTAAATCCCAGCGCCAGGCACAGGCGCTCATCCCTGCAATCTCAGTGCTTTGAGAGGCTGAGGCAGGAGGATTGCTTGAGCCCAGGAGTT
>NW_012140858.1:2638081-2654656 GCF_000956105.1 Propithecus coquereli | reverse complement strand
AAAATAAACTTTCTTTAAAACTAATCTAATCTTTGTCTCGAGAATTCTTTCTCATCCCTGGCTACGAGTTCCCGCCCTAACAGCTACCATATTGGATGACATAAATCTATACAGTAAAGATTTTAAACTCAGGGGTCCTGTCTGGATTTCATAGAGCCCAGAAAATAATCTAAATCTACTGATCAGGAACCAGCAGCAGTAAAAATTACAATCTTCACCCAAGTAAAATGAAAATATGCTTGCTGTCCATGGACATGCAAATGTGGCTCCCCCAGGGGCGATAGAACAGCAGGGTATGTACTTCCCTCCACAGGATGCCTCACATCTTACTGGAAAAAACACACATATCCAGACTAGCACTTCCAGGAATGAGTGAGTACAAGTTGCTCCGGTGACAGTGTGGCAAGAACCTCACAACCAAAGCTATAAGATGATGCCTTGGAATAGAGTCAGCACAGTGCAGGGATGGACAGGGAGAGGAGGTGCATGAACCCTACTAAGCTAAAATATTCTAAAAGCATCTCCTCTCCCTACCCCCAAAACAGGTGAGGGAGCTGGCAGATCCAGCCATACCCCTCTCCAGTTAGCCTGAGCCTTCCCTGGCCCAGAGGACAGGCAGGGTCACTGTCTCCTCAGCCACTGCTCCCTGCAGCCTCTCCTGGCGTGGCCAGCATGCTGCCTTCTCAAGCAGGCTGACTGGAGGGTCTGTGCTAACCACCCTGCATCACTGGACAATATGAAAGGCTCACAACAACTCCGTAGAGGCGAAAGGGCATTATCCCTATTTCAGAGACAACACAACTAAGGTACAGTGGCTGGACCTGTTCAAGGCCACACCACTGGCTAACAGCACAGAGAGGTGACTCATTCAGGTTCTTCCTGCTACGTTCAGCTTATGGTTTCACAGTTGGACTTTGATCCAACAATGCCAAAGGTTGGGAAATGTGTTCTGAATCAAAACAGTTTCAGACCAGCATTCTTGTTAGGACACCTTTGCCCCTGCTGGTGATGGTCTGAGAGGACTGGGCTCCCAGTCCAGTCTCTGTTGATAAAACTGGTTGAGCCATCCTATGACTTAGATGCAGTGGCGCGAAAGGGACAAGAGACCCAGTCGGGGTCTGCAGAGAGGCCCTCCATCACTTGGTGACAGGCAGAAGATAGTCATCAGCTGAGCTTCCCACAGAACTGTATAGGGATCTCTGATTCTAACGGGTGTGCCAAGTCAAAATGGGAAGTGCACAGAGATACCTTCCTCCTTATGCTGCGCCACCTGCCCTCCCCACACAGCCACCTTCACCTTCTTTCTTCCCTGCCTTCAAGCATCTTCATTCACCTATCCAGGTGCAGAGATACAGCAGAGAACAAAACACACAAAACCTCTGCCTTCATGAGCTTACATCCTATAAGAGAGGCAGACAATAAACATGTAAACTACATAGTGTGTAAGGTGGCTCTAGGTGTTGAGAAGGAAAAATAAAACAGGAAAGGAAGATAGGAAGCACCAAGGGTTTGGAGGAGGGCAAAATTGTATGCAGGGTGCCCAGGGAGGGCTGCACACTCAGAAGGTGACTTTTAATTAGAGACATGGAAGAAATTTCTCTTGGACACTATATACTTGTTAATGTAGAATACTTCATGATTACAAGTGGTCCTAATAGTCTAGAACCTTACTACCTTTCTTTCTCAACGAAGAGAGGGAAAATGATTCGGTTTCTTTAATAAATTGCAAAGAAGAATAGACAAAGAGGGATTTTAAAATATTTAAGAAACAGGCCAGGCACTGTAATCCTAGCACTTTGGGAGGCTAAGGCAGGAGGATCACTTAAGGTCAGGAGTTCAAGACCACCCTGGGCAACATAGCGAGACCCCATTTCTATAAAAAGCAAAAAAAAAAAATAGCCAAGCATTGTGGTAACTGCCTGTAATCCCAGCTACTCAGGGGTCTGAGGCAGGAGGATCGCTTGAGCCCAGGAGTTCGTGGCTGCTGTGAGCTATGATTGCACCATTGCATTCCAGCCTGGGCAACAGAGTGAGACACTGTCTCTAGAGGAAAAAAAATTTTTTTAAGAAACATATCAACCAATGTATGTACCTTATTTGGATCCCGATTTGGAAAAAGAACTATAAAAACTGTCTGAGACAACTGGGGAAATTTGAATGCTAACTGGATATTTTAACATAGTAAGAATAAGGTAGTTTTTTCTTTTAAAAACAACGCTTATATTTTAGAGATATGCCCTAAATGTTTTTATATGAAATGATATGATGTCTGGGATTTGCTTTAAAATAATCCAGGGTGGGCACTGGGAGCAGAGTGGGAGTACAGACAGAACAAGGTGGGACACGAGTGAGCAACCACTAAGTGAACAACCGCTGACGCTGGCTGGGGTACAGTGGGCTTGTTAGACTTTCGCTCTACTTTGGGATATGTTTGAATTTTTCTATAATAAGTAAGCTAAAGTACCTTTTTCCATAATAAAAAGTGTTATGGAAACATAATACCTGTGATCCAAAATGTTTATGACAAATAATAATGGCCATTAGAAGGCCTAGAATTATGTCATCCACAAAATATGCAAAAAGCCTTTATCTTACAATGACAAAACTGTCTGGAAGAGTTAGCTCACAGATGCAATCTGTGGTTTGGCTCAACATCTGTACTGGGTTTTTTCCAAGAAAGGACCACAATAGTCAGTGTCTACGGGAAAGCTCAACACCCCTCCCCACCCCCTGAGCTCATGCTCCCGCCTTCCCCTGGTGAGGCCATAGGCTCACAAACCGTGAGAGGGAGAAAAGGCAGTCTAAACGGAGTCCCAGCACCAAAGGCCAAAGCCTCCTCAAGTCTGAAAGTTTTTAAGCTTCAAAGCTTTATGGAAGAGGGACATTAGGATGCAGGGCTGGGGAAGTCTAGGAAGGCAGCAGGAACAGCTCAGCCAAAGGTAGAGAACTGCGGAACACAATGGTTCATATTCTGGTACACCAGGGCTGACAACCCAAAAGACCCAAGAGGAATTCATGTACAATGATAGGTGTTCTGTAACAAAAAGAGAAGTTCCAATGAGAATAAAAATAAATACCCAGCGTGGCCCTGTGGCTTGTTTTCAGGTGGCCCTCTAGTAGAACACTTCCCTGCAGGAAGGAAAATGGGACCCACTTGGTCCTGCTGAGATCACAATTTCTGGTTAAATGACTGAACTCAGGTTGTCCCTTTCAACATGCTCTTTTTATACATTCACTCTATGAAGACCAGGACCACCTGCAAGTTATATCTTCTGGGGCAATGTTGATAATATTGCAACCATGCATTTCTCCCTAATTTTAAGATATTTGTTACACAAAATTTGGAAAATAAAAAAAAAAAATGTACAGAATGGGGGGAAAAGTCATCCATAATTTCATCTCTCGGACACAACCAGTGATATATTATGTCTTTACCGCTAGCCTTTTTCCTTAAGTGACTTCTTTGATGTTGCCCGTTTCTGTTTCCTCTTCCTGTACTTCTGTTATTCAGATGTTGGACCTTATGATCTACTTCTCTAATTTTCATATTTTTTCTCTCCCCTTCTTTCTTTATATGCAATTTCCTTAACTTTTTCTTTTAACTCTTCTATTTTTTTTTCATTCCTATCATGGTTTCAATTTGTAAGAGCTCTTCTTTCTTTTTTTTTTTTTTTTTTTTGAGACAGAATCTCACTCTCTTGCCTGGGCTAGAGTGCCGTGGCATCAGCCTAGCTCACAGCAACCTCAAACTCCTGGGCTCAAGCAATCCTCCTGCCTCAGCCTCCCAGGTACCTGGGACTACAGGCATGCACCACCATGCCCAGCTAATTTTTTCTATTTTTAGTTGTTTGACTAATTTCTTTCTATTTCTAGTAGAGACGGAGTCTCGCTCTTGCTCAGGCTGGTCTCGAACTCTTGAGCTCAAGCAATCCTCCTGCCTTGGCCTCCCAGAGTGCTAGGATTACAGGCATGAGCCACTGAGCCCAGCCTCCAAGAGCTCTTTGTTCTCTGAATTTTTTTTTTCTGAGACAGGGTCTTGCTCTGTTGCCCGGGCTACAGTGCAGTGGCACCATCATAGCTCACAGCAACCTCAAACTCCTGGGCTCAAGCGATCCTCCTGCCTCAGCCTCCCAAGTAACTGGGACTACAGGCACGTGCCACCATGCCCGGCTAATTTTTCTGTATTTTGTAGGGACAGAGTCTTGCTATGTTGCTTGGGCTTTTCTCTAAATTTTTAAAAATTCTTGTTTTGTGGCTCTGACATCTTCTCTTCTCTTTTGGAAGATGGTAATGATTTCTTTTTCTGGAAATTCTCATCTCCCTCGATAATGTTTCACTGAATACACTTTTGCTTCTTTGTTGTTACTTTTGATATTCATGTTAGAATCTTTCCTTAAGTATTTGATGACACTTGTCTATCCACTCATCCAAGAGTGAAACACCAAAGAAACCGGCTGACAGCTCTCCACACAGAGGGCTTGTTGACAATTCTCTATAGGAGACTCTGCTGGGTCCCTTCACTGAGGGGTCCCTCTCTGCCCCCACCAATATCAGTATCTTTAGGCATCTTTTCTTGGGCTGTTCAGACTTTCTAGCAAAGGCTTTTCTCATCCTTGCATGGAAGATACAATGCTGAGAGCCAAGCAGGAGAAGATGAGTAGGAGTTTCAACATTCGGGAACCTTTTACTGAATACCCTCAACTGTACCTAGAGTCTGTTGTTCCAGAGACCCTCGATTTTACTCCCTCCAGAGAACATACTCCCAATTCTGCCAGAGTAGAGAAGGAACAGTGGCCGCTGTGTGAGGAGGGAGGAGAGAATTAGAAGCTCTGACTGATTCTTAGACAGACTCCTGACTTACTCTTCAGCCCCACCTCTCCCTCAGCCCCAGAGAGGTGTCGTGCTGCCAATTCTCAACCTTTCTGGAGGGTTCCACAGTGTAAACCAGGTGGCTTCTCAGGTCCCCCCCACCAACAGTCAGCTTCCAAATCAGCTTTTCTGAGTCATTTAAGTTACTCGATTCCTCTCAGTTGGCTTTCTAGTTCTCCAAATTGCATTGCTATCATCTCCTTGCCCATTGCTCTCTGCCTTTGTAGGCCTATACCTAAAAAAAAAAAAAAAAAAATCCTTCTAGTCTCATTTTGGTGAGGTTCCATGAAGAAGAAGTTTAAATATGGATTCTGTCTGCCATTACTGGGAATCCCAGAATTTTAATTTTAATATTTTTAAATTTTTGTTAAAACTTTTAAGCTTATGTCATTTCACATCCTGCTTCTTCACATTTTCTCCTCAATTGCGAGAAATTAGCCCCTCAATCTATAATCACTTTTGTTCACAAAGAGGGACATTTTTTTCCCTGATTATTCAATCTTCCAGAAAAATCTTCATTTCAGTGTTTGAAAGGCACTGGAAATGGCCAACCTAAAGCACAAATGGTAGCGTCCCTGGAGTTTGACTCACTCGCTCCACCTTGTGGCTGCTACGGGGAAAAAGAGGAAAGGCTGAAGAACCATCCGTCAATTCAACTGGCATTTGAAAAGAACTACCCAGGAATGCTGTTGAAGGTATCTTTGTTGAAGGTAAACTTTGTCTTTAAACCAAAACTTCTGTATCCATAACTCACACCTATAATCACGATCACCAACGATGCCCATGTTATTATTTTAAATCCAATGGTCACTTGCCCCTTCTCCTTAAAACATTTCTCTTTGCTTCACCGAGGCAATTCTTTGCTTTTTTTCCTCCTACCAACCCAACCATTCCATAACCAACTGCCGTGGCACCTCCACTGAATGATTAATAGGCATGTCTGAATTCAACATAGCCCAAACCACTTGATTCCCAACGACCCAATCTGTTCCTCCCTGGACCTTCCCCATCCCAATAAACAGTACTACTATCTGCCCAGCTGCTAAAGCCAAAAATCCCCAATTCCTCCCTTTCTTATTTCACTTTCCCACAGCAGCAAGTCTAGTCGGTCCTTTGTCCAACACATACCCCAGATCCACCCACTTCACCACCACCACAGTCAAGCTCCACCACCTGGTTATCTGCCCCTGGCTCCCTGTGACATCCTGGTAAATGGTCTCGCCAATCTCCACTCTCATTCTCTACACTCTGTCTCCATACTGTAGACTGCAGCGCTACATGTCTTCTTAAAGTAAAAAGTCGCATCCTGGTATTCCCCTGCATAAAACCAAACTGCTTCCCTTCTACTCCCTAGGATAAAATCCAGACTCTTACCAACCATGGCCTTTAAGGTGCTACTGTATGGACTGGCCCTCACCTCTCTTTGACCCCACCTCCTGCCACTTGCTCCCTTGCTCCCTGGGCTCCACTCACACTGGCCTTTCTGGTCTGCAGACACCAAGCTCATTTCTGCTTTAGAACTTTTGCACTGGCTGTTCCCTCTGCCTAAAATGTTCCATCCTCCCATCCTTGCACATGTAGCTCCTATGTGTCACTGAAGTCTCCAGCCAGAGCCACTTTCTCTCTGAGGCTTTCCCTTACAACCCACTCTTTCTTTGGACCCTCACCCCACTCCAGTAATTCACCAAGACCTCTGAGGTAAGTATGCTCATTGACATAGATAAATCTCTCTCTTAAAAATAACAAGATGCATGGCATGCAAGAGTTATATATTTGTAAATGTTCCAAATTCACCAAACTGTCAAATCCAATTAAATATTTGCTGACTACCTTCTATGAATGAGGCAGTGTGGGAAATGAGATGGTCCTACCCTAACCTCCTTAAATAAAACTTCAACTCTTGGCCTGGTCATAATGATGCCAATACTCTAAGGGCACTGCCAGAAATTTGGTAAGGACTCTAAGATGGTCTCTAATTACATTTTCATACACACACAGTCTATAGAATATGAAATCCCATATAAGGGCTCACCTGTAGGTGTCTACAGGGTGTTTAACTTGAGTCCTGGGCTTGAGGATAAGTTTGGTATACCGGCCCCTGCGCCCCCGGCCACCCCCTGGCACTGTGTGCTATCTCTCCACATATCCTTGGAATACATGCCTTCAACCATCTTTCTAGCACAAGCTGTTCTCATTGTTCACAGCTTAAAACATCACCACTCCATTTGTTCCACGTGGCTTGATAATAAGCCCACTTCTATGCTTTCTTTCTACCTCCAAAGGGAACAGAACGTACGCAGCCACAATTGTCCTTAAAGACATACAAGTGGGGAAAGCACTCACCTGGCTTTCCTCCTGGCAAGCAGTTGAACACACACCTACAAGGTGACTGGTCAAAAGAGGGTACAATTCTGTGGCCACGGAACAGAGAAGAGACTTACCCATAGGGTTCTTCTTCATCTCAAAAATGAGCAAATTCAACAAGATGATCCCAAAAGTCCTTCCAAGCCCAGAGAGGAACCCCACCCGCAGCCCCAGCAGTAGAGGGCTTCCTGAGCCCCGGCACTTTCCCCATGCAGGAATCAACCAAGCCTCTCAACTATTTCAAGTTCCTAAGGCACAGGCCACTGACTCCAAATGAGGACAAAACTCACCATTTGGTTCACTCAAGGCCGTGACAACAGGAGTAGACTGACGAAACATCACCACACCAATAAGCCCCAACCCAAAACAAAACCAGGACTCTCAGCTGGTGAAGAACGTGCCACAGCCAGGCTTTTCACAACTCCTCTGCCCCGTGTTTAGTTTTCATACTGAAGAGCAAAGTCTGCCCGGCTTATACCTCAAATAGCAGAAAGTCATTTTGGAAATGGAATTATATGTCTCTCTCAGAGGAATAAAATATAGTTAAGAATTCTTAAAGAGCAGCAGTGTGAACAGGTAGGGGAGCCACTTAGGACACCCTCCCCTTCCTGTTGTCTTTTTTCCTGGCCACACAGACCCTGACAATCCCACCACAGTCTTGGCTTTGCCATCAAGTCACTCCTGTCTTGCCCAGAACACTCTGCAGAGACATTTTCCTCTTGCAAAGAGGGGAGCAGGTGACCTCATTCCTTCCTAACTGGGCTTAGCTCAGCTCACCCGGGGGCAGAGCGTGGGTTTCAGAGAGGGCCAGCCAACACTCCCTCTTTTCCACCTCTTCCCCAGACAACACGGTGGACAATCCCATTCTCCCAGCCTGAGTAACCTGATCGATATTTTTTCAGGTTCAGTCAACAAGAAACTCAATACATATGCCTCACACGTGGGGTGAAGAAAGAAAGCAAACAAATGTTTCTTTGATGTATAGCTTCAATTACTCATGCATGTTTGTGTCTCTTGTGTTTTAATAAAGATGCCAGATAAATCCTTGCTATGCAACAATTTAAATCCTGCTTCAAATACAAATATATATTAAGTACTGACATACTTGTCATGTGCAAGAACAAAGAAATTTGTATTATAATATCCCAGTGCCATGTATGCACTGGGTTTTTACTCTGACAAGATTAGGAAGTGTTTTGATGAAGGGTGTGGCTATACAAGGGCAAATCGGGGACATTCCGGATTTTTGTGTAAAAATTCATTTTTGTTCACAAAACAGATACTATTAGCTTTATAAGTGAAGTGAAATATTCTAGTTCATTTTAAGCAAGTCAGGATGCCTCTCTATACTTGTTTCAGACACAGGATTAAAAATACAATACGCATATCTCAATTTTTTAAAGAAAAGGCAATGTGATAGAGGAGGATGAACTGCAAATGTGGAATCCGAAGTTTTGGTTTTTAGCCTCAGTTCCAACAAAGCTGTCTCAGGCTAACGATCTCACATCTGAACTTTATCTAATCCCCATCACCACCACCATTACCATTTCCCCCTTACAGATTAGGAAATTCATGCCATTTCCCTGATCACTGTGAGATCCAGACACAATCCTGTCTTTGAAAGTGTTTTATTATCACATGAGACTGTGATTCGTTCTACCTGGAAGAGGCTCATTTTCCTTTGTCCACACTTTAATATGTACCAAGAATCTTAGAATATTCACACCTGACGAAATGAGATGGAGTCAGGATGCTGGGCACATCGGAGTTCATCATACTGTTCTCTTTGCTTTTGCATATGCTTGAAGTTTTCCGTAATAAAGGGGT
Organism: Propithecus coquereli; assembly: GCF_000956105.1. Classification (NCBI taxonomy): domain Eukaryota; kingdom Metazoa; phylum Chordata; class Mammalia; order Primates; family Indriidae; genus Propithecus; species Propithecus coquereli. The sequence goes on along the minus strand of NW_012140858.1, from coordinate 2,645,596 downwards.
TTTTTTGTTTTTTGAGACACGGTCTTGCCCTGTTGCCCGGGCTAGAGTACAGTGGCATCAGCATAGCTCACTGGAACCTCAAACTCCTGGGCTCAAGCGATCCTCCCACCTCAGCCTCCCAAGTAGATGGAACTACAGGTGTGTACTACCACACCTGGCTATTTTTTTTTTTTTTTTTTTTGGTAGAGATGGGGTCTTTGCTCTGGCTCAGGCTGGTCTCCAACTCCTGGCCTTAAGTGATCCTTCTGCCTCGTCCCCCCAAAGTGCTAGTATTATAGGCATCAGCCACAGTACCTGGCCTCCTGATAAAGTTTTTGTTTGTTTGTTATTTTAACTTTTTATAACTTTTTAACTTTTTATAACTAGTTGATTGGTTATTTTTTACTCCCCTCTCAAGCTGTAGGATATTTTCACAGTTCTATGACCTTTTTGGTTTTCCATTTTTACAGCCCAGTGTTGACCGACAGGATTCTCTCTCTGGAGATTCAGGTCAGGCCCTGCCCAGGTCTTTCCTAATGGGATGCCCCAGACCTGCCCCAAAGACGGACTGGTAATTCGGGGGTCTCCTTTGAGAAACAGGAAGGGGGCTACTTGGAGGTGGGGATGTTCAACACTGAGCTGCGTGTCTTTTCCTGTTGGTCAGGAAGACTGACCCTTTCCTCCAGCTGGTGCCACCATGATAGGAGTCCCCTAAAGCTACGTTCCCAACCTGTCCATGTGTAGGCTGTGCAAGTTTCTGGTGTGGGCATCAGAAGGTCCTCTCTCTTTTGACCTCATAGTTCCTCTCTCCTTTTTCATTCATTGCTCCCAGACCAGAGCCATTCTGACTCTTATTCCTTTTATTCACCACCTGCCCCCTCTTTTTTTTTTGGTTAAAGTTTTCAAAATCTCGTCACTTTTTCTCAAGTTTCACAATGATATGCTCTGAGTTGGCTACCTTTTCATTCCTTTTGCTGGGCAATTAGCATGTTATTTTAATCTGAAGACTTCTGTCTTCAGCTATGGGAGATTTTCTTTCTTTCATTTTTTAAAGACAGGATGTCACCCTGTTGCCTAGTCTGGAGTACAGTGGTGTGATCACAGCTCACCACAGCCTCAAACTCCTGGGCCAGATTTTCTTGTATTATTTCTTTTGTAATTTTCTTCCCTCCGTTTTCCCTGTCCTCTCAGGAACTCTTATCAGTCAGACGCTGAATCTTTGGGATTAATCCCCATGTCTCTTTTCTTTCACATTTTTGGTACTTTTGCATTTTTGTCCTATTTTTCCAACTATTCTTGTTTGTCTACTTTAAGATTTTCTCAACTTCATCTTCCAACTTTACTATTCAATTTTATTTCAGCAATCATATTTTAACTTCCAAGAGCTCTAATTTAATTATCTGTTCTTTTTCCACAGCATCCTGTTCTTGTTTAGGAGACCTTATATCAACTTGAACTCTCAGAGAACACTGACAGAATTTTTCCCCAAACTCTGTTTCCTTTAATTCACATATTTAGTTCACCATGTGTTCTATTTATAAGTCCGTGATGTCAGTCCACATGTCTGATCCCACCCACCCAGAAAGAAGGAAACTTGTACCACATGCAAGTAGGCAACACTCCACTACTTTTTGGTAACTACCATTACGAAGAAAGTACCAAAGTGCACGAGAAGCAAGCCAGCTTACCTTCATGGAGTCAGAGTATAAAATATATTCCCTGAGCACAGGTAGAAAGTCTTCAGTCATGTCATCCGTCAGCTCTTCCAAGGCTGTAGAGCAGTTCCCAATGCAACTCGACACCCCCTCTAGGGGTTCAGCCAGCTCACCCTCCAATGCGCTCCACGTAGAGTACACAGGCCCATATTCTCTCAGCTCCACAAGGTACTCTACACAGGCAAGAGAAACAAATTAAAATCTGCCTGGGCAGCAATCACTGGTATTATTGACTCAGTAATATCCACAGCTAAGAGCTCTCTATGTTAAGTTGTGTTTCTTTGGGTGTTCACTCAGCTGACCACACTCTTCTTTAAACATACCACTGCTTCTAATATAATTTTTAAAATGTTACCACTGACATCAGAACATCAATCCATTCCGCCCCATAATGGGAAGGCCATGCCTCTGGATAACGCACACCACAATGCCTTGTGGGGAAAAGTGGCAGGACCTACACCCACCAAACATCTTACAAAATAACCACTCACCTACCCCGTACTGTGAAGCACCATTTTCATAGGCAATGGGAGCAGAGTTTCATGTTTAGGGAGATGTTTTTAAAGGAAAAAAAAATCAGTAACAATGGAAAAACAATGGAATTTTAGGAAACATTTTGACACAGGAGATGCAGTCTTACACCGACAGACTCACTCTCTCACTCGGTGGTCATCCCAACACCTTGGTCCCACCAGAATTTACCCCACACAATCCCCAGATGCAGATGGAACCCAAAGCCATCTCTCAAACCGATGGGCCCGACATGCTCATCAGTGGATAAAAGGAAAGGGAGCAAGAACAGGGAACAAGGAAAAATGCGGATTTTTTTCCCCCTACAAAGAAAACCTGGTCCATCGTTCACCAGGATTCTTGCCATTACAATAGAAAATTGCTGCCCTTCTTTAGTAACCACTGAATGGCAGCTGCTGGAGAAGCCTTTCCAAGGTGTCTCATGTGCCAGCATGATCATTAATACTGTTTGGGCCTGTCTGGCCTACATGTACGTAAGGACATGAAAGATCCCAACATTCTGGGATGTGACCGTGAGAGGGTGGGAAGGAAGTGGTGGCCACAGCCAGGAAGGACAGACACAGGCCTGGGCAACTCCCCAGCTCAGGAGTGGGTTTGAAATGAACCAGGGGTGGGGCGGGTGAGTCAACTTCAAGTCTAAAGCCTCGTTAGGGTCATAACCTTGGCAAATGCAGGTCACCATGCTGCCCTTTTGAACCATCGTTCTGCCAGAAAAGACATCTAAATTTTTTAAAATTATCATTCCTATGAATGAAGGGCAGCTGAGTCCATGTCTCCACTTTTAAAGCTAAAGTTAAGAGGGATAAAGGAGGAAAAGCCCGGAATGGTTGTTTGCCGTGGGAAAAGCAAACACAGGCTGGGATGTAGGACAAAGGATGGAGTGCAAAATTACATTCCAGTCACAGCTAGCTCCTCCTGCTTATATTTACTTGTTTTACAAGTAAAATACAGCCTAGTTCTGTCACTTCAACATTTCTGTGGTTTCATTCTGCTCAGCACATGTGAACGCCATTTCTGCCACTGTGGTCGCGGGGCATAATCGAGATCTCAACAAAGAGCTCACCTATTTCTTCTTTGATGATCCGCTGGGCTATTCGATCAATGGTCCCCAGTTTGAGAGCAAACGTGTCCAAGTAATCACCTATGGCTGCGAACTCAAGAGGCCGAGTCCTCAGCTTGTAGCCGCCGGTGACATGCTTGACTGACTCGCCCACTCTGGTCAGCAATGCCATCCCCTGCTTCTTGTAGGTGTTCAGGTCCTGAGGGTGACACATGAACAGACCCAAAACGCTCAATCGCTCACACGGCCAGGACTAAGTGAACCAACTGCTAAAGGCAGCTTCTATTTGGAAACAGAGGACTTAGAGAACAAGGAGCTGAGTTAGGGGAGCTAAGCTCATACAAACAAGGCTTCCCTCCTTGACACAGTAACCACCAGATCACACTGCCGTCTGTTTACACCCAGATCCCTCTCAACAGAGCCTGATTCTGATACTTTCATCAGGTTCACTCACATGAGCACCTTTAAACACAACACTGTTTCTAACATAATTTTTTAAAACTCTGTCTAAAAAAGTATCCCTTTCTCCCATACAAATCACTCTGTGTTGTCTTTAGGAGCAAAACTGAAGAGCTGAGGTTCAGATATTCATCCATTCATTTATTAATATTTACACCCCAACCAAAGCCATCTAGGGAGAGTTGAGGGTGGAAAGCAGGAAACAGCAACAGAAAAAGCACTGCTAGGAAATTCAGGCCAAGGACAGATGCTGTAAACAACAAAACATGTTAACCCTGAATTTCTTGTAGGTCAAGGCAAAAACAGGAAATATGTTAAGTTTCATAACCCACTGTACCTAACTTAAAAGCATAGTAGCCTGCCAGGTAAAACAAACTGCTTGCTATCATTAAACCCTAAGGGGAGTCTACAGTATGTTCAGATAGTCCTATGTCACTTACTGAAATGGCACCTTCAAAAATGGTTTCACAGAAGATGCAAGTGTCTGTTCCTCATATCTACCCTCAACACAAACAGAATGCTATCAATGTTATTAATCACAAGGAGCCTGCATTTTGGATGTAATAATTCCCAGCCCCAGAAGGGCATGTCTACTGGGAGATAAGGGAACGTGGAACAAGGCTATAGCTCTCTGGTGACCTGGGCTGAGGCAGTCACGGAGCAGAGAACGCAGGATTCACAGTTAACGCAGCCCCCACTCGCTTGACACACACTCCCAGGCTGAGGTCACCACAGTATCTGAAATGCAGGCTCCTTGTGATGTCCCTCCCTGCTTCATGCAGCCCAGGCCTTCATTTCCGCTCAATTCCACCCTTTCGCATCCACACTTCCACCCAACCAAGGCCCTTGGCCTATCAATTGTCCCCTCTCCTGTCTGTACCTTCAACTTCTAACCCTTCAGCATGTGAGATACACCCAAGGCTCACCCATCTTAAAACAGCGGCCATCCCCTCTAGCCATCTCCATCTCTCTCCTTCCCTTCAGACAGGCTGCCTGCGAGAAGAACGTCCTAGAGATTCCATCTCCCCTGCTGACCTCCCACACTCTAGCCAAGAAACATTCCTCAAAGGCACCAGGTCTGCACAAGGCCATAACTGAAACCTCAGGGTTCTTGGAATTGCTTCCGCAGACAATATTTTTTAGAGTGGGGCTAGATTCAAATTGGCTCGTTGGACTGTGTAAGCTCTAGCAGAGCTTTGAAAGGGCGTCGCCAGTTAATCAAGTTAATTAACATGTTGAATAAAGTCATCTGGTAGTAACTATCTGATTGCTGCACCCATTCGGCCAAAGATGAACATACTGACTTGAACATAGTTGATACTGACCTTCCTCCACTTCTCCCAGCATTGCTGGCTTTTTCTTAAGGACGCTGCCAGTTTGTGACAAGCTCACATCACCATGAGAAAAAGGAAGAGCGTCTCTGTGTTCTCTATGGCAGAACACGTAAGTGCAAGACCAAGGTATTCAAGGTACGTCAAAGGAAAAGATGGGGGAGCTGGAGGAGGGGAATAGGGAGCTGTTGTTTAATGGGTACAGATTTTCAGATTTGCAAGATGAAAAAGTTCTGGAGATCAGTTGGACAACAACACAAACGCACTTAACACACTACTGAACTATACAATTAGAAATGGTTGAGATGGTAAATTTTACAGTATGTGTACTTTATCACAATTTAAAAGATTTTTTTTAAAAAAGATAGGGCTATTTAGCACATTTAGTTCAGCAAGTAATACTGAACTAGGGCCAGGATCTGTTCTGTTTAAAGTCACCTCTTCTGTATTCACTCACATGAAGCTGAATTTTGGTTTAGACACTGAAAGACCTTCTATATTTTTAAAAATCATTTTCACACGGCTTGGCCCACAGATAAATCAGTCTCTCACACACTCACACTCTCTCTCTCTCCTACTGGTTCTTCATGCAGATTCCTAATGACCAGGGTCCAAGCTTTTTCCCCCTTTTCTTCTTTGTTCAGTAAAGATGACTAAGCTTGAGGCTTTCTACACAACAAACCTTGGGCGAGAAAGTGAGCTGCACTTTTGGAGAACAGGATGGATTTTACTCTAAGGTGAAAGAACTATACCTGAGGATTAGTTCACCAGGAAATACTTATTTTTAAAAGTATTCAAGTTCAACTTGTGGAGGAAAAAGCCTCTGGGAAAAAGAGACAATGAATGGGAAAGTCATCAATAAGGCTAAATGCCAACCGAGGTCACAAAACAAAACTAAAGGACTTTGCTGGTACTCATATGGTTTCCACGGAGTACGGAACGGCACCCTCTCTAAAGTCTTTAATATCGACTGATGTTATCTGTAAGTATCTCTCAATTTTGCAATTGTGAAAAAGAAAACTAGAAAGCATCTGGACCTCAACACCCTTACCAACATGGAACGTATTACTTATGGCCTGAACATGGAAACATGACACCTGAAACCAAACAGATGGGGCTGGAAGGAAGCTAGCAGGGGAGTGTGAGCATATGACCCCATTTCTGCAGACAAGGAGAGTGGATCACCTCAGGTTTTCTGGCCAATTCTGCCAACAGGGAAGTGCAGAAAAAAGCTAATGAACAGCCAACTTGAGTTTGAATTCATAGAATCTGGCAATTGTGTAGGACCCAAATGTTTTCCAAATGCTTGGAAAATGCCCACCTGGTAGGAACATGGCTGCAGGCAAGTAAGGGTTGGGCAGTCTGATACAGGGGGAAAGTGCGCCCTCAGGAGCCACAAAGACCCAATTTCAAATTCTAGTGATACCACTTGAACAAGTATAAACTTCCTAAACTCCAGTTTCCTTGTCTGTAAAATGAGGCTATGAATAATCACTTAGAGGGCTATTGTGAAGAACAAACACCCTTACCAAATAATGAATGTTCTTTTCCTTCCGTGCCCACTGTTGGTCAGACTGGCCTCACCCAATAATACTATCAAGAAGTGTTTAAGGAAACACTTATCTCTGCTTTTAGCAAGTGAAAATATTCTAACTTTCTCTGCTGCTGCAAGGGGCGGTGGGGGTGTGGGAGGGATCTCTTGACTTCTAACACAAAAATCATGCTAATGTAAATGGGAACCAAAAAATAGAGCAATTTTATGACACCTGCTATCATGGACCATTCATGAAGGTGGCTTGTGAGAGATCAAAACGGCTGTTAAGGAAGAGCCCCAAGAATGATAACTTGGGGGAGGAATATGCAAAATTCTGTACTTACCTTAGCAGTAAGGAAAACATTAAAGTGCTCATTGAAGGAGAGCACAGGATGATCCGTAATTCTTTTTAGGAATTTATCCAAAGCTTTTCTTCTGGTCTCCACAAACTCTTCTGAAAAACGATCCACAACACCTTTCACCACAAACTTCTCAGGAAGTGGCTACGAAGACATGAAGAAAAAAATCAGAGTAATTGATGAGATGGTGCAGTGACAACCAGCCAGGCTAGCAAACAGCTCCTATTACCCGTGTGTCCAAGAACAGTATTTCTTGATCAGTCAGATCTTTATATAGTGAGCAATATAAAGATTTCCGAAAAATACAGTTGGAGTAAATCACTACTATCCTGTCAGTTTTATACTGTAAGGAATAAAACACTATACTATAGCATAGTCCCTGAAATACAGAAAAGTCAATGTTTAGTATAGTTATCTTTACATTGCTTGCGCAAGAGGGCTGTCCGGGGAGTATCCAGCCATTGTTAATATAACAAGAATGGTTACATGGCTGGATACTTTCCAGACAGCCTTTGTATACATGATAGAATGGGAAAGTTATGGCAAG
>NW_012140858.1:2636062-2637396 GCF_000956105.1 Propithecus coquereli | reverse complement strand
GTACAGTCACTGTGGAAAACACTTTGGTGGTTCCTCAATAAGTTAAACATAGAATTATCATGTGATTTAGCAATTCTGTTCATAGATATATGACCAAAAGAATTGAAATCAGGTACTCAAACAAAAATTTGTACACAAATGGTCATAGAAGCCCTATTCACAGTGGCCAATATGTAGAAATAATTCAACATCCATGGATGGGTGAATGGATAAACAAAATGTGGTATATCCATTACATAAAAAGGAATTAAGTAGTGAAACATGCTACATCATGGACAAATCCTGAAAACATATGGTAAGTGAAAGAAGTCAGATACAAAAGGCCACATATTGTATGACTGCATCTATACAAAATGTGTGGAGTAAGCAAATGCATAGAGACAGAAAGCAGATTAATGGTTGCCGGTGGTTGGAGAGAGGGAGGAAATGAGAAGTGACCACTTCGTGGGTACAAGGTTTTCTTCTGGGGTGATAAAAACTTCTGAAACTCTTCAGGAGGTGGTGATAGTTGCACAACATCCTGAATGCACTTGATACCAATGAACTTTAAACTTCAATATGGTCAAAATGGTAAATTTCATGTATTTTACACAATAAAAGAAAGAACATATTACGTATCTCTAAGTCATAAAGCATAACAACAATACCAGCACCCGTGCGTCTACCACTCAACTTGACAAACAGAACAGCACCACTGACAAAGCTCCCTGTCAGCGGATCCCTGATCAGATCTCCACTCTTCCCCTCCCTGCAGGAGGGAACCACAATCCTCAACTTTCTGTTCATTGCTCCCTATACTTTACAGTTTTAAAATAATGTCTTGTTTGTTGAACTTGCTTTTGAACTTCATGAAAAACAGAACTACGGTGACGCATCTCTTAATATGACAAGGGTGTCCCTAGGTGATTTCATCGTGCGGATATCATAGAGAGTACTTCACAAGCTATAGCCTACTACACACCTAGGCTACGTGGTACAGCCTAGGGCTCCTAGGCCACAGACCTGTACCATGTTAGTGTACTGAATACTATAGGCGACTGTAACACAATGGTAAGTATTTGTGTATCTAAACACATAAGAGGTACAGTAAAAATATGGTATTATAATCTTTTGGGACCACCATCATATACGAAGTCCATTGTTGACTGAAGCAACAGTACGTGGCACATGCCTGTATATTTTTGTCACTCAACACTAGCTTTCTGGGATTTATCCACACTGATGCACATTAAACTATGGAAGAATCATTACACTGGTCCATAGTCCCACATTATATAACTGACCATATGACAATGTGTCCATCTGCTCTCTCTGACCATGTACACATGTGCATC
>NW_012140858.1:2633560-2634797 GCF_000956105.1 Propithecus coquereli | reverse complement strand
GTCAGGAATAAAATCACAGAGCCAAGTCTGACACCCAGTGGAGCTTACGCTTGAGTAGAATATTAGCAATGTGACACTGGGTCAGATGTACAGGTCACCCAGCCCAGTGTTCTGGCACAGTCAAAAGCACCAGAGAAGCTTTCTTAAGAGGGTATAGCTGTCCCTTAGGATAACTCCTTTATTCTAGTCAGTTCTCTCCCATTCCTTTGGGCAGCCACTGTCACACCCCAACTTTTCATGCTAAGCAGATTACTGTCTGAAGTAGGAACCAGGTGTAAGAACAGCATATGGAAGTTCCCTGACCATTTTGCTTCTTCCACAGAAGCCCATCTATTGCGCATCCCCCTCACCTCATTCCTCAGGTTCCTGTGGACAAAATACCCCTCCCAAAGCTAACTATTTCATCTGTGTCCTTGACCCATTCATTCACTATGGTGCACCTGTCATCAATTAATTATATCTTCTCTTCCCTGCATCTTCAACATCTCCTGCTCATCTAGCTCTATGCCCAGAATCTCCAAAAATATGGTTTTTCTACCTGAAAATAGTGAATCCAACCCCCCCTTGACCTTACATTCTTTTTCTCCACTCTCCTTCCTGGCTCAATCCACCTTTTTGAAAGGAGTCATTTATCTTGACTTCCACTCTTTCCATTGATTTCTCAACCCCCTACCTCTCCCCCACCCCCAAAACAAAAGTGGCTTTGGTACTGCCCTTTAGTGCTGTGTTTCCCTGTCCCATCCACACCCAATGCAGAAACTGCTCCTTTAAAGATGATCGTCAAGGACTTTCTAATTGCCAAATCCAGTGGATAATTTTGCTCTTATCTCATGAGTCCCGCATACTCTCATTTGCTTCTACCGAACAGGACTTGGGAGGAAGACCTAGCAAGCAAGCAAGCGGTTAGGTGTGCTCCATTGAACACAGCCGATGACCTTCTGAAACAGCTGTCCATTCTTCAGACTTAGTACGCTGAACTTATGTAATGAATTGGGGGAACTTGCTATTTAAAGGAACCCTGGGGTGAATCCTTCTGCAGAGAGAATTTCCTTCTGTAAAAAAATCATTCCCAAATGTACGTGGCTTTGGAAATTTGTTTCTTCCTATTTCAAGTTCCTTAATGGGACGCACCTACTCTCAGTCTCACCTTTAGGACGTTTATGCAGAGGAATCTGGGTTGCTGGTGAAATCAAATGCATCTATAGTCTATAAATGAGATCATGCAAATGAAAAGTTC
>NW_012140858.1:2630455-2630790 GCF_000956105.1 Propithecus coquereli | reverse complement strand
ACTATTTAAAGTGGCACACAATTTAAAACTTAAGGATTATCTCTGGAATTTTCCATTTAATATTTTCAGACCCCAGGTAACAAACTGCAGAAAGCAAAATCTTAGAAAAGAGGGGACTACTGTACCATGTTGTGCACTTAAAAATTTGTTAAGAGGCTAGATCTCGTTAAGTATTCTTACAAAAAAAAAAAAAAGCAAAGAGACAAAAGAAAACATTTGAGGGTGACAGATCTGTTTATTACCTTGATTGTGGTGCTGGTATCATAGATGTAGACAAGCCCATCAAATTGTATGCATTAAATATATGTAAGGTTTTTTTAATATTAATTATATCT
>NW_012140858.1:2626870-2628695 GCF_000956105.1 Propithecus coquereli | reverse complement strand
AGCAACAACAAAAATTAATAACCAGAACTTGATTAAATTAAAAAAGCTTCTGCCCAGCCAAGGAAATAATCAACAGAGTGAAAGAAAACCTACAGAATGGGAGAAAATATTTGCATGCTATGCATCCAATAAAGAGCTAATAACCAGAATCTACAAAGAACTCAAGCAAATCAGCAAGAAAAAAATCAAACAACCCCATTACAAAGTGGGCAAAAGACATCAACAGAAGTTTTTCAAAAGAAGATAGACTAATGGTCAATAAACATATGAAAAAATGATCAATGTCACTAATCATCGGGTAAATGCAAATCAAAACCACAATGAGATATCACCTAACCCCAGTGATAATGGCTTTTATCAAAAGTCCCAAAATAATAGACGCTGGCATGGATATGGAGAGAAAGAACACTTATACACTGTTGGTGGGACTGCAAACTAGTACAACCTCTATGGAAAATAGTATGGAGATTCCTCAAAGAATTAAAGATCTACTATAGCCCTACCATTTGATCCAGCAATCCAACTACTGGGTATTTACCCAAAGGAAATACAGTCATTTTATCAAAAAGACCCTTGCACTGGAATGTTTATTGCAGCACAATTCACAATCACCAAGATGCGTAATCAACCCAAATGCCCATCGATTCATGAGTTGATTAATAAAATGTGGTATATGTATACCATGCAGTACTACTCAGCCATAAAAAAATGAATAAATACTGTTTTCGACAATCTGGATGGAACTGGAGACCATTTTCCCAAGTGAAGTATCACAAGAATGGAAAGACATACACCACATGTATTCACCATTAAACTGCAACTAACCAATCAGCACTCACGTGCACAAATGTAAGTAAAACTCAATGGAAATCAAGCAGGTGGGAGGCAAGAGGAGGGGATGGGTGAAATCATACCTAACGGGTACAATGTACACTATCAGGGTAATGGGCACACTTATAACTTTGAGTCAAGCAGTACAAAAGCAATCCATGTAACCAAAACATTTGTACCCCTGTAATACTATGAAATTTTAAAAAAAGAATATATGGTTATTTCTTTCGCTTTTAAAATTCCCAAGGAACAAAGCAATATAGAAAGAAAAAAAAATCTACTGTGGCACCAGAAGACATAAAAGGGTGCTGTTAACAGGCCAGGATTTGTCGAAGACACAAAGTAGAAAAGACTGGATTGACAGAAAAGTCAATCAGTCAGCATCAACCATCTTGTGATTCTACTCAGGCAAAGGAAAGGTCAGCCTACGAAGCCCAGGGTTGGGTTTCTCCAGCAGGGTCCCAGAAGCTTCCAAAGTCAGAGCGACAGGGACTAAAAACAAGGGCAGGCCGGAGGACAGCCGACGAGGAAAGGCAAACCCAAGAACATGGCTGCCTCCCCAGAACCACAGTCTGGCTGGCTGTTTACCTACAGCTTCACATGGCTCCAATGAAGCCCAGGTAAAGGGGAGATTTTATCTCCATGCTCCTAACATAAGGAGTAGAATCTGAAAGCTCAGTAATTCTCAAACATTATTAATCATAGCTGAGTTAAGAAGGCATCAAAAACCCTGGAACACACCACCATTCCCCCAAGTTTTCCAACTGATTCAAAAAGATTCTAAAGTTCCTCTAAAAAAATAAAACACAATGCAAATAGGTAGAAGAGTTCTGAAAACAAAGTATATTGGAAGGTGGGGACAGAGACAGGGACCCACCAAATATTGAAATGTGCTGTAAAGTTACAATAATTCGAATAGTATAGGAGGAGTACCAAACTAGAGAGATCAATGGAACAAATGGTTCAGAAACAGCCCAGGAATATACAAGTCTAA
>NW_012140858.1:2609167-2626504 GCF_000956105.1 Propithecus coquereli | reverse complement strand
AAGTCTAAGACAAATGACAAATGGAGAAAAAATAGGTAGAAAGATAAGATATTCCCAACTGGGTTAATTTTCTTCCCCCACAAACTAATAAGGAAAAAAAAAAAGAGAAAAATGAAGAGGGAATTCATTTAAAATGCCAATATCCAATAAAGTCATAGAAAGATATTCCGCCTCGTTAGTAATCAAAGAAACAAAAATTTATCTAAAAATGGACTCAAAACGGATTAAAGAGCTAAAAGTATAAACTCTCAGGAGAAAGCACAGGTATAAATCTTCATGATTTTGGATTAGGCAATAGTTTCTTAATGTGACAGCAAAAGCATAAGCAGCCAAAGAAAAAATAAATTGGACTTCACACACACAAAAAAAGCAACTGTACTTCAAGAGACACCATCAGCTGGGCTTAATTCCAGCTACTTGGGAGGCTGAGGCAGGAGGATCACTTGAAGGCAGGAGTTCAAGACCAGCCTGGGCAACATGGCGAGATCCTGCCTCTGAAAAAATTTTAAAGATTAGCCAGGTGTGGTGGCATGCACCTGTAGTCCCAGCTACTCTGGAGGCTGAGGCTGGAGGATCATTTGAGGCCAGCAGTTTGAGACCAGCCTGAGGATCATTTGAGGCCAGCAGTTTGAGACCAGCAAGACCCTGTCTTAAAAAATTTTTTGCAAATCACTTATCTGATAAGTCATTTGTATCAAGAATATACAAAGAACTATGACAACTCAATAATAAAAAGACACCCTAATTTTTAAATGAGCAATGGATCTTAATAGCTATTTCTCCAAGGAAGATATACAAATGGCCAAAAAGTACATGGAAAGGTGCTCAACATCATTAGCCATCAGGGAAATGCAAATTAAAACCACAATGAGATATAATTTCACATCCACCAGGATGGCTATAATCAAAAAGACAGATAATAACCAGTGTTGACGGAGATGTAGAAAAACCAGAACTCCTCTACACTACATGTGGGAATGTAAAATGATGCAGTCACTTTTGAAAATAGTCTGGCAGTTCTTCAAAAGGTTAAATATAGAGTTATACATGATTCAGCAATTATATTCTTAGGTATACACCCAAGAAAAATGAAAACGTATGTCCACAGAAAAACTTGTACATGAATGTTCACAGCAGCATTAGTTATAATAGCCAAAAAGAGAAAGAACCAAAATGTCTATCAAGGGTGAGTAGACAGACCAAATGTGCTATATCCACACAATGGAATATTACTCGGCAATAAAAAGGAATGGAATGTTAATATATGCTATGACATGGATGCACCCTGAAAACATTATGCTAAGTGAAAGAAGCCAGTTACAAAACATCACATAGTGTCTCACTCCGCTTATATGAAATGTCCAGAAGCGGCAAATCTATAGGGAGAAAGCAGATAAGTGGTTGCCAGGGGCTGGGGGAGATGGAAGGTTTGGAGGTGACAACTAAGGGGTGTGAGGTTTCTTTTTGGGGTGATGAAAAGTTTCTAAAATTGTGTTGATGGTTGTACAATTCTATGAATACGCTAAAAGTCTTTGATTGTACATTTTAAATGGGTGAATTGTATGCTATATGAATTAAATTTCAATAAAGCTGTTTTTAAAAAAAGAAATGAAAATCTAAACAACAATTACATTGTTTACAGGGTCTCCACTTGACAGTAAGTTCCCCAAGGCAGGGGTCCCTTGTCTTTCTTATAACCCCTCACCCCACCCTCTGTTCCTCCCCAGGGTCATGTACCAGGCCTAGGAAAAAGATTAACGCAAAGTTGATGCTTAATAATAGGACAGACACACCTCCTAGCAAAGCTGCTGAAAAATGATTTCTTGTAGGGAAAAAGGGGGTTGTTTCTGGTTTGACTTTCATGCTTAAATCAGAGACGCTCTCCTATATTAAATCTCTCTCCACTCCAGATATGTGAGTACCAAGAATTTATGAAGAAATTTAAGTCTCCGCTTGTTTTTTAAAGTACCTTCCTACTCACTGCTTCTACCCAGAAGATAAGAAACCACCCTGAAAGATACTCTGGATCCGCCGTGGGCATTCTGGAGACTCTTCAGTCTCTTAGCGTCTGTGGGTGAGCCACTACATTTCACCAGCAGGTGTCACTGTCTAACTTTTGATCTGCAGGTACCAAACCTCAAATGCACCAGCTGCCAGGAGGGGGAGCCTCATTCCAGACACGTAGTGAGCTGCCCATAAAGAGCAACTTCCTTCCAAAGAGTATGGTAAGGAAAGGGAGGGGGAAGAAAGGAACTGTGCAGTGACGGAACCTGACACTGCCTCTAGTGAGGTGACCAGGGTTAACATCAACAGCGATACATATTGCTGACAGCATGTGCCCTCGATGTGGGTGATGAGAAAGGCACCTCACCTGTGTGGTTTTCCTCCCCAAAACATATTACCCCAATCTAATGACAAGAGCCCAAGGGACAGGACTACTAAATATAATGTGGGATCCTGGAATAGAAAATGGACATTTGGCAAAAACTAAGTAGGAACTTGGAATAATGGACTTTTAGTTAATAATAATGCTAACTTAATGATGACTGGTTCATCGGTTACGACAAAATGTGCCATATTAATATAAAATGTTAATAATAAGCAAAACTGCGTGTGGGGTATGAGAATTCTCTACCTTCGCAATAATTCTGCAATTCTAAAACTGTTCTAAAATAAGAAGTCTATTTTTAAAAAATGATTCACCAACTGTCAATTTTGCCAAATTAAGATTCTATTTTAAGGAATAGTCCTAACTCTTTAAAAACTATTGTTTCCTCTTCAGGCATGTTTTTAAGAGAAAAGCAAAACTCAGGCTTGGAGAGCAGAGAGGGTATGTGATTGGGGGGCGGGGGGGTGGGGAGGAAATGCCCTGAGAAAGAACGGCAAGACCTGTCATTTCTACACACCACTAGCAACGTGGCTCTTTTCATTCTGAAAACCAAGAAAACTCCCAGCGTGCTCACAACATACACAGCCTCTTCCGACCATGGGGGAAAAAAGGCTGGAAGAAGCAGTGGTAACAGAAAAGTTGATGGTGCTAAGAAGTTATCATTGAACTGAGGTTTTTGCTGAAAGATAAATCAGCCCCTCTGAGGAATTTTATGACCCAAACTGCTCTAAGGCCCCCAAAGCCCACAGAAACATCTGGTATCTAAACAGTTATTTTTACTTTTAACAAAAGAAGTCAAGACGGGCAGGTGGCTCAGGCCTGTAATCCTAGGCCTTGGGAGGCTGAGGTGGGAAGATTGCTTGAGGCCAGGAGTTTGAGACCAGCCTGAGCAAGTGAGACCCTGTCTCTACAAAAACTAGGAAAATCAGCCAGGTGTGGTGGCACCTGCCTTCAGTTCCAGCTACTCTGGAGGCTGAGGCAGGAAGGTAGCTTGAGCCCGGGAGTTTGACGTTGCAGTGAGCTATAATCACACCACAGCCCTCGTGCAACAAAGCAAGACCCTGTCTCAAAAAAAAGAAAAAAGTAGTCAGAAAAGTACTCAATGTGTGTGATTTAGTAGTCTTTCAAATTTTATTTGCTCTGGTTCTGTTAAAACATGTGCAGATAGAAATACTATAGTAAATAAACATTATGCTGCTTCAATAAATAGAGTTAGGTAGTTTCCTTGTTTGTTTTTCAAATGAAAAATTGTGGTTAAAATGGATTGTGTGCTAGATTCTTGCTCCCATGTCTAAAGAAAGCCCAGCCAGCTGCAATCTGAGCCACCATTCTTCACCTGGTGGCAGCCATCCAAACCTCAAGACCAATGTCTACGAAGGGGGAAAGAGCTTCTGTAAGGCTTACACTTCCAAGTTTCAATCTTTAAAGAGGCAGCAAATGAGAATTAGGACTATCCATATCTCAAAAAATTATCATAGTGAAAGTGAAAATTTACCCTACACCACCCAAGAACTGGCACACTATATGGCAAATCTAAAACCAAAACCCAAAAGATGAAATATACTATACACTATCCATAAAAATGTTTTACATATGTTTGATGGGTGAATCTAGAATAAAATGGCAGGGTTTACCCATAATTTAAAGGGCAAGAGTTGAATGAGCCTCTTCGGGAAAGATAATGCAGGCAAAGTGAGAAACAAGCTGTCATGACTTACTACCTACGGGAATGAGATGAGTGGGCTGGGATTCTTCCAGTTTGTTCCTCAACCAGTCAAAATCCTGGTATCTTCGACGAACAGAATATTCTGGCAGGTCAAACTCCACCCGAGTACTCTGCAAATAAGAACAGAATGGAAAAAAATAAGCATAAGGGAACAGTAGCATATTTTGGCTGAAGGGAAGGAAAAAAGCTCTCTCGGAATAACTAAACTAGGCAAGAACACACTTTTCTTCCACCAAATGCACCAGCCAAATGGCAGAGTTTACCAACGTAGAATGAGTAGCCTGGGCCACTGAGCCCAGTTAAAAATTCAAGAAGCTACAATAAAAATGTCAGGGTATTTTTTTCCTCTGTATCCTCAGGAAATGGAACTCAGCTATCCCTCAGAATTGTTTAGAAACATTGATTCATTTCCTCCAAGCTTAACTCTGAGAATTTCTTTTAGCAGAATAATTCTACTTAGGATATTGCTACTGAATCCAAATCTGTGAAAAGAAATTAAGTCTCCACCTTCTGCTAAATATGCTGACAAATTTTGCCAAAGGGAAAATAAACAAAAAGTAGAGATAACAGATCGCTGCTCATTTAGGAGGCAGATTAGATGAAAATAGAAAAGATTTTTGCTTAATCTGCCATATTCTGCCAGAACCATAACCTTGAAACTATGTTGTATTTTAGGTGCATAAGAAAAATCTAGAAGGAAATATAATTAATACCAAAATGCCACTGTGTTACAAAAAAAAATTTTAATAATCACATCCCCTTTCCTGAATTGTTAAAGTTTTCTGAAATGTGGTTGCAGCACTTTAATGAAAACCAATGTTAAATAAAATTAAGTTGATTTATATCAAAATAAGATTTTTACTCCGTAATTTGCTCAAACTAAAACTGTGTCTCAGATAAGCCATTTTTCCCTACGAAGGTAGAGACTGTATGACAGCCATTGTTCTCAGAAATTAAAGTACAAGATAAAAATGGTCAGGCTACATTTCATAAATTTACTCTTTCAAGCCAAAGGTTGGTTTTAATTCATAACACCAAGAAAATCTTAAAAACGTATGAACAAGAGTCATACAAAGAAAAGGCCGTGAACAGCTCTGGTGTTGAAAATTACAATTTCATCCTCCCCCAAAACCTGTGCTCACAGTCTGAGCAAAATTGTCAAGTTAAAGGATTCAATCTCGTATGGCCCCCCAACTCACTCTACATCGTTTCCCCCTTTCAAGTCCCATGCACCAGCATACGCCTACGAAACACAACCTTGGCTGGGCATGGTGGCTCATGTCTGTAATCCTAGCACTTTGGGAGGCCCAGGCAGAAGGATCACTTGAGGCCAGGAGTTGGAGACCAGCCTGAGCAGGGGTGAGACCCTGTCTCTGTAAAAACTAGAAAAATTAGCCAGGCATGGTGGCACCTGCCTGTAGTCCCAGCTACTGGGGAGGTTGGGGGGTAGGACTGCTCGAGCCCAGAAGTTTGAGGCTGCAGTGAGCTATGACGATACCATTGCACTCTAGCCTGGGCAACAGAGCGAGACCTTCCCTATCTCAAAACACACAAACAAACAAACAAAATACCCTTCCACAATGTTGGGGAGGTAGGCTGGAAAGTATGGGGAAATTCATTCAACGTAGTTATTTGTGACTAATATATTAGAAGACTCCCCCAAATTAGCATTGTGACATTGGAGAGAGGAAAAACACAATACTTAAATCCAAAGAATAAGTCACTGCTGACTAATTTTTAAGCACAGCATGACAGAAATATTGGGAGCATGACATTTTGGGCTGGATGATAAAAAAAAGAAGAAGAAGAAAAGAAAAGAAAAAAGAAATAATGGGAGCAGGTAGCCGGACACATCCCCTAGGCAGGGTAGGAGGAACTCTGCGCCTGCACAGTTCTTGTACCAACCCCCCTTCCGGAGCCCTGAGATGCCACTAAGCCTCCCCTGAGCCATAGTTTCCTCAACGGTTAAGAAGAAAGTTGGAAGGGAAGTTCTTCAAGACCCCCACAGCCCCCGCGAAAGGCTCCATCTGAGGACTTGCCCGTGATCATGGCCCATGAGAGGTGTATGCTGAAAGGTACCAAATGAAAGCGACTCATTTCCACTGTAAAGGAAACACATGGAGGGCTCTACTTTTTGCCTTCTTAACTGTTACGTGATCATCAGCTGACAATTTCTCTTTGTTTTTCAAATCCATTTCATAAATTATAGTGTATGTTACATTTCTACTCTAACTTTGAAATCAATTTTTGGTAATTACAAAAAGTAGTATGATAAAACACAAGTTTTGCCACAACCAATTTCACTTTTGGGGAACAGATTTTTTTTTTCCTTCTTCTTCTTCTTCTATTTATTCAGGTTATATGTAATTATTTTAAAACTTCAGGAAAAATAAAGAAAAGAGATCAGCCATAATCCCTCTAAATAGAGAAAGGCACAATTAACACTATGGTTTACATCTTTCTGTGTTTTTTTCTATGTATATTCATTCATTCACTCATTTATCTTTAATATATCTTGGACATTCTTCTATGTCAATAAGTTCAGATCTACACAATCATTTTTAACATATAGTAGTCCACTGAATGGCTATACCATAATTAAATCAAATCCCATTTAAGTTGTTCGCAAATTTTCAATCAATAAACAATGCTACAGTAAGCATCATTAGGTCCTTGTCTGATAATGCCCTTAAAATAAATTCCCAAAGATACAACTGCTGGATGAAAAAGTACACATATTTTTAATTGCCAAATTGCTTTCAGAAATATAGCAATTTATATACACATACACATATTTTATTTTTTATTTTTGGACACAGGGTCTCGCTCTGTTGCCCAGGCTAGAATGCAGTGGTGTCATCTTAGCTCACTGCAACCTCAAACTCCTGGGCTCAAGCGATCTTCCTGCCTCAGCCTCCCGAGTGCCACCACACCCAGCTAATTTTTCTATTTTTCGTAGAGATGGGGTCTCACTCTTGCTTAGGCTGGCCTCCAGCAATCCTCCCACCTCCGCCTCCCCAAATGCTAGAATTATAGGCGTGAGAGACAGCACCCAGCCAGGAACTAGTTATCTTTGATGGACTGATAACTGAAAAATAACATACCATGTTTATTTTCGTTCCTTTAATAACTATTGAAGTTGAACAAGTTTGTCAGCCATATATTTTTCTTCTTTTGTCGGGGTCTTTTTTTAAATTGTGAATCAAATCTTTTTGATTTATGTAAGCTCTTTATTGCCATTTGTCTATCATAATTTCCATATGGTTTTTCTTATACAGAATTTTTTCACTGTTATGTAGTTGATTTTATCTTGTTTTTTCCCCCTTTTAAGGTTGCTACTATTTATCTCAGGAATGGAAAAACAAACACCACATGTACTCTAATAATTGGGAGATAACTGATGGGCACAAAGAGATGTAAATGTCATTGGAAATCAAGAAGGGGGGAAAGGGGGAGGGGTGAAAACTTACTTATGAGGTACAATGAACACTATTTGGGTCATGGGCACACTAAAAGCCCTGACTTAAGCACTGTGAAAGGTATCCATGTAACAAAAACATTTGTACCCTCCTTAATATTTTGAAATTAAAAAAAAAAAAAGCTTCTACTTTTAGTGTCTCAATAAGGAGCCCATCCCCATTGCAAGCTTATAAAAATATTCACCTGTATTCTCTCCTTTATTTATGGTTTTCCTTTCTATTTATGTTTTTAATCATTGTTATTCTACTTCTAGGTATCTACCTTTGGAAAAAAATGTTTAAACTATGACAAAGATATTTGTATAATGATCTTCATTTGCAATATTGTTTAAAATAGCAAAGGAATAGAAGTAACCTAAATGTCCAACAGTAAAAAAAACTGTTAAGGAAATTTATAGTATATTTATTCAATGGTCATCAGTAATTATGTTTGTAAGACATTCTTAATGACAAAAAATGCTTCGATAGAGTTTTAAGGGAAAACGGCAGGATACAAAATTAATTGTACATACATTATGATTTCATTTGTGTTAAAAATGGATATAAAAAATCAGAAGAAAAATTTAGAACTGATAATGAGAACCATCCTCTTGATACTCACCCTTATTTCCAAACTTTATACCATTCTCATACAGTATTTTTATAGTCCACATCAAAAAATGCTCATTTTTAAAAAGCTCCCTTAAGGATACAGGGAACTTAATACAGCAAGAAAAACTTGTTCGATGCTTTCAAAGCAATAAGGTAAAAAAAAATCGTCATAAAACAGAAGGAGGCTCACACTCCCTGACCCAGTATTTATTTCACTTATTTTTACCACAGCTTGTTCTAGAAAAGATGTAGTGATATGTAAAATATAATCAAATGACATAAATTAGAAGTAGGTGAGAAAGATAAGAGAAAAACAAGGACAGGGAGAAAAAGCAGAGCCAGGAACCAGGCTAGCAATGGATCCTCACGATGGAACGCCGCACCCGCTCAAACTGGGCCACAGACACCGCTTTGAATTTCTGGAGAGAAAACCGTTTTTAGAGTATTCATAAAACATGCAGACCAGTAAAACTCCAACTATGAGTTTGTAGTAAATTTTTCCTCTGTAAAATTCAAGGTCTAAGTTAGAAAGGAAAATAAAGAAATATATGTTTATCTCTATTTTCTAACATCTGTGGTAAACAAAAGCATCCACCCACAATTCCATAACCAGAGACAACCAATACATCGTTTTGCTCTGTGCCCTGCCACATTGTGTGTCCACAGCCTAGAATGTGCAGAGATCACGAGGTCATGGGTATACACCTAAACTCAGATCTAGAATAGGACACCAAACACAAAGCCACAGTCCAATCACTCACCCAGCAGGGCACCCTCTCTGCTGGGCCCACCCTACCACATAAGGTCTCACTTTCTGCCCCATGAGCCGATGGGCCCAACAACTGTGGCCCAGAGCCCTTCCAAAGAATGTCCATTCAATCCAAAATTTACAGGGGGCTCACTCCAGAGAGATTTGGTCCAGGACACAGCTGGATCCTAAGAAGTCTAAGTGACCCCCCTCTCCCAACAAAGGGACCTCTTCCCCTATCAGGTAATAACCAGCTAATCCCATTTTGCCTCAAACTCCCCTAAGAGAACACCTGAGAATGAAGACTAGAAAGGCTTTTGGCCTTTCATCCTCACACTCCTCTGGCTTCCTTTCTTCTGACATGAGCATCCATTTATCTCCTTCCTCTCAGAGCTTTCCACCAAGCTCTCTGGAACACCCATTTCAAATTAACAGAGTCCTGTAGTTCTTCAGCCTGTTCAAATTCTGAAACCTGACTCGCCCCTGAGAATACAGCCTCCCTGCCGTCTGTCCCTCCCTGAGCTGCTCGTTTTCTCACATGTCACAAACCTCACTCGCCCCAAGGCCAGGAGTCACTACGGGCATCCTCCTCACTGCACACTGCTCCTCGCTGCCACTCCTCCATGCCCTGGGGAAACCCTTCTGAGGCCCAGGCCATCAAGCTACAGACACCCTCTATCCCTCCTCACAGCTGTCATCAACTGACAGCGCTGTCAGTTCTCCTGATTCCCTGCAGATCCAGGCACCTGGCTCTTCTTCCAAAAGCCCTTCGGTAAGCTGGATGCCCTAAAGATCCAGGTGGTTCACACGTACACCTGCCTGTAAGCCAACAATGTCCCCTTCCACTCCAGGGCCTCTCCACAGACTGACACCAGGCAGAAATTCACACATCTCCCTCTCTCAACAGAGGCCCTGTACTTCAGGCTCTTCTGCTTCCCAACACCCCTGGTTTTTCAGCCTCTTGGGACCTCAAAGTCCTTGACATTCGTCCATTCAGATCTTTACTTCCTTCTTTATTCAGTGTCCATCCCGTGGCCCGGCGTGTCAAGCCCTTACCTACCGCAAGGATTGAAACACTCCTCCCCCCACTGTCCATTCACCCAACTCTAGCAAAAACGCCACCATCCACGTCTTGCTTTCCCAGCGTGAGCACACACTGCTGGGGAGGAAACAGACAGGCAGGCAGCAGACTGGCACAAGGTCTCCACCCGCGCCCTCAACACTGCCAAGCAACCTCCTTACGCTCCCTTAGTCAGCTCTCTCTCATTTTCCACATCAGTTATCAAAAAGTCTGTAAAAGTTCTGAAACCTTCTAATCCCCACTTGGAAACCTCCCTCTCACTCTCAGCAGAAGACCTCGTCTATTCAGAGAGAAAACTGCAGCTTTAAGCAAAGAATGCCCTGTCTTTCTGCCACAAAACAAACTTCCCTTCTTTCTCCAGAAGCAATGGAAAGAGGGCACCTCCCCCACCAGGGGCCAATCCCTCTACTTTTGCTCAGACTGTTATCTCCTTCCGCCTTTCAGCAGCTTCCATCCCACTCTCCAATCTGCGACCTGATGTCTCCTTCTCTACCAACACTGGACACTTGGCACTTAAACAAGTCTCTTCATCCTTTAAAAAACCACAAAAGCCTCCCTCTTCCTCAACCCCCACACCCCCACCTGCTACTGCTCGCTCTCTATGCTCGTTTTCACTTCCAAGCTACCAACATGCATCTTCTCTTACTCCCACTCACGCCAACCCACTGCAAAGTGAGTTCTGCACCAGCACACCCGTGACGCTCTCCTTCCACAGTCAGCAACAGCCTTCTTTTCGTTACATCTAACATCCACTCACACATGACCTCTGACCCCCATTTACACTCTGTTGACCACTGAGGCATTTGGAAAGAGGAACTGGTTGGGGCATAAGACTTTTTCCACCCCCCCAGAGACAGGGTCTTGCTCTGTCGCTCAGGCTGAGGTGCAGTGGTGCAATCACAGCTCACTGCAGTCTCGAACTCCTGGGCTCAAGCAATTCTCCTGCTTCAGCCTCCTGAGTTGGTCTACAGGCACATGCCATTGTGCCTAGCTTTTTTTTTCTTCTTCTTATAGACAGGGTCTTGGTATGTTGTCCAGGTTGGTCTCAAACCACTGGCCTCAAGCAATTCTCCCATCTCAGCCTCCTGAGTAGCTGTCGGGGGGACAGGGTAAAAAACAAAAGAAGGAGGGCCTCTGGAGGGAGTTGAAGGTTCTTCTCTATTTCTTCACCCTCAGGTCTATTTCTACATCATCAGTTTCAACAGCCAGGCCGTGGTACTGGATCACAGTGCTGAGTGTGGGAGCCATCGTTCTCTTGGAAATTATGTCTTTTGGAAGTCTAGCACAATTAAGTGTACAAATTCTAGAAACAGACAGGCCTAGACTCAAGTTCTAGCTCCACTACATATTAGCTGCATGTCTTTGAGCAATTTTTTAAATATCTCCGAGGCTGTTTTCTCATTTGTAAAATAAGAACAGTACCAGTATCTACTTCATTGAGTATGAAGATTAACAATATACTTAAAGCACTTAGCACAAAAGAAATGATGGCACATCCACCTGCTGGAACACTACTGCAGTCTTATAAATGATGGCATAAAAGTGTGCTTACCAGTGTTTACTGGCACAGAAAGATGTTCACAATGTTTAAGTGAACTGGCAGCATGCAAAATACTTATTTGTGTAAGTGGATAGAGAAAAACAGCACAGAAAGTTATCAGTGATTATTTCTGGCTAGTGAGCTTATAGGCATTATTTTATTGTTTTAGATTACTTGCACTTTCTATTTTTTCTACAACGAACATACATTACTTATATAAAATAAAAATGAAAAGGTTTCTATTGCAAAAGAGTACAGCACATAGTAAGCATCAATAACTAGCTGTTATGTTACTTTCTAGGAGCCTGCAGAGAAAAAAGCCAGGAGCTGGATGCCCTGAGAATGCCTCAACTGGCTCTCCACCACTGGAGAGAGAAGATATTGACAGCTTAGACTTGGGTGGGTAATTCTTTGCCAACATTAGCTCTCAGCCCTAGACTCATTTTAGCTCAGGTGAAAAGAACTCTGTACTCCACCCAGCTTTGGTCATCAGGAATCTGAATTAGGGAATCTCAAAGTAATAAAGCAAAGCATTTGTACAGCCTCATCCTCTGCCTGTTAACTTTGCTTGACAACCTCAGCAGAAGTGGAAGTCCCAAGACAGGATCAGGTGTTGGGATTCTGTGTCCCTGTTTGTCTTCTTTCTCTCAGGCTCACACACCTCTACATATCCTTTAACACAACTTTCAGAAAGAAGGCTCCAAACGCACCACGAAGATATCAAACCTGGTGTCACTACTAGAAACAGGAAAAGAGGGGCCAGGTGTGGTGGCTCACGCCTGTAATCCTAGCACTTTGGGAGGCCAAGGGAGGCGTTCAAGACCTGGGCAACATAGCGAGACCCCATCTCTATAAAAAATAGAAAAATTAGCCAGGTGGCATGTGCCTGTAGTCACAGCTGCTCCAGAGGCTGAAGCAAGAGGATCACTCAAGCCCAGGAGTTTAAGGTTGCAGTGAGCTATGATGACTCCACTGCACTCTAGCCTGAGCAACAGAGCAAGACCCTATCTCCAAAACAAAAGAAAAAAAAAAAAGTCTAGTTTGGGACCAGATGTGGAAGAGATGGTAAGAAGTAAAACTCAGATCTGCAACAAAATCATCTTGAAGGGGCTACAACCATCACAGCCAAGTAACATGTGGGATTGTAACTTGGAAAATGTTACTCTAAGGTATTTACTGACTTACAGGAAATCAACTAAGCCCATGAGAAGAGACAGAAATAAGAACCCAAAAGGAAAAGGGCAGGGAAGGAAGGGAAGAAGAGGTGTAGGAAAGACATGAGTTGCGGCATGAGCACTGGCCTATGAATCAGTTATCAGAAGTCCCACAGTATTTGCATTTTGGGACCAGAGGAATCAAGCAGCGGTGGGGAAAATGTCAGGGCAGGCAAGCATTGCTGTGCCGGCAAGGCAGTCCAGTTACTTTGTCATTTGGCCACATACAGCACCAAGTCAAGAGAAACAGGGTTTGCATTTCACTGACTTCAGGGTAAAAAATAAGTTCACCCTAGGAAAAAATAAATAAATGCAAATAATTCATGGAAATACGTATATTAACCTAGGACCTCTGAGGAAGTAATATACACCTAAGCACCTAGCCCAATGTTGGAGAAGCAGTAGGTGCCCAGTGGCAGTGGTAATGGGGAAAGACGGTGTGTGTACCTGTGCACGTGCATGTACGCACAGACAAATCTTCAAATGGGAACCAGGTGCAGAAAGGACAGGGTAATAATATCAAAAACTTGGGAGAGGCTTAAATGTCCACAGAGAAAAAATACTGTACAATCATTGCATAAATAATTATGCTGAGACTGAAGGAATAAGCTAGATACAGTCACATAGAAAGGTCTTGAAAAATACTGTAAAATGAAAGGGAACATTAGACAGCACTATTACATTGAAATCTAAATTATATATATTCTAACTGTATGTATGTGAATGTAAATGCAAAGAAAAAGGATTTAAAGGACATGCACCAAATTTTAGCAATGGTTGCTTTCAGCCAGAACCACCACCTAAATGAGAAGGCCTAAGGAAGACTCCTGGTTTCTACTCCATATTTGGTCTTTAGCATTGTTTCTTTTATTTTTTACAATAATGTGTTATATTACTTGTATAATTTTTAAAATACAACATTTTCATCTAATAAAAGATGAAGAAACAAAATATGATTGTATTTTATTCTCTGCCTTTCTTTCCAAAAAATTTATTTTTCTATGATTTACTTTTTAATACAAGCTGTATAGTCCCACAAATTCAAGTCAGAATCCTGGTTAGACTTTGAAACCTTGAACAAGTTACTTAAAACTTTCTGCTTCCATTTTCCTCATCTGCAAAACTGTAACTAAAAGATACAACTTTTAGGATTGCTCTAACAATAATTAAAGCTTGACACCCCACCCACTACCTGCCTGGCACATGGCAGAAGGTCAGTAAGTATTAATTCCTGTCCTCTTATTCCTTCTCCCCCTACCAACAACCCCAAGTAGGCCAAATTATAATCATGGTCTCATCACAGTGATTTAGGTTGATAAAATGATTCATAAATTTCAATAGTAATATAATATTAACGTATTAAATAGTATCATGATAGAAAATAAGTGCAAGTATAGGGATTAAATGTTTACTTGAAAGATCTTAGTGATAATTTCTCCCTCGTTTTAAGATTTAAAAACCCACTGTTACACATAGATATAATCCTCTTAATCTGAATACATGCACTCTCTCAAAAAGTCACATCCGCAATTGTAAGAAAGGTGAACAAAGGGAGGGAGAAAGCAAAGGCAGAAGTCAGGGAAGTAGGACCCCAATTCCAAGACTACTCAACACAGGCATATATAACAAAGGGACCTACTTTGGTGGTGATCCTATACGTGATGTAGGTCTCCATCGTACACACGTGCTTCTTGGGATCGTCAACCGTGACAAAGAGATCTCTGGTCTCACCATCGATGTCATCATCAAGTTGAAGTCTGTTGAGAAGGGAAGACGAAGAAGCTGGACTTGAAGTGCCTGCTGGAGTTCCACCGTTCGGCAAAATGAGATCCTAAAAGAAGAAAAGAGTTACCGTACAAATGAAATGGAAACACACACCTGGAGAGTATCAGCAAAGGCAACTGGTTTAGCCAAACTACGAAACACCTCTAAATTACAGAAATCACTTTCAAAAAATCTGAGCCTCTCCTTACTCAGTGTTTCCTGAGTGAACAGATCTTTTGTGACCAAGAGAAACAAACTATGGCAATGCTCTGGATCAAATTCGTGCCAATTCATCTTTCAGGAAGTGCTGGAGGAACCAACACAAGCAGATAGTTCAGGGACAGCGAACACAAGAGCCCCACCATTGTAAGAACTCAACAGAGAACGTACTCTGAGCACACTATATACTCTTGTTTTTCCCACTTTCTCAAGACCACCCCACACCTGGGCCCAGGCAAACGTTAAGGGGACTGAATCCTCTTAAATACTTAACACATAAAAACTCAATCAGCCATCACAACAGGAAAACTAAACATTATGTGCCACCTAAAAGAAGTTCACACTGCCATCTATGAAGTATACTTACCAAAAAAATCAAATATGAATCCTAAACATGCCTCTAAATACAACACCAATTTATAGGAAATACAGAGAAGTGAGGAACATGTTCAATGATACTATAAGGATACAATTAGCAAAATCCACACTAGGTGAAACTATTAAGAACCAGAGATCCAGCTTCTCCAATAAACAAATTGCAAGAAAAAAAAAAAGAGAAGGAGCACCTAAGGATGTAAAGAAACTTAGGAGATCAACCAATTGCATTAAAACAAAATGTAAAGATTTTGAGATGTTCAGGGAAATTTAAATATTGATGATATTAAGGAATCATTAGGTGTGATAATGGAAGTATTATGATTTTCCAAAGTCTTCATCTTTTAGAACTATATACTAAAATACTTATAGATGAAATGATAAGATGTCTGGCATTTGCTTCAGAATAATTAAGAACAGGTGGGTGGGGCTATAAATGATGCAAGATGTTCAAAGTTGGTTTTTTTTTTTTTGGAGACAGAGTCTCATTCTGTTGCCCGGGCTAGAGTGCTGTGGCGTCAGCCTAGCTCACAGCAACCTCAAACTCCTGGGCTCAAGCGATCCTCCTGCCTCAGCCTCCCAAGTAGCTGGGACTACAGGCATGCGCCACCATGCCTGGCTTCTATTTTTAGTAGAGACAGGGTCTCACTCTTGCTCAGGCTGGCAGAGTTGGTAATTGTTGAAGCTGGTACTTGCAGCTTCATCATACAATTCTCTCCTCTGTTGTATATGCTTAAAATTTCCCTCAATAAAAAAGTTTTAAAGGCGGAGGGGAAATGGTTGGGGGAACAAATACCAGGAAGCAAAGATTGAAAAATTACATTGCTGAGGAACAAAAAGAAAGAAATAGAAAAATGACAGAACTCTCTCTTTTTAGGCCTTAGTAGGAAGCCACCTAAATAAATTATGTCCCTACAATATTCAAAAATGGCTGTGAAATTGAAAGGGCCCAGTCTTACAGTTACATTTCTTGGTTTTAAGAAACCAGATAACAGAATAGAGCCCTGCCTAGCAGATGTGAAAGCCTCTGAACATCACCTTGGAATCACTGGGAGACAAAGACTAAGGAATATGGTAAGAGACAGGACACCATGGAAAGGGCCTTGATGACCTGTGGGTCACCGGATCACACACTGGAAACAGGGAGGTGCTTTCCCCATATTCTCTCTTCTTGGAGCTCTGCAGGCTGGATGTGGCCCAGCCCCCAGATGAGAGAACACACAGGACACCAGAGGTCAACCTAGCAGTCATATCCATGAGCTCCAGCCGATCACGGGGCTTGTGGGAAGAGGGAGGGGACAAGGCAGAGGGAAGCATGGCCTGGGGTCAAGGGCAATGTCACCAGCTTGGTGGGTGATGGAAAGTACCATTCAGCTCAAGTACCAGAAAAGGCACCTTCCTTTGTCTCCCATCTGCACTGACCACAGATCATTTAATCACATACTTATGCGACATGAAAAGTTTTTCTAATTACTAAAAGGGCACCATTTTTACAGAAGGTACTCATGGGAATGGAATCACCCCCCACGCACACTTCTCAGCTATGCTTCTGACCACAGGGCAGGTCCAGGAGCTCGTCAGTTGTGGCATCGCACCCTCAGCAGCTGCTCGTGGTGTGGACGTGACTGCAGAGACCAGCCACTCATCTGACTGCTGTCTCAGCTACTGGGACCACGGGGCATGTACCGTCCACACCCCAGTGTCTGGGGGTCTGAGAAGGGACATCCTCTTCTCTGGAACTCTAAGATAACCATCTTGTCTTGGTCATTTCAGTAAATATTAATATTTAACTCACTAACTGCCACACACACACAAAAAAAACAGAAACTTTTCCTCGAGGCTATAGTGTTTTATTACGAAAACAGAATAAAAACTTTGAGTGTAATTTAAAGGTAAACATACATAGAAAAATGAAAACTATTGACTTCTATTCATTTAATCCACATTTTTAGAATTAAATTGTCCATATTAACTGTAATAATAAGAACATCAACAAGTAAGATTTTATATATGCTTCACACAACCCTAGGGTCAAAACTAGGGTGAGTTGAATACAACTCTCACGGCAGTCAACTGTCAAACACTGATCTCAGGCAAGACACCATGACAGGCATTGCAGGGGCCCAACCATAGCATTTTATCAACGCTAGCACACTGACCTCAGAACAGCTCTGTCAGTGGCCAAACACTGCACAAAAGAAAGAAAGAATT
>NW_012140858.1:2596998-2608102 GCF_000956105.1 Propithecus coquereli | reverse complement strand
CACTCTTGCTCAGGCTGGTCTTGAACTCACAGAAACAGAGATCTGAGCTCTAAGGCAGGTGGCATGTGGTAGCAGCACCTTTATGACCAACGTAAATTACAGAATGCTTGACTCGACACAAAAGCCTCCTGTTTCACTTTTGCTACTCTATGGTCAGACATTCGGACATTCAGAAGAAAATCCTAACTCCATCCCATAACCCGCAAGGGCTGACATGACTAGTCCTGACCCTACTCTCCAACGTCATGGCCAACACTCCCCTCCGTTCATCCGGCCCTAGATACACTGGCCTTCCGTCTAGCCCTTGTACTGCACAGGCTCGCTCTGACCTCAGGGCCTTTGGACCTGCTGCTCCCTGTCCCTGGAACACTCCTCCCCCTCCAGATCCCTATGTGGCTGGCTCCTCCCTTCAATAGGTTTCTGCTCAAATGACTGCTCTCCTACTCAGAGAGGCCTCCTCAACCCATAAAATCTAAAAATATCCCTGCACCCTGCCCCCATCAACCTCTAGCCCCTTCTACGGCTTTTGCTCTTTACAAGACTTATCACTATTTGAAAATGTATTATATATCGATCAACTGTCTGATTTCCTACTAGTCTGTAAATTCCATAAGAGCAGAGACCATGCTATCCCTGGCACATAGTAGCTACTAAGTATTTAATGAATGAACGAATAAATCTTAGAAATGACCCAATTCAATCCCTTGCCAAAGAAGGTACGCAATAAATGTCTGTGGAATGACAATGCAACTGAGACTAACCTGAGCCACACCGCCCAGTTTTGAATCCTAGTTCCACCATCTACTAGCAGTGTGACTTAAGCAAGCTTCTTAATCTTTCTATGCCCAGTGTCTTCATTTATAAAACAGGCATAATGGAATTGAGCTAGTTAGTACATGGAAGCAATTGGAATAGTGCCTGGAACACGGTAGGAGTAGGGGCTCTATCACTATTCATTCATGGGAAAAAATAAAAAACCTACTTATCTATAAGTAGTTGTAAGTATTCTTGCACCCCCTATAAACTATGAAGCTGGGTTTGCAGTAGACATGTAATAAATGCTGCCAAAAAAAAATTGCATTGATAGTCATAGTTGGTGCCTCAAATACATTGTCTTAATGATTTTATCATAGCAATAGATATTTAGAATAGCCCTTGTAAGGAGTTACAACTACATAGTTGATAAATAAATGAAGACTCCCCATTGCTACAAAATACCAACTGTCACCACATAGGTTCCACCGTAAAAGCATTTTTCTTCCTCCTCCTCCTCCTTTTTTTCTACCCCACAAAGAGACATACAGAGCTGGCTGGATTGCTTTAGAAAACTCTCTGCTTCAAAGAATTTAAATTTTAAGATCCACCACTGTGGTCAGCCAGCCACAAGACAGAATATTAAATGACAATAAATCACTGGTAAAAATTCTGTATCACAGTAAGCATATGGCTTATGAAGAGAGTGGTATGCATCGGAGCCAATATAGATGTAATAAAAATAAGTCATACTAAAATAATCTGATTTCCCTTTTTGATAATATTAGAGAAATGAGGGCAACAGGATGATCTAGTTTCAGAAGAGCTTGGCAAAGCCTCTCGAGGCACCTTTACAGTGAAGGGGAGAACGACGGCTCTCTGAATGCACACACTGCAACTCGCCTGTCGTGATGTACCTCCCTCGTGCCAGGTACACAGCAGATGCTGGAAGAATAGACATGTCCCATACAAACTGAACAGAATACTCTTGATTGTTGGTTGTGTTGTAAAATTAAATTTAAGCCCAATTTGGAGAATAAACGTAAAGGGACAATCTCAAAAATGTTCTGTTCAAAGGTATTCACAACACAACAAAGACAGAGCGAAATCTGGAAAAACCCCAAAGGCTTGATAACCAGGAAATGACTGTGTTTACATTAATGAGACAGAATGTTACACACTCCTTTAAAAATTATAAATCTAGACCTCTAGATAAACCTAGTGAACTAAACACAAGCCTTTGTTTTCTCCCTTTTTCCACCCACCAGATACTAACCTAACCTAGAAAACGAGAGAAGAACCTGGGGGAGGAAAATGGAATAAGGAAAACAGTGACTGGAGCCACATCAATACTGGACACTAGGAAAGGCTGCCATCTAAATGCCAAAACTTCAAAGGTTTTCTACTGGATGTAACTGAGCCACAACTGAAAAAAGAACTCAGCGGCATCTTTAACCCATGTTACTGAGGTTATTTAAGGTTATCAAGATAACCTAAGAAGTAGAAAATGTCCTAAACCCCCCTCATATGCACCCCAATTTGAAAGCGCAATTGTTAGGGGGAACGGGATGCAGCAGGCCCGATAGTGGGGCAAACGAGGACCACCAGGGCATCACCAGGGCGTGCATCTGGTTGCTCTGACAAGAGGAGGCCAAGCACAGGCAGATACACCAAGTGAGGGCCACCAGAAGAGGGCACCCTAGCCACACAGCTTTATCTCCCCATGAGGGGTAGAGATGCAGGAAAAAAGTCACAGGAGCATGAAGGCACCTGGGTTGGCCACCCTGGGTGTGTCCAACAAGCATGGAGCAGAATGCAAATGTGGGAGGGACAGGGCTCTACCCAGATGGGGAGAGCAGCAAACAAGAAGGAAGCCAAGCCACAGTGGATCCAGGCACAGGGAGGAGCCGGACCAAGTTTCCCCAACTGCACTGCCCAGGACCCTGCCTTCCTCCGACTCCTTTCCCCGCTGACAAATAACTCAACTGGTAATCTAAGGATCCAAGACAACTGTACTGACGTCAAGCAGAAACACAGGCGATCCAGTAATTCACCTGTTCTGATGGCAAGCAAGTAGCAGGCCTGTATTATTACCTCATCAGATCCAAGAAAACCATAAAAATACACCAAGACTGTGTTATCTCATTGTTCAGACCCAAGAAAACCAAAAAATGCATCTAGCCTATATTAACTCATCATTCAGACCCAAAAACTGAAACAAAGAAAGCCACAGAGTCCTCAAGAGCAGATAAACATGCATTTGAAAAAGATTTATCCCATGAAACAGAATATCAGGTCACATTTACTTTGTGCTCCCATTTTAAAGGGGAAAAAAAGCCTAAGAAAGTGGAATCAAAAACAGGAAAGAGCAAAAGTTACAAACAAACCTGAAATTTAATTCTTCTAAAAGATGAATTAGATAAACTAAAACTCAGGAAGCTTGACCAGTATAGAAAGAAGAAAAAGGAAATAGAGAACAGGCAATAACTATTTAAATCTGATGCCCATATAAGATTGTAAATTATAAGGTTGTGCTATGAGTAACTATGTCAGTAAGTTTGGAAATCTATAGCGTTAGGTGGCTTTCTGAGAAAAAAAATATGTGCACCTGTAGTCCCAGCGACTAGGGAGGCTGAGACAGACAGGAGGATGGCTTGAGGCCAGAAGTGTGAGGTTGCGGTGGGCTATGATGATGCCACTGCACTCTACCCGGGGCAACAGAGCGAGACTCTCTCTTAAATAGAGGGAACAATGTGGCAAACAATGAGAAATACTGGAGGCATGTCTGCTAAATTCAGAGACCTAGTATTTACCATTATTCAAAACCATTTTGGAGATTCTAGGTACTACGATGATGAATAGAAGAATAATACTTGAATTCATACAAGGAGCTACCACTTCACTTCACGGCAACAGGTCAGGCTCCCCTCAAATTAATCCAAATTTTAAATGCATATAATGTGTTTAAAGCATTTTAAAATGATAAATCCTAGCTGATATATTTACTAAATAATGTTCAGCGAAAGAAGTAGCAGACAGACTACATGGTAGATTGAATTATTGTTCATAATTATTAACTCCCCTCCTTTAAAAGGATCATACATTCTTACTATTGCCAAGCGATTTCCCCCAGGAAGGCATCCCCACTCCAACAACTTTGGGCATGGCCGTGTGACTTGCTCCGGCATGAGCACACACAAGATCGGAACAGACCCTTTAAGAGCCATTGCATGTTCCCACTAGTTCTCTTGCTCTCTCCCCTCCACCTTGAAACTAGCGTGTCCCAAACAGGCCGCTCCTGCAGGAGGGGAAGGCTTGTGGGAAAGAGCCACAGAAGCTGACTCACAGCCACCGACACTTAACATGACCTAGAAATTAATGTTTGTTGCAAACCTTTGAATTTTGGGGGTTATTACAACAGCAAAGCTGACTAGTACATATAATTATAAAAATATCTATATAATTTTTAAAAATTTAGATAGGAAACAATGATATGAACAATATGGAGTGTTAAGATGTAGAGATTTATCTTTTTTTTTTTTTCCCAAAAACAGAGGTACTCAAATGTATCTTAACTAATATGTCCCAAGTTCTGGGACTCTACTTGTTTATTAGGAGGAAGTTCAGTTTCCCCCACCACTGCCCCAGAATCCTCATCTCAAATATACTCCAAAGTTGCTTGTACAAGTATCTCCAAGTTCCCACAGCCCACCAGTCTGTGGTTTCTGGGTTAGTATAATATCTTCCTTAAACAATTTTACATTTCCCTGCTTTGGATTCTGGACCATTTCTTATAAGACAAACACTTTCCTTTAGACATGGGTTAAGAGACCACCGGTTTCAAAGCTTTATTTGTAGGTTAAAGTCGTTCAGAAACTGAAAATGTTTCCATAGATTTTCTACTAGAAAACCTGCCCTTCAACTAAAATCCACCACTGGCCTGATGCAAAGAACACCTCTTAACAAGATCATAAAGAAAGTCAAAGTGAAAGAGCCCGAGTCCACATTCCTTGGCAAAGTTTCCAATGTCTGTTATTAGCTTTTCCAAAGAATCTCCAGACTAGCAATCACTTCTCCAGACATTCTTATGATTCTTAGGAGCAAAGATTTTCCCCAACTCTCAGCTGAATTTAAACATGATTCTCATTCACTCCTTCTAAGGAAGATCCACTACTTCAAGCACATATTAAACACCTAATACATGTCAGCCAAAGTGCCAGTGCGAGGCTACCAAGCAAAATAGGATATAAAATCTGTGTTTAAATAACACACTGTAACTAAGATGCAATGCAATACTGGTCATAACAGAGCTCCACAAATTGAAGGGGGCAGCTTGCAAAAGAATGTGTAAATTTGCCAAACAGAAAAACAAGGCTGGGGGAGAACTTGGCCTGGTCATACCAGGCTGAGAAATTTCCACCACTCAAGGAAAAGAGGTACTTCCAACAGCTTGTCCCTACCTGAACGATAACTAAGACCCATGACACAAACATTCTGCCTCTACTGCTGGTCAAGTATGTGCAATCCCACGTGGAGGACTCAGATATCCAAGAAGACAGCTTTCTCAAAAGACAGATTAGATCTCCCCAAAGGGGACAGATCCCAAGAGAAAACATGACTCTACCTAAAAACCTGTTCTCTTTTCTGCCCACTTTGACATTTGTTCTCAGGATTCTGCCAAGTGAAAACCCATAAAGCTAAACAAGGCATTCCTCCACTGACATTTGTACACCAAAATTACACAAAGCTTTGGGGTGTAAACCCCTCAGAGACCATCCAAGTTGTCTGCATTACATACAAGGAAAAGGCTTAGATGGAACATGCATGAGGTCACGCAAATGGCATGTGTGGGGCCCAGGTCTGGGGTCCCTCACGTAGGGCTGTGCTACACCACAATCCAGGTGCTTCTGCTTGTATCTTAGATAGGAAGAAGGTTCCTAGTATAATCCCTTCATAAATGTTCATTCCTTTCCTACCCTTCGCCCAATACCTCTTAACTGTATCATTCATTCATCTTACAAAGCCTGGTTCTACTTTACATGTGTTTGTGCTACCATCTGACACAGTACTACCTGCATAATACACACCCAGTGCTTGACCAAGCAAGTCAAATACCTAAGGGAAGTTAAGGAAAGGGCATTTTTGGGGGGGAGGGGGGTTTCAGGACAAGGACCTAGAAGAAACAAAATACCATACAGAGCTGAATATGTACTAGGTGATCAAATAATTGTTGATTAATCATCACCCCAAACCAAACCTTCTCAAGGGCAAAAACCACTCAAGTGAGGAGCAGAACAGAGCAGGACTCAACTCCCAATAGCAAGTGTCAAGTAGTTACTGTTACGTCCACTCTCACAGCCCCCACTGCTCAGGAGTGCTTCAAATGCTTTGCACTTTAAAAGTGTCCCTGCCTCAAAAACTTACCATTCCTCTATAACAGGGACTCTTTCTCTGGAATCCACAGGCACCCTGGTGCCCAAAAATGATGTGCCAAATTTTGCATGTGCACATGTAAATGTTACTCTTCCTTGGGAGAGAACCCGTAATTTTTCAAGTCTCAAAAATACCTATGGGGGAGCAAAAAGTCACTACAGATTCTAACCTGTCTCTCTAAACCAAAAAGAGGAATCAAATAAATTCCAACTTCCAAGAGATACCCAAATTCGAACTGCCCTCTGGTAGAGTTCTTTTACATTCAATGATCTGCCATACAAACACCCTACCTTTGGGGGTGCGATGTCCTTAAACCCTCAACCCAAACCTAACATGAGAAGAGAGCGTGCTAAATTAGAAGGAATCGTGTGGCTATGTTCAAATAGGTCATACTTCCTTAAAAAGTGTTTTCACTTCATTTTTTTCTCCTTGTACAGAGTGGACAGGATTCTCTCAGTATTGTATTAGTTCTGTGGCATTAAACAATGTTGTATTGATTCAATTCAGATCTGCATCTTACCACAAAGCAGCTAGAAGAGATGTTTTTCTGTGGCACTTCAAGGCCTAAGACGCATTTTCCCCATGGCATCTTTTTTAGAATCCTGAAGTGTGTCTGCCTATAACCCAAAAGTGCAGATGGTTTTCCAGGCCAGAGATCCACTGGCTGGCTACCTGGTTGCTCCAGATCTAATTCCACAAATTCCTACTGATATGGCTGAGTGTAGGTGATTTCTTACTTCCATGGTTACTTTATTCATTGGAAAGAAAAAGGCACTCAACCAAGAGAGTCTGATCATAGTCAAAATATTAAGGAGTAAAAGAAAAGGCAGGAATAAAATATTCTAAACCAAAACTGCTCAAAAGAGTTTTACAACTAAGTAACCAGACAAGGACAGGCAAGGAAAGTAGAAAAAAGGCAGGAAGGAAGGGCGTAAAAGGAAAAGGCTTTAATCTTAATATTGGTCACAGTCTTGCCCTCTCGCATGGGCATTCTTGACATTCAGAGGCAGAAATGAGCTCTGTGAATAAGGGTGAGCGGTCTGAAATCCTAATTTCAGACAGTGTACAGCTAGCAGAGGGACAGAGACAGATGAAGGAAGAAAGTTGAGGAATGAATGAGGAAAAAAATCTTACCACCTTATTTGTCTATAAACCATGAGGTGTAAAGCAAAGTCAGAGAGGAGACAGCTCCTGCACATTGGCCCAGCTATGGGGTATCCATTTTTTCTAATTACCCGGTCTAAGGTACAAGGTATCCATTTACATGGAGGGGCTTGGAGGCTTGTCTTGAAGCCAATATGCCAGAGACAAATAAACCACAAGGATTTCTCGATGCTTTTTATTTATACTTCACATATGATACCCAAAAAAAGTCAACTGAATATTATTATGTTTTAGTTAAGGCTGTTGTGGAGGAAGGTGCTGATAGATTATGGGAGAGCTGATTTCCTCAAAGCCACTCCTAGGTGTAGCTGTTGTTCGATAAAATTTAGCTAAAAGGTTACATTCCTAGAATACATATATCAATAATTAAATGCGTTTTAAGCACCTTTCTTCAAGTAATGAAATACTTGATTATGTCTCTATGAGATGGCAGAGGGAGCAGGACAAAATAATGATCACTCCCTATCTGTTCTAGAGACCAAAATATTTTGCAACACACAGGGGTTTTAAGTAGCCTAATTACCAGGGTACTATACTCCCCCAAACCACGAGTTAGAAGATATGGAAAGCTAAATCTATCCTTTCATGTATTCATCCAAACACTTCTCAAGTTCCCACTGACTGCCAGGTGCTATTCTAGATGTGGAGGAAAAAAGCTGATAAGGAATTTATTTGAGGAATCTAGTTTAAATAACCTATTGTAGTAGAGCCCAGAGGAAACAGGGAGTAATTCTGCTCTCCGAGGAAGGCTCCAGAGAGAGCAATTCTGACCTGAGCTTCACAGGATGGCAGAAGGCCTGGGTTTAAATTCCAGCTCTCCTACCGGCTAGGAGGCTGTAAGAAAACCACATAAATGCACTGATGTTCACTAGAAGATGGCAAGACCCCATTCCGGTGGCGAGGCTGCATGCAGATTATAGAGAATGTCGGTGAAAGAGACAGTCGGTGCGAGAGAAAGGCGTTCCTGGCACGGAACACCGCACAGCAAAATCACCTCGGGGTGAAGCGCAGAGGGCACAGCTGGGGACTGCTCATCATGGATGGACATCAGCGTGGATGGACATGAGCCACTCCAGGGAAAGTGGCAGGAAATAAGGCCTGGAAAGCGGATTAGCTCCAGAATCTGAGGGATCCTAAATAACTGGCTTAAGAATCTGAGGTGCACGCCATTGGCAATGGCTGAGCTCTTAAGTAGGAAAGCGGCCATCACACATAAGTTTTACAAAAAAACTTCAGAAAAAGCATGCAGAAAAAATAGAGACAATATAGGAGACACGAGAGGGAGCAGTTCGGGAGCTGCTGTAATTGTCCAGGCACATCCCTCCATCTGCCCAGGAGAGGTGTCATCAATGCTAAGGTCAGATGACCAAGGATACTCTGACGCATGTTTCCTAGGTGGAAAAAACAGTCTGGCCACATAAGGAGGAATTGTGTTTCAAACACAGGTAAATTACAGGATTAGAAACTGCTGTAGTTCTAGCAAAATCTAGTTCAACAGCCCTGCATGCTCTCCACAGAGCCCATCCTTAGGACAGAGGGCAAGACATGCCAAGATGACCGTATTCAGCAAAGGCTCAAACCAAGGTCACTGGGTACTTGGCATTCTCTTGCCTATGTGACCGCTGCCTCCCACAGGTCACTCACCTTCAGTGATCTGCTTCAGTGATACCTGGTTTGGGCCATTTTTCCCACTGTCACAAACCAGCAGCCCTCACCAGAGGAACACACATGGGGAATCATGACTCCAGTCCGTCAATTTTAGGAGGCCAGATGCACAAACAGCTCACAGACTGTCATCACAGCCTGGCTCTGACACCTGGCCTGAGTGTTCTCCTTGAGACATCCTTGGGAGAGAGCAAAAGGTGGCCAGCTGAGCATCCAGGAGCCTGGGCTATAAAGTGACTCAAAACTCCAAAACAGAAAGCAAACTCTTGGAGCTGACTTGGAGACAAATATCCACACTTTTCACAGCAATCTACACATACAGCTCTAAGTCAAGGGAAGGGAAGATAAAGAAATTAAATGTTTAAGCTCACACTCTCTCTCAGGCACTGTAGAAGCCATTTTATACATTAATGTCTCATTTAACCCTT
The DNA here is from genome assembly GCF_000956105.1 of Propithecus coquereli. Lineage (NCBI taxonomy): Eukaryota > Metazoa > Chordata > Mammalia > Primates > Indriidae > Propithecus > Propithecus coquereli. The sequence goes on along the minus strand of NW_012140858.1, from coordinate 2,598,659 downwards.
AAAATAACCTGGTATTTAAAAAAATTAGGCAGACACAGTGATATGCACCTGTAGTCCCAGCTGCTCGGGAATCTGAGTCAGGAGGATTGCTTGAGCCCAGGAGTTGGAGGTTGCAGTGAGCTGTGATCCCACCACTGCACTCCAGCCTGGGCAACAGAATGAGATCTTGTCTCTAAATCAGTAACTTGGTGGCAGAGGGGAGGGAATTTTATTATCCCTGTTTTTATGCCTAAAAGAGGTTAAGGATCAGGGAGGTTAGAAGATGGGCAAGGTCACTTAGCTGTAACAAACAGAGGCACAATCCAGTCCCGAGACTCCAGAGCAGAGACTAGTTGCCCTCCACCATCTGCCTCTTCCCTGTCACAGGAGACTTCGTTAAACAGGCACCTACTGGTCAAGAGACTCCCAACTACCACCACATTCACCTTTGCATTTGTGGCACCTAGAGAAGTGCCTGGTTGTGAGCAATCCTTCATATGTGTCTCTTAAAGCAACGAAACTCCTGACCCACCAGTGCCAGAGAAATAAATCAAGCCACTTCTCTCAAGGGATTTTAAGAGCCAGCCAGCTCCAGAGAAGATCCAACATAAGGTGCCAGAAATCATCAACAAACAGCTCCACTTGGCCATTGGCAATCCCCGATGGAATCCAGAAAAACAAAATAAGACCCCACCACGGTGTCTACACTTAGAAATAAATGTGAGTGGTCAGATACTACTGTGCACTGGCACATCTGGCTTGAACATTCAGTGTCAATACACAAGTGTAGAGGGTTCTCATCCCCAGATGATTCTTAGGTAATATATATCCAAAAATACATAGGGAATGACTCATCCTGTCATTCCCTAAATACTGATCCCTAAAGGATCTGAGTTTTAACACATGATAACTATGGAACTTCAAGTAGTGAAGAGAGAATAGATTACTCAACAAAGGCTGATGGAGAATTTGGTTAACTATTTAGAAAACAAGTTGTATCCTTCTCTAACACTAAACGCAAAAATAAATGTCAGGTCACTTAAAGAATTAAACGAAAATTTTAAAAAAATGAGTACCAGATGATGATTTACATCAGGGGTTGGCAAACTTTTTTTAAGGACTAGACAGTAAATATTTTCAATTTTGTGGGCCGTACGGTCTCTGCTGCAACAACTCAAGTCAGCTGGTGCAGTGCAAAGGCAGCCATAGACAGTAGGTAGACAAATAAGTGTGGCTGTGTTCCAATAAAGCTTGCTTATGGACACTGAAATTTTAATTTCATTAATTTTCACATGGTATGAAATATAATTCTTTTGATTTTTTTTAGGCATTTAAAAATGTAAAATCACTCTAAAGACTGATGGTAGTGAGGGGTTAGGGATGGGAAATGGCGTTGCAATCAAAGGGCAACAGGAGGGAGCCTTATAGTGATGAACAGTTCTGCACCTGCACCGGTCACAGAACTCTACACAGACAGAACCGCAGGGAACTCGCACACACACAGATGAGTGCGCGTAAAACTGGTGGAATCTGAATGACTCTTGTGGATTGTACCAATGTCAGTTTCCTGGTATTGTTACCCAAGTAAGCAGGACACTATCATTGGAGGAAACTGAGTAAAGGGTATCTCAGTGTGACCTCTTTATATACATTTTTGGTAACTTTCTAAAATTCAAAATAAA
>NW_012140858.1:2592108-2595199 GCF_000956105.1 Propithecus coquereli | reverse complement strand
GTAGAGGGAAGTGATCTCCAAAACTCTGTTTGCACCCTTCTCTTTTTAACCAAAGGATTTTTTGGCGATGATTAGGTTTGCCCCCTCACCCCAACTCTGCCTGCTTGTGCACTTATATGTTTACACACACATAGACGTGTGTGTGGCCATATAAACATGCTCCCCAGTGGAGGCACAAGAACAAATCTCCCTGATTGGGGAACAGCATGTGCCTCCCCCAGAAGGCAGAGGTAGCAGGCCTCCGCAGCTGCAGACTAGGAACTGAGAGCACCCTAGTCAGCCCGTGCCCTTGGCCAAGATCCTCATCCTGGACACATACCCTGAGATGAGCATGTGTCTGAAAGCATTAGGAAGGTGCAGTGACAGCCTGGCCCTGCTCCTCTCTTGCTGAGATTCCTGCCTTCATCTCAGAGCTTCTACGTCCTCATGTGTAAAACAGGGATGACAGTGTCTGCCTCGTAGAGGACCGAATGAGAGAAAATCTGTGCAGTGCTCAGCCAAGCGCCTCGCATGGAGTAGCTTCTCCAACTCTAGCTCCCTTCCCTCACCTGCCCTCAACCCTCAACCCTATGTGCTCACCTGAGCTACAGACTAGGGAGGAAAAACAGAACATGTAACCACAAGGAGAATCAAAGGAAGGAGAACAAAGAGGATCTAAGAAAAGGTCTCCACGGTGAAGCTGGTGGGGCTGGCTCTCCCCTTCCCTCTCACACAGCCCATCCATCACCTCCCTAAGGAGACACTAAGCTTCCCGCTAACACACTCTGCACACAGAGCCAGCTGTGGCCCTCACAGGCCAGGCCAAGGATGCAGAGAATCTGGAGGCAGAACACACCTTCGCTACCTCCCATCGCATGTGCCAGCAGCACCCAATTCCTGGACAATCCTCAGGCCATGAGCAGTTCCCTCAAAGTGCCATGAGCTCTGACATTCCTACTTTGTATGGGATGTTTCTTCTCCCCAGGACTCGCCTAGCTAATGCCCACTTGTGCTTCAAGACTCAGCTCCAAAGATATTCCCTCAAAGATGTCTTCCTTCCCAACCGACCTCCCCAGCCGCCAGCACTCGCCCAGTCTGGGTTGTGCTAACACCCACGGCACTCTCATTGTGCCCTGTGCCTGGCCCTTTCAGAACACTTCTCATCTGTGCTGTCAGTGCCTGTTTATCTACCTGCCCCTGCTACTGCACCGTAGGGTGTGAGGAAGTACGGACCTGGTATCATCATCTTTGTGTCTCCAGCATGATGTCTTTTGCAGTCTGTATTTTTTAAAGGATGGCCATGACGGTGTCTCCCATCCCACATGCTTATCTGTGATCTGGCCTCTTCCCTATCAAGAGATCAATCTACCCTGTTGAATCTGGGTGGGTTCCCTAACTGCTTTGACCGAAAGAATATGGTATAAGTGATGCTGCCAATTCCAGGCACATCCCTTATATGGCCCAGCAATTTCCATTTCCTGTCTCTTAGAATGCTCATTCTTGGGACATGCCCACCAGGTACTCATCCATCATGCTTTGAGTAACCCAAGCTACATGGCAATGTCACATGCAGACACTCCAGTCAACTGCCAGCTATGAGTGAGTCACCGTGAGCAATCAGCCCGATTGAGCCTTTGGTTGACTGCAGCCCCAGCCAACATCCGACTTGAACTGCATGAGCGACCTCAAGCAAAAACCACATACCTGAGGCCAGACAACCCACCAAGAGAGAAAACAGTAAATTTGTGTTTTAACCTACTTAGCTCTGGGTAGTTTGCTAAGCAACAGTGCATAACTATAACAGTATCTGCCTGGTGAACAGGAGATAAAAAAATGAAAGAACAATTAAATTAGCTATGATGTGATGAACGGCACACAGCATTCAAATTAATAGCCGCTGCTATTATTAAATTACACAGGACAGGAACGAACTAGGAAACTGGCTAAAGAGGGTGTTACATCCCCACCAGTGAAAAGTAACGAGATACACGAAGTCCACAATGGTGACGGGCCAAGCTCTGTGTTTGACTCTCGTGTCACTCCAAATTCCAAAGGAATGACAAAAATATAAAAATAAGAATAAACCCATTAAAAAGCCAGAAAACAGGGATGGATGCCATCGGTCAATAAGAAATTTTGAGGAATTTCTGGAACAGATACAACAGACAGGATCAAATTTAGCCAGAGTTGAGAAACCAAAACCTAAACAGACCACAGTGGGAAATGTTCAATGTGGGAAGAGATGAGATTTTCTATACAGGGTCTGAAAAAACACCCAAATTCAGAGATGACAGTGACTGAACAAAAGCAGGCATTGGGAGGGCAGGTGGGGTGCTCAAAGGACTATGTGTGGAATGCTGAATTGCTAGTACAACTGGCAGAAAGAAAAGAGGAAGGACATTTTGGGAACAGCTGTGAAATTCTCCAACTGCAGGGTAACTCCCTACTTCCTCAATTGAGAAGGGTCCAATCAACTACTGTCCTGTTATCAGCCACACACCAGAAACCCACCTAACAGCAATTCCAAGGACCTAGTCTCCACCCTCTCCCCTCTCCTCTCCCCTCCCCATCCCAATCCCAATCACCACAGCCAGGGCAAAGGCTGACTGCAGAGTCTCTGTGCCCTGCTTGTGCACACATGTACATGTTTATACACACAAACCCACACATGAATGTGTGGCCACACAAACATGCACCCCATTGGTAGTCTAAGAACAAGCCTTGATGCTTGGGGGGACAGCATGTGCACCCCCAAGAAAGTAGAAGCAGATTCCACCCCGCAGCTGCAGACTAGAAATTCAGTTTACTGAGACTAGAGGTGCCCTAGACCAAGAGCATCATCGAGACATCACATTCTGAGAGGAGGCCCAAAAACACAACTGATAAACCAACATAAGTGAATCTAAGTTTAAATCTGAGAGAAAAGTAGAAACAACAAAATGGGATGAAGTGAAAACTAAATCCATCATTTAGGAGATCAAATCAAGGAAATCTCACAATATACGGATTTGAAAATATAATGCAATAAAAAGAGATAAGAAAAAATAAAACCAAAAAAGGGCTAAAATTCAAATATCTGTAAGTCCTTTCTCCAGAAAAGGAGAAGCAAGAA
>NW_012140858.1:2587713-2591348 GCF_000956105.1 Propithecus coquereli | reverse complement strand
GTTGGTTTCCTCTTGGGAGGGAAACCTTCTGCCAGGGGAAGGGCGATATTGAGCCCAGGGCAAAAGAGAGATTTTTCACCAGATAAATTTTTGTAATTTCTGAATTTTGTGCCAAGAGAATGCACTGCCTACACATACACACAAAAAAATTCTCTCCCTCTTTCTCTCTTTCACACATATATACAAACTTAAAATAAAGACAAAACACAAAATGGGAGAAAACACAATACAATATCCGGAATACATAATGCACTCTTAAAAAGAATATATAAATAACTCAGAATATATATATAGAACTCAATAAGAAAAGCAACCCAATAAAAATAGGCAAAAGATTTGAAGAGATACTTCACAAAAGAGATACAAATGGCCAATTAGCATGTGAAGAGGCTCAGCATTATTAGTAATCAGATTAACACAAATTAAAACGAGATACCACTATACACCCACTAGAACGGCTAAAACTAAAAAAGTCCACAATAGCGAGTCTTGGCAAGAATGTAGAGCTACTGGCAACTCTCACACACTGCAACGTCACTCTTAGCTATTCAGCCACGAGAAATGAAAACATGTCAACCAAAGACTTGTACGTGAATGTTTGTGGCAGTGTTATATGTATCTTTCTAGGAATTTGTCCAGTCTGTCTAGATGACATAATTAGCATAAAACTGTTCACAACACTCCTTTATAATCCTTTTTTATGTCTGTAAGATCATTAGTAAGGCACACGCTTTCATTTCTCATTTTAGTAATTTGAATCTTTCTTTTTCTTGGTCAATCTACCTAGAGGTCTGTCAATTTTCTTGGAGTTTTTTTTCAAAGAACCAAATTTTGGTTTCACTGTTTCCTCTAATGTTTTAGACTATAATCTTTTAATACTGGGGTAGAAGAGGAGAAACAGGAACATGAAAAGCCCGGAAACGCAAGGGACTGTCCAAAGGGGATTCAGTTGGCAGCATCTAGCACGGTGCCCGACACTTGATAAATATTTGATGAATAAGTGAATGGAATATGAATTTCCTGATTGAGTCTAGTTTCTCTCATCTATTTCCTTTGGGAAAGAATTCTGTTTTCTTGCCAGCTGAAATAAACCCTTCTTCTCAAGGTACATAGCTCACGTTATCAGAAAGATTCCTCTTTTGCTTTTCAGCATCGTGTTGAATGAGCCAAGGGTAATTCACTCTTACTGAAACAAGATGAAAATCAAATTAAGGAGTGGAAATGAAAATGTCTACTATAATCAGATTATAGTAATAATCAGATCAATGAAAATGTAAATGTAACATAATTGTGAATATTGTACGCTGTTTATTTGTTAAGGCTGTCTATAATTTGGCCTTGAATTCATACTTTATAGTACGTGAATCCTAGAGCTGACTCAGGATTTTCTCCCCACAATTTAAGTACTCTTTCTGCAGAGCTGGGTCTGTTTCCTCCTCCCTTTATGCATTCAGTTTTACAATAATCCTTCACTATACAACTTTGCTGTTCTAGAAAGCATTCTTCCTTTCTTTTCTTTCATCTTTTACTTCCAGAATGTTTAAGGTACCCCACACACTGAAAGATGCTCCTATCCCTGCCATTAGTACCTATCAAAAACAGGCAAAGAATCTTCTTTGTAGTCATCTAAAATACGTTGTTCATATGTGTTATGAGAGTCAGTTATGAGAACAGCTTTTGGACTCTATTATAGATAACCTCATTAAGTTATCAAAACAACCTCATGAGGTAGGTATTATTATTATCCCCATTTTATGGATGAGACACAAAGGTTCAGAGGAGGCGAGTGACTTGCCAACCAATAGGTGATTATATTAGCACTTCCTCGGTTGACTCTAAAGGCTCCATTTTCTCTGCTCAGCTGCAACCGCCTCAAACCTCATTGCTCTAACTAACCTAACCTACATTGCTCTAACCTACTTCTCTAATTTAATACAGTTCTAAACTTCTTCACACAGTGTACTTCCTTGCTTTGAAACCAGAGGTGAAAACTATTCTTTATGCTTTCAGCTGCTGGCAACACTGTTTCTCTCAAGTAAATGAGTCTCTTTACCCATTTACTGCATCTTTATAAACCTATAGACAGATGTAGTTTCTTGACTCATAAATCAACAGCAAGACTTTTCTAGCAGCCTAAACATAATTTAAACACAAAGAAAGTTTAAAATGGAAAATACTGTGTTTTTGTTTGTTCTAAAGAGCAAACATGCCAAGGTCAACACTTGAAAACACATTCATCTACGTAATTCCAAAACTGGTTTATGTGAAATGCAAACATTGCTTCAACAACTTATAAGCATGGAACATCGCAATGTGTCTTTAATAAATGTTGCCCTTTCTACTCACACTCAGTACTGGATACAGCAAAGTCTAAAAGAATAAGAATGATTTGAGAAAAACAAAAAACAAAATACAGTGGTGGCCAGGTGCAAAGGCTCACACCTATAATCCCAGCACCTTGGATAAAGGCCAGGAGTTTGAGACCAGCCTAGGCAAAACACTGAGACCGCATCTCTAAAAAAAATGTTGTTTTTAATTAGCTGGGCATGGCGGCATGCACCTGTATTCCCAGTTACTCAGGAGGCTGAGGCAGGGGGATCACTTGAGCTCAGGAGTCTGAGGTTGCAGTGAACTATGATTGCACCACAGCACTCCAATCTGGGCAACAGAGTGAGACCTTGTCTCCAAATAAAAGAAAAAAACATACAGTGGCTACCTTGTTCTTCGGAGTCAGGCTGAAGGTAGAGATGTGACCATTTTGCTGAAACCATGGCACTTGAGACATGACTTAGGGGTGGGGAACCCGTGGCCTTGGGACCACATGTAGCCTTTTGACTGAATCCAAATTTTATAGAACACATCCTTTTAATAAAGGGATTTGTTCTGTGAAGTTTGGATTCAGTCAAGGGGCCGCACTTAAGGATCCAGAGGGCCACATGTGGCTTTAAGGCCACAAGTTCACCACCCCTGTGTGGGGGTGGATGGGATACTTTCATAGCCTACTCAAAAAGTTTTAAGACCTAAAATAATATGCCAGGCCTCCCAGCACACCAGGAGAGGAGAATTTGGTTACGGCAAGAAAGTCAAGGCAACTCAATCGCGTCCTCTTACAAAGAGGCTAACAAATCACTGACACAACCACCTCACAGAAACACTTCTTCCATTTCCACTTACTGAAAAGTTGCCCTCATCATAATGTAAACACAAAGAAAGTTTGCGTCGATCCGTCAGGTTTTCCCTGTGTCTGGTGAGAAGCTGCAATGAAGCCTGGGTAACCCCTCACCAGAGTGAGAACTGCTGTGAGGGAAACTTAAAAAGGAAAAGAGCTAATGTCACTGGGCTGAAAATGTCTCTGCTTTCTCAGAGACGGGCAAAGTCCAAGGCAGTCCTTGGCAAGGAAGGATAGAGGCAAGAGCATGAAATGAGGGTCCAATTAAGTCTAGACAACTGAGAGACAATGGAAGGTTTCCTCTCTGCTCCATGACTTGGGCCAGGAAAGAAAAGAATCTCTTAACCCAGGACAAAAAGTTCACAAAACTGACTGAAAGGGGAAAACTCACCAAGAGCCAATATTCACTCTTACCAGATCAGAATAGATTAAAAACTACCTGACGAGCACTGCCCCTTTTATCTCC
>NW_012140858.1:2578644-2586458 GCF_000956105.1 Propithecus coquereli | reverse complement strand
CTTGCTCAGGCTGGTCTCGAACTCCTGAGCTCAAACAATCTGCCCACCTCGGCCTCCCAGAGTGCTAGGATTACAGGCGTGAGCCACCGAGCCCGGCCCCCATCCTAGGTTTTGTTCATGCATAGAAATTACAGCAATAAGCAAACCAGATAAAGCCCCTGCCCTCAAGGAGTTTACAGCACATAGCATAGGAGACACATAGCAAACAAAACATGTCTGGGGGCATACATGCTGTGAAGCAAAATAAAGCAGTGTAACAGGGGAGAATAATTGGACAAGGAGGGGGCTACCACCAGTTTATATAGGGAGGTCTGGGGAGGCTGGGATGAAACAGAGGAGCAAGCCCTAAGGTACCTGGGCCAAAAGGCCGAGGCGAGGGAGTGAGTAGAGGAAAAGCAGTGGATGGAGAACAGAGATGCTGCCAGGGCCAGATCATGCACAGCCTTGGCGACCATGGAGGATTTGAGAGTACTGTGTGAGAACTGAAGTCTCTGGATGGTTTTAAACAAAGGTAAAGACATGGTGGGACTGATGTTGTTTATTCTTTAATCCCTCTGGTCAGACATGGTGGCTCGCACCTGTAGTTCCAGCTACTGGGGAGGGAGGACTGCTTGGGCCCAGGTGTTCAAGGTGACAGTGAGCTACGACCACACCACTGTACTCCAGCCTGGACGACACAGCAAGACCCTGTTTCAAAATAATCATCATCATCATCATCATCCCTCTGGTTGCTGTGTTGATAACTGACTGAAGGTGGGAGGGTGAAAGCAGGGAGACTAGTCAGGAGGCTCGCACAGTAATCCAGGTAAGAGGACAACAACTGGGTCAGGACAGTGGCAGTGGGGAAAGTAAGAGGTAAACAGATTCTGGAGATGGTATTTCAAAAGGATCTGTTGATGGACTGGATATGGGATGAGAAATAGAGAAGACTCAAGAGTAATTCCAAGGTTTTGTTTGTTTGGGGGTTTTATTCCTGGGGTTTTTTTTCTTTTTTTGGCCTGAGCAACTAGAATAATGGAGCTACCAGTTTCTGAGCTAGTAAAGACTAGAAAAGGTGGTTCCCCCATCTCCAAGATGGGTGAGGAATTAAGAGCAGGTTAGACAGCTAGCTTGAGATGCAGGTCTAGATGTCAAAAGGCATCTGGAATCTGGAATTCAGGAGAGAGGTTTTTGGCCTGGAGTCATTAGTGTACAGATATGTCAGGCTGGATGACACTGCTTAGGGACGCCATGCAGATGAGGAGAGGCTGTGTCAGGACCAAGTCCTGGAGACTTCAACATTTAGAATTAGGGAAATGAGGAGGAACCAGCAAAAGAGACTGAGAAGGCACAGCCAGTAAGTTACAAAAGGAACCAAAAGTGAGTGATAGCCCAGAAGCCATATGAAGGATCAGCTCTCCTGTCTGTGCCAGAGTGTACATGGTCCACAAACAAGAGACAGAAATGCCCTGGCTGTGCCCTCGGTATGACGGCATGGGAGACAGCTGCACCCACGGCAGAGACCTCTGACATCAAGCTCTTTGGGAAGTGGACATTTCCCTCCTGGATGACGTCACAGTGAAGGAGAAGTAGGCTAAGTGCCTGCCCCACAGCACAGGGTGCTACATGGCCAAGCACTTCTGCAAGTGAAGGGGGGACCAGAGGACAGAAATGACCTCAATGTAGAGGTCTTTAGCGATGTTAACTAGTGGTGGAGAGGAAAGCCTTTCCCCTTCACGTGCTAGTTAACCTGTCGGATAGATACAAATAAAAAAAGAAAGGTTGAATTAAAGGAAATACACACATATTTGTAATTTTGACAGATGTTGCCAAGTTGCCTCCCTATATGTTTGTACCATCAGTTATATATGAGACTACACCTACTGGGCAAGGCTGAATGAGAAAAGTTGAAGGTATGCTGGTCTGATGGTGAATTTATTCTGGGTGAATCAGAGATTTCTACTAAGGTAATTGATCTTAACCTTGGCTACCCATTAGAATTATTAATAACTTGAGAAATTAAAAAAAAATACTGGTTCCTGGGCCAACCTATTAGATCCAAATTTGAGATGGGGACCAGGCATCAGTATTGTCTAAGAGGTCCTCAGAGGATCTGAATGCCTAGTCAAGGCTGACAGCCTTGTTCTAAGATCATGTTTCCCAATTTTTCATGTGCACACAAATCACTTAGGGATTGTGTCAAAATGCAGATTCTGATTGTGTAGGTCTGGAATCTGGCCTGAGATGCTGCATTTCCAGTGAGCTCCCAGGTGGAGCTACTGGTCCCTGGACCACACTTTGAGTAGCAAGGTTCTAAGGCAACAGATGACAACTGGAAACACACAGAGCTCAGCAAAGGTGGGCAAGCAAACATTCACATAACATTCGAGGAAAATCATTTGGCAAAGACATAACTTTCCAGGAGGGGACCAGAGAGGCAAATAGGTACCTGATCACAGACGGCCAGGCTAAGGACTCAGACCATGACTGTGGAAGCAATGGGAAGTTGCTGCAGGTCTCCAAGGACGGGACTGATACATGCAAGGTAATGCTTTAGGAATTCTGGCTACAGTGTTCAGAATAGGATGGGCAAGGAGGGCCTGACTGACTGAAAGTGGGAAAACCAGTCAATCACAGATCTTGATTAGGATATTGACAATGGAAATGAAGAGACGTTAAAGAACAGTGGTGCTTACACAGGAATGGGATACTTAGGAGGAGAGGGGAAAAGCAGTATGGTTTTAAATACCCTCATCACAGGGTGATTACAGAAGCACTTGGAAAGATGAGTTTGAAGTAAAAAAATGCAAATTTGACAATCCTTAAGCCCTGATATAGTAGTAAAGCCCATCCAGAGATGGTATATAAGCAACTAGCAAAGGGCAGGAACCACGGCTGGGCAGACCCACAGAGCTTAGAAGGAAAAAGAGGAGGCTCCAGAGATGCAGGGAAAGATCAGGGGAGGATCAAGAGAGGAAAGAATCAATGCTTTCAGTGAATATTTATTAAGCACCCGCTATGCACCAGACATTGGGCTGGGAAAACAGCCGTGAACAGAATAGACCCTGAGAGAAAGGACAGATAGTAAGAAAAAAAATTGAGGGGCGATTGGTTCATGATGGCTATCAAGGAAAATGGGCACTGAACCAGAGGTCTGGAAACCTGGGTCCTAACCCGAGCTCTGCCACAAACTAGCTGGGTGACCCTGATCTGACAAATCACTCCTCTGTCTGGGCCACACTTTGCTCAATTGAAAACCTGGAGCTGAGAGTGGATGACCTCCATGGCCCCTGCATCTCCAGCCTTGGGATTCTGATCTCTTCTAGCAGCGAGTGGAGGGGCAGGAGCTGGACCACGGGGGCGCTGTTGAGGCAAGAGGCGGCAGATGGCGAGGCAGATGGAGGCAGCGCACAGAGAACGCTCATCCCAGGAGTCTGGCACTGATGGGGAGTGAGCAGGCAGAGAAGTGAGCCTTAGAAAATCCAAACATGGGAGACTGGCTCCGTATAGAGGAAGAGGCCACAAAAGCTAGAAACAGAGTTGAGAGAAGAGACACAGGATACATACGATACACTAGGAGTCAGCCTGAAGACTCTGCTCTAAGACGTGCAACATACTCAGCACACTGCCAATTCTGCAATAGTGCAGGTGGTGAAGAGTGGGCCCTGGAATTGGACAGACAGACTCAAGTTCAAATCCCAGCCTCACTCTCCTCTAGCTCTGTGACCTTGAACAAGTTATTTCACCTCTCAAAGCCATTTCCCCAGCTGTTGAAGGGGAATGAGACAGTAGCTATGTCACAGGGTAGGATGCTGAAAAAACACAGTTAAACTTCCAAAGTGAGTGCTCCGTTAATGTTGCAACGATTACACATACACATTACTCATACCTCTGGGAGAAGGTGAGCATAACAGAGGGAACACATGCTGGATGGCCTCAATGCAGAAGAAACAACAACAGAAGCATCAGTCAGGGAAATGAAAAGCACTCCAAGCATGTATTAACATGAAAGGCTGGGCATGGGGAGACCATGTTAAGTTTTTCCACAAACAGGAATGCTAGAGAGGGATGTTGCAGGCAGGGGATGGAGTAGTCCAGGCCAGCTTCACAGTCTACCAAGAATGGAGAAGCCTTGGGGACCTCCCCTCATATGCAAGCATACCCAGAGAGCAGGAACGGGCCAGACCTGGAACACCAGCATGGATAAGTGGTGATTTTAACAGCGCCTGGAAACCAGTACCTCCAAAGGATATACTCAGGGTCAGCTTCATGGGCATACAGTGTGCCATCAACTAGGGACCCTGTGCTCAGAAGGGTCCCACACTGGGCTTAATGCTTTGCTGTCCGCACAGACTGTGAAGTCAATCTTGGATACAGTGGTAGAGAACCCCCCCTGGATTAATATACAAAATAACAAAATCCAAGGGCTAAAAAGTAAAGATTTTCCATTATCATTTCCCAGAAAAAAAATTATTCACATTCTTACTGAAATCCCTACATTGATCATCAACTAAAAGAAAAAATACAGCTGTTAACCTCAAGGCCTCTTTCAAACATGCCTCACTCTAGAATTTTCTTAACTCAAAAAATAAAAATTACTCTGATCTCCCTCATGGCATTCTGTAGATACCCCTATCATCATGTTAAGTTGCAATTACTCACCTGCACTTCCTCTGTCTCCTTTCCTGGGTCTTGAGTGCCTGGAAGGTAATGTCCATCTATGTATCCCCCAGGCATGGCACATGATAGACCCGACCAAATCTTTAAGGAAATGAACAAAAACTCCAAGTGCCCTTCACAATTGCTGATGTAAGTCACGAAATAAACAAGATTTGCTTGGACGGAAAGTACAGAGAAAGGCTGCTATATTACATTTTTGCAGCATAGATGCTGACGCCAACAGGATGACAAGCCCAGTTCCTTAGGACATACCTCTGCCCTAATTTAATAGTCCTGAAGGTCTAGGCTTCCATTTTTATGAAGAACAGCTATTCCACAACCATGTTTATTCTAATTGCAGTAATTTACTATTTACTTGGGATGTCTAAGACCTGACCTGTGCCAGACTAATGTCATTTCGAGAATTTGGATATCTTAACTCCCAAGGAATATAATGCCTTACACGGTACATAGTACAGAGAAGGCTCTCAAACACTGGTAGAATAAATGCCTCCTAACAATTCAAGTATTAACATAATATGGTGAATCACCTTTGGTAAGAAATAAATGAGCCTCACAAGTACATACACCTTCAATGGGGAAAGGACAGTCTTTTCAACAAATGGATGTTGGGAAAACTGGATATTAACATGCAAAAGAATGAAGTTGGACCCTCATCTTACATCACACTCAAAAATTAACTCAAAATGGATTAAAGACGCAAAACTAGGGCCGGGAGCGGTGGCTCACACCTGTAATCCTAGCACTCTGGGAGGCCAAGGCGGGAGGATCGCTCGAGGTCAGGAGTTTGAAACCAGCCTGAGCAAGAGTGAGACCCTGTCTCTACTAAAAACAGAAAGAAATTATCTGGACAACTAAAAATATATACACACACACACACACACACACACACACACACATATATAGAAAAAAATTAGCCGGGCATGGTGGCTCATGCCTGTAGTCCCAGCTACTCGGGAGGCTGTGGCAGAAGGATTGCTTGAGCTCAGGAGTTTGAGGTTGCTGTGAGCTAGGCTAACGCCACAGCACTCCAGCCTGGGCAACACAGGAAACTCTGTCTAAAAAAAAAAAAAAAAAAAAAACTAACCTGTACACTCTCTGAATCTAGTGAGTCCAGCCCTACTGAAACTGCCTCCCCAAACCCTTCCTCTGCAACAGCCTTCTCCCTGGACTCCCTGCCTCCACGCTCTACCCACCCAATCACAGTGACTCTCTATCCACAAATTTGGCCCTGCTCCTCCCCTGCTTAAAACACTGGTTGGGCTCCCAATTGCTCAGGTCAAAGCCCTTACTATGTGCCGCTACAGACCACAATCTGCACACTACCAACCTTTCCAGCCTCAGTACTCAACAATCCCCTCACACACCGGGCGTGCATCACTTGACACTGCTAAGCCTTGGGCACATGCTGTTTTTTCTGCCTGAGTTACTCCTCCTTCCTGTGTCTGTTTGTAGAACATCTACTTTTTCATTCTACAGCTCAAACATCATCTCCTGTGGAAAAGCCACCTGACTTTATTCCTTGTACATAACTTCCAAAATAACTGTAGCAGATGCTGTTGGTGTCCCCACCCATATATCCGCTAGCCCTGACCACACTTCAGTGCCCACTGGCCTGACTACCAAACTGCCAGCATCTGCATTTCTTGGCCTGTTTCCCCTGGCTGCTGAACCTGCTTTGCCCACCCAAGGGGCAGGCTAGAAAGTGCTTGGGAATTAATGCTCAAACACCCCACCCAGGCAGCCTTCAACCAACGACTGATGAGAGCTGCCGTTTGGAGAGCCCAGCTTCCTCACCCCGGGTGGAGATAATCCAGGTATGTGTTCTCTACAGGCTCCCAGGGTTTCCCTGCAGGGTGAAGCTCCAGCCATGCTCAGAGGAAGCTGGCTTGGTAACGCAGCCCGTACTGATCACCTCCCTGTCTCACTTTCCTGCTCCTCTAATGCGGTCTTTTCAATAAACAGCTGGCAGTTAAATCCTTTCTCAGCGTCTGCTTCTAAGGCAGTAACACCTAGCATTGTCATAGTACTTAAGTGTATCCCAGACGCTATTATAAATACTCATCTAAGCTTTGGAATTGCCCATGTAAGATAATCCAAAATTTAAATAGGGAGGACAGCAGCATTACAAAGTTAAGAAACTTGCCCAAGGACACAGAATTAGTAAATACATTCAGCATTTTTCACATTCTATTGCAACCATCTGTTGATGTGTCTCCATTCTTCACTGGACCATGAACCTCACAGGGAGGGGTTTTTTGTTTTTGTTTACCTTTTTCATCTTTTTCTACATCCCCTGCATCTAGCACAGAGCCAGGCATGGAGCAGACGCTCAAGAGCTACAGAGGGTTTTGAACAGCGCCTGCACTCTGCCATCAAAGCATGCCATGTGCTTCTCCTGCCCGTGCCCTTGCTCTAACAGGAGCCCAGAAACACCTTTTCCGAATATCCCCATTGCCCCACACACATACACAAAAACTCAGACAAATGACAATAATGCCTGAACCCTGCACTGGTTGTCGAAATGAAGAATTCTGTGGGGCAAGGCAGACATGGGACAGCACACGACCCCTCTGATATCTAGGAAACAAACCCAATTGCTCACACATGAAAGAGTGCCCCTCAGCCAGGCTGTTGTTTATGTACTCATTGTACTTTGAAAGGCTCCCGTTGATCAGGGAACACCTGCCTTCTTCCCAGTAGCCCCCACCAGCACTCAATTCTCAAACTGCGGTGACATCCTGCTCTGCATTTTATTGTCAATATTCACTTTGTCTAAATTCTGACCTCTACCTCTGCATCTTTCACTCCTATCTTATTTGGATGTACTGGGACTACACTTCTATATAATAAAGAAGAGCTTCCCAGAAGCAGCATCTGGTTGAGCCTTGAAGTCTGAGCAGGCTGTCAAGAGTGGGCTTCCTACCTGTCTTGACACTTCACTTGCATGCCTGCCCCCAGTCTGTGTTCCCTCTCACCATTCAGCATCAGTCTCCTGGACTAGAAAACACTCACGCCCACACCACCAAAATTCCTTATCTTTACATTTTCTTTTTTTTTTTTTTTTTTTTGAGACAGTCTCACTTTGTTGCCCTGGCTAGAGTGAGTGCCGTGGCGTCAGCCTAGCTCACAGCAACCTCACACTCCTGGGCTCA
>NW_012140858.1:2576485-2578594 GCF_000956105.1 Propithecus coquereli | reverse complement strand
CTATCAAAAAAAACAGAAAATAATTAATGTTGGCAAGAATGTGGAGAAATTGGACCCCTTGTACACTACTGGTGAGATTGTAAAATGATGAAATTGCTTTGGAAAACAGTATGGAGTTTCCTCAAAAAATTAAAAACAGAATTATCATATGATCTACCAATCCCCTTCTAAAAATATATCCAAAAGAATTGAAAACAGGTCTCAGGGAGATACTTGCACACTCATGTTCACTGCAGTATTATCCGCAATAGCCAAGAGGAAGGCAAAAGCAATCTGAATGTCCATCAGATAAATGGACAAAAGAAAAGGTGACATACCTACACAATGGAATATTATTCAGCCTTTAAAAAGAAGGAAATCCTGTCGCATGCCACAAAATGGATGAGCCTTGAGGACATTATGCTAAGTATAATAAAATACACCAGTCACAGAAAGAGAAATATTTTATGATTCCACTTACATGAGACATCTAAAGTAGTCAAATGAATAGAAACAAAGTAGAAAGGTAGTTACTAGGGACTGGGGGAAGAAAGAGATGGGTGGTTGTCATTTAATGGGTATAGAGTTTCAGTTTTACAAGATGCAGAAGTTCTGGAGATCTGTTGAACAACAATGTGAATATACTTAACACTACTGAATTGTATAGTTAAAAATGGTTATGATGATTCTTTAAAAAGGGTACTTAAAACCATCTTATCGTATAGCCAGGCATCATGGCACACACCTGTAATCCCAGCTACTCGGGAGGCTGAGGCAGGAGCATCGCTTGAGCCCAGGAGTTTGAGGTTTCAGTGAGCTACGATGCCACTGCACTATACCCATGGCAACAGAGCAAGACACTGTCATAAAAAAAAAAATCTTATTGTATAATATCTAAAATTGACATTAACCTAATGTCAAAATTATTACAGAAAAGTAGTAAATCATAATGTCTTTCCACGAAAAGTAATATGCTTAGGAAACAACTCAGTGTCCATCAACTGATGACTGGATAAACAAAATGTGGTATATCTATAAAATGGAATATTATTCACACATAAAGGGAAGTGAAATAATGAAGTAATGCTGGGGGTCGGGGGTAAGGGGAGAGATTTAGTCAAAGGGTACAAACTTTCTTTTATAAGATGAATAAGTTGTGAAGATCTAATGTACAGCATGATGACTACAGTTAATAATAATGTATTTTATACTTGAAATTTGCTGAGAGAGTAGATCTCCAGTGTTCTCACCACAAAAAAAAGTAACTATGTGAGGTGATGGATATGTTAATTAGCTTGATTGTGGTAATCATTTCACAATATAGAGGTGTATCAAAACATTACATTGTATACCTTAAGTAGATATAATTTTTATTTGTCAATTGTATTTCAATAAAGCTGGGGGGCAAAAGGAATGAAGTACTGATGCATACCACAACATGGATGAACCTTTCAAACATTGGACTGAGGGAAAGAAGCCAGACACAAAAGGCCAGACACACATACTGTATGATTTCACTTAAACGAAACATCCAGTACAAGCAAATCCATAGAGACAGCAGATTAGTGGCTACCAGGGGTTGGGAGAGTGTCTGCTAATGGGTATGGGGAATTTTTTGAGGTGATAAAAACATTCCAGAATTAGATATGGTGATAGTTGTACAATCTTGTGAATATATTGAAAGCCACTAAAGTGCATCCTTTAAAAAGGTAAATTTTATGGTATGTGAATGATATCACATTTTTTTAAGTTTATATGCTTAGAAAACCTATAGTTTAATTTTTGGCCTGCTTTTCCTCAAATTACTGTTTTATTCTTGCCACCATTATTCAGCCAGTCACTAAAGCCAGTGACCCAAGAGTCTCCGTGTGGTGAGCTTTCACTGTTTGTCCAGCACACCTCAGGGCTGCTTCTGGACCCCTGGGGCTGGAATAAGGACTTATTCCTTCAGACTCCTCCCCCAGCCCTAGATGATTGGCCCAAGTTGAGCTCCTGGGCCAGGCTGGGCCAATCACATACCTCACTCTCTAGGCTCAGCTGATTGGCCTAAGGATGGGCATGTGACCCAAGCCGGGTCTCCCTGGGACAAGAGATTCATGCCCTTTCTGGAGGCAGAGCAGTGAAATGTGA
>NW_012140858.1:2567437-2573675 GCF_000956105.1 Propithecus coquereli | reverse complement strand
GGGGTCTCGCTCTTGCCCAGGCTGGTCTCGAACTCCTGAGCTCAAACAATCCGCCCGCCTCGGCCTCCCAGAGTGCTAGGATTAGAGGCGTGAGCCACCGCACGCGCTGGCCCTTATCTTTACATTTTCTAATCTTTCTAATCTTTCTTCTCGGGGCAACAACTCCTACCTAAACCAGGCTAACCCTTCCTATCTTACCTCTTTCCCTGCCAGTCTCTCCCCATCCTGAGCACACATTCCCCTGCTCAAAAACCCCCTAGGGCTGGCTACTACGGAAAGAATAAAAGCTAACCTCCACACCACAGCATTCAAAGCAGTCTTCTGTCTTCCTCACCCGTCCACCCACCTCCTCTCTCACCTGTCTCCACCTGTAGACTCTCAAAGTCCACTCCTGACGCATCACCCAACTCAATCCTCCTCCAGCAGCCACAGGTATTTCCTGTCTTGGGAGCTTTGCTCAAGCTACGCCCTCAGCTGTGGGGCTTTCTCCACTCGACCCCTGAAAGCCCCCTCAGACCTCAAGGACCTGGTGAAAACACAACCTCCGCCACCTCAACCGATCTGCAGACAGACACTGCGATAGTGGAGCCGACCAAGAACAATTAAACGCCCCCTTCTCAACACCCCCCAAGGAAAAGTCATATTTTAAGGTCATAGTATTGGTCCATTTCTTGTTGTTGTTTCAAGTAACAAACTAAATTGAAAATAGTGTCAACAGAAGGGAATTTATTACCTCCTATAACCAGGAAGCCATGCTAGCTTTAGGCACAGGTGGCACCGTCAGATCCAGAACTCAAAGGATCGTGCCCCTCTTCTTCTCCTAGCTCTCCTTCCCCCTCTGGCTTCATTCATAAGCCAGGCACTCTCCACGGTGCAGGAAACAATCGCTCATAATCTAACAGAAAGAAAGGCATTCTTAACCCCAGCATCCATCTAGCAAACCTCAGGAAAGACTGATTGGCTCTGCTAGGGTCACGTGTCCACCAAAGATGCTATTTTGGCCAGTGGAAGATACTGATGAAAGACCAGAAGGCAGGATGAGGAGAGAAACCAGGATATGTCTTCCTCCAGCCTAGCCCCTTTCTCTGCCTCAGAGGGTCCCTGGCAGCAGCTGTCTCCTTTCTAGTGCTCCCTTTCTCGGCGGTCCCTGCTATCGCTGCGCAGCCCCACCACTAGTTCCCTCAGAAGCTCCTGGGCTCTACGGAACATCACCCCCTCCCCTTGACCTCCAACCATGAGGGTGACCGCAGCTTCCTGCTACTGCTACTGTCTGGGCTGCCTTACCATCCCCTGCGGGGCTTCTCACATCTTCCATCACCCATGTAACAAACTCCCGGTTTTCGAGTCTCTCAGTTTGAAATACCTCCAGTGGTTTTTATTCCCTGATCAGACCACAACTGATACAGAAATTGACAAAGAATAGGCAAAAATGCAGAAAGAAAGGTGGAGAGTACAACATCAAGGAACTTTAACAACCACCTCACATTTATTAAAGGCTCATGATGTATCAGGCACTACTCTACAAACACACCGGATCTTCCTATCAACGCTGTGATGTAGGTACTCCTCGTATCCCCTTTTTACAGATGAGGAAACTGTGGCTCAGAGAGGTTAAATAATCTGCTCCTTGTAAGACGGTAAGTGGTGGAGCCGAGATTCAAATCCAGTCGACCTGGCTCCAGAGCACACATTCACTCTAAAACAGGAAGCTGAGGGGGGAAGTGTTGCAAGCAGGAGGGTATGGACAGGATCAAGTGCCACCTTCCAAGAGGTCAGGTAAAATAAGGACTGTAAAGCACCTACTAGTGGATTTAGCAATGAGGAAGTCACCAGGGACCTTGAGTAGCAAAGTCAGAAACCAGACAGCAGGACGCTGAGGAGTACACCAGAGGCCCAGGAAGCAGAGACAAGGGCAGCAAACCTTCCTTTCAGAAAGTTTGCTTGTGAAGAGGAGTCACAAAATAGGGCATGAGATGGAGGAAGGAAGAGTATCACAGAAGAACTTTCTTTACTCCTTGTTTTAAAAATGAGAGCAACTTAAGCATGTTTAAATATTGACAGGAACCAGCCAGTGGAGAGGGCATCTGAAGACACAGGTGGAAGGCAGGAAGATGAACAGAGTGGTCTTCCAGAGGCTAGAAGAGGTGGGCTATACCTACAATCAGCCTTACAATCTTCTGTTGGAACAAGGGGCCAGAAAGAAAAGAGGGCCATGGATTCAGCAGACCATTTTGTAATCTGGTGAAAGGAAGTGCCTTTCTGGTGGCTTCCACCTTCTCTAAGGTGCAAGGTGAGGCTATCCGCAGAATGGGGTGAGGGGGGCGGGAGTGTGAGGAGCAGAGAAAAGTGTCAGACCAGGCACTGTGCAGAACGGGGGCCTACTGTGGAAAGAAAGAAGTGCCAGCACCACCGAGGCCCCAGCCATGGTCGGAACCTGTGAACTCACATGGGCAGCAATGCTCAAGGTCCCTGGGCGTAGGTGAAAGACAAGAACCAATGGAATGATCCAGGGTGTGCTTTGAAAGGAGGAGAACAAGGGGAATGAATATAGTGGCAGGAATAACTGATGAGATGAGCCACAGAATCCAAAGGAGGTCAGGGAATACAAGAGGTCAGAGAGCAGGGTAGTCAGGGTTACTGACTCAGAGACCCAGAAAGACAGGAGGGTAAGGCAAGAGAAGATGACATATGTGGAAAAAAGGGAATCCTTGTACACTGTCGGTGAGAATGTGGATTGGTATGGCCGCTATGGAACACAGCATGGAAGTTGCTAAAGAAATTAAAAACAGAACTACCATAGGACTCAGCAATCTCCTCCTGGGCATACACCCAGAGAAGATGAAATCACCACCTCTTGAAGAAATCTGCACTGCCATGTTCACTGCAGCATTAATCGCAAGAGCCAACATATGGAAACAAACTGGGTCTCAACAGACAAATGGATAAAGAACACACATGCACATATATACATATACGCAACTGAATATTATTCAGCTCTAAAAAAGAGTATCTTGCCATTTGCCATCAGGTAGATGAGACTAAAAGATGATACTAAGTGAAATAAGCCAGACACAGAAAAAAAACCATTGCATGATCTCATTTATGTGCAGAATCTCGGAAAAAATTCAAATATACAAAGAGAACAAAATAGTAGTGTGGGGGAATGAGGTGGCTAGGTCAGAAGATACAAAGTAGCAGATACACAGGAGGCACAAATCTAGCGATCTAATGTACAACATGAGGACTACAGGTAACAATCGTACTGTATTTGGGAATCATGCTAACTCTGTAGATTTTAGCTGCTTCTGCCACAAAAACAAAAAAAAAAGATAAAGAGTAACTATGTGAGATGGTGGATATATTAACTTGCTTCACTATAGTAAACTTTGTACTATCTCTACATATCCGGTAACATCAAGCTGTATACCTTAAAAATACACAATAAATTTATTTTTTAAAAAAGGTGATATCTAATGGCACTACTTCAGAGCTGGAGTGGTTCTAGTTATTACAATGCAGGGTGTAGGGTGTGGCCATGTGAAAGGGCAGATGCATTGTAAAAAAACAAAAACAAAACCAAAAAAAGGCAAAGGTGATTGAAGAAGAAATTGATAGCTCTGGAGACTTGGGGAGATCAGCCATGTGGATAGTTAAGATCTCCAAGATGAGGATATGATTTGAGAAGACAGTAAATTGGGGTCTAAAGACTTTAACGAACGAGAGTGAGAAGCAGTGAAGTTAGAAAATGACAGGGAAGGGAAAGGTAGTGAAAAGTCTGTAGTGGATATTTGTTGCTTCCTGCTTGTCCAACATTCACTCCTTCTGGTAACAGCACCCTGATTTTGCTTTGGAAATCATCTCCTTCCTCCCCAGTCACAGAGGAGGCTTCCAAAATACTAGTAATATTCTATGTCCTAATCTGGGATCATTTTATCATTCTTTAATTATTCTTTAAACTGTTCATTTTATCCTTTAAACTATATAGACACATTTTTTAATATACTTCCTGTATATATTTCACAATTTAAAAAAAAAAAAAATCCCTCGTTCCAAAGATAAGCACCTGATCCAGGTGTGGCAATCAGGATCACAAAGACTGGCTTAGGCGCCTGACCCAATTTAGGCCAATGAGACACTAGCCCAGAGCTTTTGCCAGAACTATCAGGAAAGATGTGCTCTCTTTCTGTCGGAGCTGTGAAGCTTGTTTGTAGAACATATCCCTTCACTAGCTTGGGAATAAAGCTAACAGAAGAAAGCAGAGCCAACAGATGGAAAGTGACAGATCCCTGACATCATTTGAATACCTTGTTCTAGCCATTCTTGAAGCTAAAACCTGGGCCTTTTCGACTACGTGAGCCAGTAGGTTTTTTTTTTTTCCTCTAGCCAATTTGCATTCAGTTTATATCCTTTTAAGTAAAAAGCATCCTAACTAATTCAGTGGAATAATCAAATAAGGTATTCTCACTTCAACAGCCTATGAGATCCTTTTAACACATAAGTCAAACTATGCCCTCCTGCTCAAGACCCTATAACAAACTTCACTTCCTCAAGGCACTCACAGTAAAGGCCAAAGTCCTCAGGCCTGCCACACTCAGCACGATTTGATTCCACCCTTCTCTGCCCTCAGCATATGAGTCTCCATTGCTCACTCTGCCCCCAGCCACACTGCCTCCAGGCTGTTCCCTGACACATCAGGCACCTGCCTTCAGGCTTCCACTTCAGCTGCTCCCTCCACCTAGACCCTCTTCTCCACACATCCACCTGCTAACTCCCTCACCTCCTTCAAGTCTGCTCAAATCTCTATTTTTCAATAAGGCCCACCTGAATCCCCTTCCCTGTGGCCAGTGATCCTGAACCCCACCTCCCTGCTCTACTTTTTCTTCCTTCCATAGTATTTATTATATAATACAATAATGTACTTATTAAAATGTACCCAATAAGGGCAGGGGTCTTTGGCTGTTTTATGCATCACAAGTTCCTAGAACGGTGCCTGGTTCATAGTATAGGCCCTCAAATATTTGCTGAATGAATATAAAGAATGACATGAGCCTCAAAAGAGCAGAGGTTGGTCTGTATTAATAAAAGGCAATGGGGCTAGAGAGAGAGGAAACGACTCCCACCTCCTGAACCTGACATTAATGGAGGACGGGAGGAAAAGACATCACTATTGTGAAGACTTCAGGGAAAGTCTTAAGTGACCTAAGGGTGCAGGAAGAAGATGAAGAGTTCAGTGAAGAGGTTGAGGATGTATGAAGAGAAGTTAACCACAGAATATGGCTCAAGAGGGTTTAAAGTGGGGTGGAGAACTTTCGGTCTTGGGGCACATGTGGCCTTCTATATCCCTGAGTGTAGCCTTTTGACTGAATTCAACCTTTACATAACAAATCCTTTTGTTCTGTGAAGTCTGGACTCAGTTGAGGGGCTGCACTGGAGGATCTGGAGGGCCACATGTGGCCTTAAGGCTACAGGTTCCCCACCCTTGGCCCAGAGCAATTTGCAGATGACAGTTAAAAAGAGGAAAGATAGGCCAAGTGATTATTTACATTTTAGATGGAGATGAAAGCTATAGTGATATGAGGCCTGGCAAGTTTAGCTTGTATCAGAAGAATTAGTCCTAGCAACCCCAGGTAGATAGAAAGGATCCTCCCATCACACCATGGTTTGAATGATTTGAGAAGTGGGTGAATGGAGAGTCCATCACATTTGGTCTTTCTCTCCCACACAGAAGCCATTCAGAAGTGTCAGCTGGATGGAGACACAAGACTACCCTGCTCAAGGCACCAGCCTGGGCTCGCAGAAAGCAATTCCCCTCTGCATAATGACCCTGCACTAGGGACAGCCCGTCACACCTTCATTCCCCTTGCCCAGAACCGACCCTGAATCCCTGTCATCCAGGATTGACAGGATCGCAACCCCAATGTCCAAAAAGACTAAAACCCAGGCTTCTTTTCAAAGACAGACCACAGCACTCTCCTTTCCTACATGCCCTCCACACTGCCTAGGCAAGAGAAAGCCAGCCAAAGGGAAGGCTTCCTTCCACTGGTTCTGACTCACCTCTGTTGCTTGCTAGCTTCTCTCTACAGAAATTTCTTCAGAGTTATGAGAACTTATGTGCATGCCAAGATTCAAGGAAAATGTTACTCCTAGTCAGAGAAAGAAATTACAATGCTTAGCCTCTAAGGAAAAGTGGCTTACTATAAATCAGGCCCTTGAGAATGGTGTCATTTAGATGCTCCCC